>NC_081347.1:14418306-14573925 GCF_029784015.1 Lycium ferocissimum
TAATATATAAGTACCTAATTTCTTCAATTTTTCTATATATTCAAGCGTACGAGTGTTCTTTATATTATTTTTAAAATATCAAAAGTCCCTAATACATTTTCGAATAAATATTATTTACATTAATTAATATTATTTATGAATAATATTTAAATAATAGTTAAAGATGAAAGGAGCTACATATATAAGACCAAAGGTATTTAATAAATATTATTTCTTTTAGTTTTACAATAATTAATATTATTGATGAATAATATTTAAATTACAATGAAAGGTGCGAGGAGTCACACAACTGATAAGACCAAAGGTCTTCAATAAACATTAGTAATTTTATGATAATTAATGAAGTTTTTTTTTTTTTTTAAAAATGGTAATATATAGTACATCTACGTATTATGAAGAGGACTGCACCTCGAATACTCTACAAGCTACAAATTTTGTGATGCTTTAATTCAGATTTGTTTCACTATTTTAATTTTTCATATGTATTTGGGTATACAATTGTGCTTAGATTGTCGTGGTATGCATATCTTACATTACATATTTGTTTATTTTTTGTACTATGGATTTTTTTATATTTCGCGCGGATAAGTTAACTAGTAATTGAAAGAAATGAGAGAAAAAGTAAAAAAAAAAAAGGAGAAAAAAGATAAATATTAATGGAGACCATAGAGAGGTGCCACATCATCTTGTTTATGCCTAGCTTTATAACCTTATCTATGCCTAGCTTTATATTATATATAGATATCACCATTAGCAACAAATTAAAGTGCTTCTTTATTCTTACATCTCTTTTTTAACCTTTTCTTTATTATTTATTTATTTTTGGTATTGGTACAATAGCCTCAAGCTTTTTTTAATTGTCTTTTACACCCACTACAGTTACTCCAAGAATAGAATCCGTAATCCCTTTGTGTTCTTCAATTTTGCCCATTTGGCTTACCTATACTTATCGAGTAGATTATATAATTATTTGACTAGGTTCAACCTGTGTCCCTTTGATTGCTTCAGTTTCGCCATTGTGCTTCTTTTTGGATATATTTGCATAAAATATAATTTGACTAGGTTCTAACAGCCTAAACTTTTTAATTTATTATAAAATAAAAAATAGTATCTTCAAAAACAAGAGTGAACTTCCTTGAGAAAACAGAAAGAACCTGGTCATTAACCATGGACACAATTCATGATCTTTTTTCCTTGTTATTCGCCATGACGGTGAAAGCAAGGAAATTTTAGAAAATGACTGTTTTTACAATTATTACATTATTCCATGAATATTTGCCGGCCAAAGGTACAAAGAGAATTAAAACTTCTCTAACAGTTTTAATTTACCATTTCCTTTCCTTTTTTTTTATTTGTCATAATACTTCATTTATTAGTCATATCATCATCTTCTTCTAGTACTTTGCATTCTCCCTTTAGTTATCATCACCACTATTATTCAACACAAAACGTTAAGAATTTTGTGAGATTCGCGTCGTGAAGAGACCATAATGGGGTGTGTTCAAGGCAAGGGTTATGATTTCTCTCCAAAGAGACTTGAGAGGATGAAAGTTAATAATGGTTATGTCAAAGGAAGTAGAGTTGAAAAGCAACACATGCAAAAACGACAACAACAACAAACGAGGGATTTGGATCGAGTTCGAGAACAAGAAGGGATCAATGGGAGGATTAATCATGTGGTTGAAGAAGAGAAGAGAATTATTGGTATAAATCAAAAGGAGAAGATCAAAGGAAGGGATGGAATTGGAAACGGAGTGGCAGTTAGAATAGGAAATGATAATTCACAAAGAGGTACAAGTGGTAATGGTAGGAAAATAGGAGGAGATGAATTGGTGGATGGATGGCCAAAATGGCTTGTTGATAATATTCGTAAAGAGGTTTTGGTTGGTTTAGTTCCAAAGACTGCTGATTCATATGATAAGCTTGCTAAGGTAAGCTCCAACTCCCTATCCAGGATTTAAATTTGACGGATTCAATACTTAATATAACGACATTTTTATTGTAAATTTGCGCTTCAGCATTAAAAGGGTATCTCGGTGCACGAAGCATCCATGTTGACACAGGATACCTGATTCTATATCTCAAACTTGTGACTTATATGTCACACGGACACAACTTTACTATTGCTCTAAAGCTCCCCTTCACTGCACTTCAACATTATGAGTTCAAATATATTCGTTAAATTTTTTATAATTTATACATAAATGTTTATACTTCATACAGAAAACGTTGGATTCAGTTGAACCCACGGTAGACATGCTACACCCGCCTACGACCCTCTGCCCTTCCCTTTTGCTAAGGAAAAGTAAAATGCGTTTGCTTTAATTCAATGACGATACTAAACCGTAAATAGAAAAAATCGTGATTGTACATACTCCGTATTACATATTTTATGAAACTTTTTCAGGATTTTTGCCTTTGTGCATGACACATGATATTGTTTTCTTAGTACATGTTTGATCAAGCTGATCAAAACAATAAGCATGATTTGCATTATATATGTACCAAATCATGAATACAATTAAATTAATCCATTTTCGTTTTTTTCTTTTCAGGTAGGGCAAGGGACATATAGCAATGTGTATAAAGCTAAAGATAGGAAGACTGGGAAAATAGTAGCCTTAAAGAAGGTTAGATTTGATACATCTGAACCAGAGAGTGTGAAGTTCATGGCAAGAGAGATCATAATATTGAAGAGACTTGATCATCCAAATATTATCAAGCTTGAAGGATTAGCCACATCAAGAATGCAATATAGTCTTTATTTGGTTTTTGACTTCATGGAATCTGATTTAACTAAACTTATCAATCGCACTGAAGGAAGGCTCACTGAGCCTCAGGTAGTCACTTATTTGCTTTCCTCATTTTCTATAAAAAAATTTTTTAAAACAATTGCTCAATTTAGTGGAATCGTGTGGTAATATTGACTTTCCAATTATTTTATTATTTTTCTCGTTATGCTTGGTACTGGAGACATATATTTAAGGGTGAAAGGATCTCATCCATCCCACCATACACTTTGATGGTAAAAAAACGTTAAAAGAAACCTACTCGTTGAAGCATCAATATCTCTCTCTGAACTTATTACTTTTTTATATATTTTTTATGTAAATATAAGGTTATTTAAATTGAGTTTAACTTGTATACACTATTGATGTTAAATTATATGATTATGTCATTTAAAAGACAACATGTAATCATTCAACAAAAGCAGGATTAGTTCCTGAAAAATAAGGTAATGTTTACACGGTATAACAAGTTATGATACACTAATAATGTAAAAATTATTATTTACACTATCAGTGTACATAAGTTAAATTCATTTATGTTTAATGACAGATTTGCTACCAATTTAACAGATGGTACAATCATCGTTTCTTAACTATGACAAGTTATTTTAAAATATAAGGGTAAATTGCAACTTCCCATCCATTATGCGTCTCTTTGAATATTAGTGTATCTTTGCAATTTTATTGAAGCTGAGTCCAAACATGGAGGTCATATTTAGGTTAATTGATCAACAAGGTGTAGTTTGAGTTAAAACAAAAACAATCAGATAAAAATTATATACTAGATATTTGATGGAGACCTTTTTTTTTTCTTTTCTTGTAATTATATCTTCAGATTAAACCTAATAAAGTGATTTACATACACCTTTGCAGGTAAAACGTTACATGGAGCAATTGCTCTCTGGACTTCTACATTGCCATGAGAGAGGAATATTGCATAGGGATATTAAGGGGTCAAATTTGCTAATAGACAAAAATGGGGTGCTCAAAATTGCTGATTTTGGACTTGCAAACTTTTACCAAACAAAGACAAAGAGGCCCCTAACAAGTAGAGTTGTGACACTTTGGTACAGAGCACCAGAGCTACTTTTTGGTTCCACTGATTATAGTGTTGGGATTGATCTTTGGAGTGCTGGTTGCCTTTTGGCTGAAATGTTTGTTGGAAGGCCTATTATGCCTGGTAGGAATGAGGTAAAACAATATTTTTTAAATTGTTTTTATTATTGAAATGTTAATCTTCTAGGAAATTCAATAATAGAAAGTTGAAAATTAATGATTTTGCTTTAAGAAAAGGTCCAAATTTAACGTTAGGTTATCTGAAATTTGCTCAATTCTGCCTTCCGTTTCACTTTTGGTTCGTTCGTCTCTTTGCTATTAGCAAACCATCTTATACTTGCCTTTATTACTAATGAAGCTTCAACATGGAATGGGTGGCTTCAAGCATACAAATTCTTCAAGAAAAAAAAAAATTAAAGATCCAAATTTACCCCTCACCTTTTGGCTATGGTTTAATTACTCATGGATTAGAGCTCTGTTCGAGTAAAGGGTAAAAAACGTTACCGAAATGTGCCTGGGGTTAAGAACAATGACAAAATTGCCTTTTGTCTGTGCTTTATGCTTGGAAAGTCAGTTTCGAACTATTTTACGATTCTAGAGGACCTTAAACAAGAAGAGGCAAAGATGTCATATCTGGACACCACTGCACCGAAAGAGATTGCTCAGGATTAATATTTGGCTACCAATTTGGTTTGGAAGAATAGGACTTCGGATTCCAGACCTACTATACCCGAAAAAAAGTTTCAACTATTGATATAGCCTCTTGTCGATAGTACTAGTATTTTCGCTAAGTCTCGGCACTTCTTTAGTTGTCATCCCCTATTTGCTCATTCGTAGTTACTACTACAAAAAAGTTGCACCTATCTCCAAAGAGGATTATATATGCGCTCAACTTTTTTTTTTCGAAGTGAAGGGATAAATATTAGACCAAAAATCTAACAAAGAGCCGAGTTTGCTCAATTTCAAAAAGTACATGAGCAAATTTTACCTTTTTTTCTTAGTTTTTTTAAGAACTAATATTCTCAAACTTTTTTTCTACAGGTAGAGCAACTTCACAAGATATTTAAGTTGTGTGGTTCACCACCAGAGGAATATTGGAAGAAAGTGAAGCCACCAACAACATTTAGGCCACCACAGCAAAAGCCTAGTTTTGGACAAGCGTTCCCCAGTTTGCCTCATTCTGCTTTTCCCCTTTTATACACACTTCTGTCTGTGGAGCCTCACTTCCGTGGCACTGCTGCTACTGCTCTCCAAAATGAAGTAAGTTACAATATTTTCAATGAGTTTAAGTTATATATGTTGTCAGTATAATTGTCCTATACCATTATATCATTCAAAGTATATCTATAGGTAATTTGCATAAAAAAGGAAATTTATAATCTTAAAAAAATAAAACAGGTTACTTGCTATAATAAGTAAGGTTGACCTGATAATGTAAAAAAAATTACCCTGCGGTTTCATTTTCATTTTATCATGCCTGCCTGCCTGGAGAACATGGTATTCTAAAACATCTAACAAAATGTCAAGTTGTTTTACATTTAACGAGAAAACAAAGTTCATTTTCTAAATTCAGTTAGCCTCAATTACTTGGATATATTATGTATATTATTGAGCACTAAAATTTTGTTGTAACCTTGTGTTAGTTCTTTACAACAAGTCCATTAGCATGTGGGCTCTCTGAACTGCCTGTCATCAAAGTAGAAGAGGATGGGCCTCCCCAATCCATTGATATCACAAGAAGGTATCTTCTCTCTTCTTTCATGGAACAAAAGCTTCTAGTCTAGAGGGGGAAAAAGGAAAATAAAATCTGAAATATGAAAATTCGAAATCAAGAACTTATTTTGTTAAAATAAACTTTATGTGGTAGATAAACCATATCGCATACTCACAAAATTCAAATCCGAAATTCAAATCGAAAAATGATTTTTTTCCTAAGTTCTAATTGCAGGTTAAAACTAACCATGAATATATACAAAAGACAAATAAATCACAAAGCAAACTTTACTAATTCGAGATTTTTACACAAATAGCCGATTGGATACCCTGTTTACTTTTTCTATTCTGTAGACATATATTATATAAAAATTATACCAGGTTATACATATATTATATATGAATTATGCATATACTATACATGAATTATGTATATATTATATATCCGCTAACTATTTTTATTATAAGCGATTAAGTAGGCCGTTGTTTAGTTTAATTCTCTTAAATCCTCATGCTTTTTTCTTTTTCACATAGAAAGGTATTAAGATATTCTTCTTAATACTCATATTCTTTTTTTTTTTATTTCATCGTTGTTGTTTTTAGGCAAGAGTAAGAAATTATCGTGAGAACGCATTTTAATTAACTATGTTGAGTGATAGCAATATATATTAAAATACGTGTTATATATTCATTGAATTGATATAAATATCGGGTGCAACTAACTTTTTACCGCTAGGGTCCCTTAGTGTGCCTAATAATTCCGGATTAAATATTTTCTTTTGACTTATAAAATTTAGATTTTGGCCCCGTAAAGAATCTTTTCCTTTTTTTTTTCTTTCCGTCATTCCAAACCCTACTAAAACTTTAAACTTAGGTTGCCAAGGCCTCATTTGTTTACACTTATTGGAGGTCTGACTCTGAATGGTTCAGACCTTAAGTCATTAAGTGCATTTGTTTGCATTAAGATCTAAGCACTTATTGGGTCTGAATAAGTCTTAATGATTAAGATCTTGAACCAAGTCTTAATATCATTAAGAGGTATTTTTGTATGGAACTTTTTTATCACCAGCTCCAACCCCAATCCCAACCCTCCACGTCAACCCCACCCCCACCCACTCTCCACTCCAACCCACCCATCCACCTCAACCCCACCTCACCACCCACCCACCCTCCACTCCAACCCCCCCACTCCCCACCACCTCCACCCCACCACCAATCCTAATCCCACCCACCGCACTCCCCACCACCAACCCCTACCCCACACCACCCACCCCCACTCCGCATTACCCCCACCTCCCACCATCAACCCTACCCCCACGCCCCACCAACCCCTACCCCATACCACCCAATCCCCACTACCCCCACCCCCACCCCCACTATCTCCCACCCCTCACCCCAACCACCCACCACCCACTCACCCCTCCACCCCCACTCACCACCTACCACGATCACAAAACATCTCCACCATTACTAGTGAACATAAATGTTTCATTTTTTTTTATCAAATAATATTTTATTTTATTAAATTTGTATTTATTTTCTACTATTTAGTTACTTTTTAATTTGAATTTTATATCTATCATGTTTAAATAAATACATTATGCACATTCAAATATTGAAAAACAATCAGTCTTAATCATTCAGCGTTTAGACCCAGAGATAACATCTTAATCATTCATATGTGCATTCAGATTCAGACGTCTTAATCTTAATGAAAACAAATGAGGCCTAAGTCCAAAGTTTAAGTCGTAATTATTACACTAAAGTTCTCTTTCTGTCACCCCGACTGCTATAGTTATATATGTGATCCTTAAAAGGATTATCATTGTTCTAGTAGGTAAATTGATCATCATAATCATAAGAAAGGAGACTTTAGGACGAAGGCAAGTCAGACCGTTACACATAGATGTCACAATAAATATGATATATGATCTCACAAGGGTCATTAGATAATCATAGTCTTATTGACATAATCCCGTGTATTACAAGAGGATAATTATATCACGAGTTCAGAGAACCATCATTATATATTTAACAAGTTCTTCCTTTATCTTTTTTCCTTTATTTTTGGGTTGGTGTCTGCTTGTGGCCCCTTTAGTTTTTGTTAAATCCGGAATTAAGTTCTTGTGATACTCGACAAAAGATAATTTGAGCCTTAAGTAATCTAATTGTATAATTTGGTCCCTGCAATAATGGATTGCTTCATTTTATGTCCAATAATTTCAAATAAAAATTACTACTTTTCATGCAAATTAGAAGATAGATCATCATTTATTTAATTTTTTATCTATATATGTTTTCATACTAGTAACTAAATGACCTGTATACATTTATTTCAAGAATGCACATTTCTACTTGGAGTGCATAAGATCGATTTTGTACATTAGTTCTTAAGTTTTATTTCTTGGGGTCTTTTTGGTACAATCTTTAATTAAATTGCTTTGTTTTATTTTCCCCTTTTTTTTTCGCTGTATACTAATGTGAAGTTGGATTGCACCACAGGAAGAAATCTTCAAAAGGCAAACGGGTTCGAAAAAATAGGGAGGGCAATAGAAAATTGCTCTCCAATATTTCTGAACACTCAACAGAGGTAAACATTTTCTTTTCTTTTCTTTTAGTTCTGTACTGTAACAATGAGGGCTGAAAAAGTTCTGCCAAGCTATTTTTCAAAATTCTATAGTGAAAAATATAGTATAGTATATTTAAGCATTGTCCCCACTCTTGATATGCTTGAAAGAATAGTCTGGAAAAATTAAAAAATATGGAGATTTTTCTTTGAACCATATTCTATATGATCTTATTTCAAGAAATATTTATTTTAATTTCTTCTATATTTTCATCTTAAACCGAACGAATGATAAGTGATTTTTAATCACTCCCTGGATTTTCTTTCTCTATATTTTGATTTTATTTCTTTTTGTACCAATAATCATATAAAAAAGAAAACACTTAACTTTTCTTTCGAAAATGGGACACAAATACCATAAATGCTTCCACATGCATCCATGATCCAACCAATTGCACATACATTTGAGGTTGGCAATTAACTTCCCTCACCAAATTAAATTTGGATGACAGGAAATCATGCACCAAAAAATTGAATTGATCATTCAAATGTTGTAAGGTTTTAGTAATATATGCACTTTTGTTACCATTCACAATTGTGATACGATCCCTTCATCCTTAATTAAACATATCTTGGATTTGAATCGTAAAACGGAAAACACTCTAGCCGTTCTAGAGCGTTTTCCCTAATAAATGAACCTTACGTAGGGTCAAATTCGGGCACCAAATGAAAAACTAAAAGAAATTACAGTTTTGTTACATTTGGATTTAATATATATACACTCAGCGTAAAGAACAATCACTATATCTTGACCTATTATAATGGAAACGTATCTTATTTTCAGATTATTAATTTCAGTTTTTATAAACAGTTTCTTACAAGCATCTTTCGAATGAATTGAAAGTGCATAAACCGTTTTATATTGTCGGTATATAAATGTTAACCTCATTAAATTTTACTCAATTTTGATTGAGCAGGAAAAGCAAGGGGAGTCAAGTAACAAAAGCCAAGAGATTGGTACTCATAGTGGTGCAAGTAGCAGTACTTCATTTTCCTTGAGCATAAAATCAAGCATGAATAATCAAAGCCCTCCTCCTTCACCTACTCCATCTTTCAAATTCAGAAACATAAATCAATCTGCTAAAACTGAGGCACATCCTAATGCTCTCAAGAACATCAAGAATTATCCCATTTTATTAGCCTCTATTACTGAAGCTGCTAAGCATTATGAAGACAACAGATTGAGCCTCAATCGTAGGTCCATCTCCAACATTGATTTCAGAAATCATCATGATCTTATGGACCACAAGATCTCTAAGCTGTTCGGCTTAGAAGATACTAATTAATTTGTGAAGCTCCTGACAGAGGGTAGGTCAAGGTGACTAATAGACTTCTAGGCTGGCAAGTTTTTAAAGATGGTGTGCACATGACATCTTCGGCGAACCTAACATCAGAATGGGGAGGAAAATGAAGAGTTTTATAAAGCATAGCTCAAATTTACATGGTACATGCGCTTTTCGAGCTCGATATATAGCCTGAAGAAGTAATCCATGCGAGCCTAAACCCATAGTGTGAACAATACGTATCGTGTGAACCTCGATAGTTAGATCATTAATTATTAGAAAAGTTGTTCTTTTTTGGTTTAGACGTACTGTTGATGGACTAAGTGTATTACTATTACTAATTACTTGATGAAATAAAAAGTACAATTATGCAAAAGATTTTCTTGCATACCTAAATTATTGAATAGTGATTTTCTTTTGGATATGCTTAATTAAACAGATTTTGGTATAACTAACAGATACATGAAAGAGACCGGTGTTATATATCAAGCCTAATATAATAGCTTGAAAACTAGAATATAATCTGATAGAACTCATGATCATTTTATTGCATAACTAATATTTTTTTAAAATTCCCTGGCCGACCTGAAAATTAGAACCTTTTGGGGCATGAAGGGTTAGGGAATGGGGTCAACTCATCAACCTTGTCCAATTTCTTTCAATGAACTTATAACACAATTGTGTTGAGACACGTTAACTTTGTTGCAAAAATGATTACACTTTTATCATATGTCAAATGCTCAAAGAGATAGTGCAGGGGGTAATGGAGGTTATAGGAATAATTAGATTTAAGTTAGTTACCAGCAATAACTAATAATGAAGAAATGAAAATTATTTATACAATTTTTTTTGCATTTTTCATTTTTACATTTTTATAGGACTATATGGACTCGAGTCATAGACCTTCTCGGTAAAACAGATCAAATTTATTATTATTAAAATGATCTGAACTGTTTCAAAGACCCAACATGCATTTTTTTGCATTGGGCTCTTTCATTAACGGACATAAATATCAGTTAGTCTGCCATTTTTATTTATTTTTTTGACAGAAAAAAAAGATAAGAAAATGGCTCAGGGCAGATCTAGGAGGCGACAAGGATTGAACCACTTCATTGGATATATAAATAAAATTATGCTTTTTTTAACATATATATAATAGATATTAAGCTTTTTTTGAGGAAATTCTTGCATCCGTCGCTGAGTATAGGAGCACAAATTTGCAATTCCGGCTTGACACTATAAAATTCATTCAAACTGACCAAATAAGTACAAGAAACACATATGTACAATAATCATTTCTTCCTATTCATCACACACACATCATGCTCATATAACCACCATTCACAAAACCTTCACGAAGCCATTTGCAACATGGCAATATCAAGAAGAAGAAGAAAAAATAATAGGTCCAACCCCTTGTAGCAAAACATGCTTAATTTCCCTCTAATTAATTAAGCACACCACTAATCATAATAATTATGGGAGAATTTGCTCTTAATCCACTTGAAGCTGTTCCTCAAAGATGTTTTAACCTTACCTTCCATGGAATACATGTTATAACCAGCTATTCTTTTCCTCCTCTTCGCCTCCAGATTTTCCCCCACAGGTCCATTAAAGCTATAAGATTTCGTTCGATCCTCGAAATCAAATCTTGCTTCTGAATAAGATGCAGAGTAATAAGGGAAAGATTTACTCTTCTCCATAATCAAGAAAAGAAAAAAGCTCAAAAGGACTATTAGTAAGAACAAGATGAAGTAAGAAGTGTGTATATCTTACGTATATATAAATGGACTTGGAAAATGCAAATAAGTATGTAATATTGTACGTTAGTGGGTTTTTTGCATGGGCCCTGAAAGTGACTTGGATTTAATTTTTTAGAAGATTTTCAAGATTCTTTTTTTTTTTTTTTGATGGATATCATAGGATAAAATGTTGTACTATATTATGTAAAAAAATAGCAGTATTTGGTGAATGTGTGGGTATTTGGTTGTCTTGGGATATGATGGAAACAAAGTGGCCAACTTTGAAATTTAAGACTTTTTTTGGTTCAAAGACAATAAAAAAACATATCAAGTGGTGGTTGAGCCAATCTTGGGCAGCGTCCATACTCCATAAGCTTATTATATACTAATAGTATTTTTTATTTCTAATCTTGTTTTATTAATTGTTGTATCTCCAGAAGGAAAATGATTAGATTGCTTAAAGTTGGGAATATATTCTGCTGAAAGTGTACAGAAGTCAAATTAAAGGTCGCCAACCAACTACATCATGGTCAAGGGATATTAATTAATAGTTAATCGCATAAGCTAAACTACATTAAAATTTACAAAAATTGTTAAATACACCATTACAAGACAAGTTGATCCAAATGTTACACTTTTCACGAGTTCTTTTCTTTTTTAGGGGTGGGTAAGTGAGTAAGTCCAAGTAAGAGAAAAACAAGAAAACACCTTATGTCGTTTGTTTATAAGTTAGGGGTACAAGAAAAAAATTATTTTTTTTATTATAGTTTTTGCAAAGAATTGGAAAAAAAAAAATGAAAAAGCTTTTTGAAATAATTTTTAACACTTTTCGGGAATAACCACCTAGTGAAGATCGAAAATTGCACCTCAATTTGAACGTTTGAAGAAACACTTGTCAATCGATAAGTGAAAATACAACCAATGAAAATCCTGATACAAGTGGACGAGTATGTTGTTCTTTTTCGTTTTTTTTTTTTTTTTTCTAATCCTTTGCCTTGTGCTTTTAAAGGATTTTTTTTTTTTTTTTGGGTGGGGGGAAGGGGAGAGCCACCTTAGGCGAAGGGTGGTTCAGTGCACACCCTTCGCCCAAAAAATTACATGATATATATAGATTAAATGTTAACTATTATAAATATATATTTAATTTTGCACTCGGCCACCTAAGGTGTTATAGTTGTTGGAATGTCATCGCCAACTATGGCAAATGGAGTTATCAAGTGGCGTTGAAGTCCACTTACGTAATGTCATAGCCCATAGGTATTGTGGGCCCTGCAGCATGATATGTGACATGGAAATGGGCCTAATAGGGGCCCAATTGTTCTTCGAGGAGACAAAAATAACAGTTTCAAGATGGCTACACCCTTGATTTTACTTGTGGGCCATCCTTGGTCCCTGCTTATTTATACCTCTACGTGAATTCTTCATTTTGGAAGATTTGCACAAATATGATGATTTAAGGCCACCGTTCATATTTTGTTCCAAAAAATTTGTAAAAATAGCTTTGACTCCGAGGCAAAGTGTTGAACAATTAAGAATGTCCACGTTCAGCAGATGAGTGTAGCGGAGATGAGGATGTTCAGATGATGTGTGGGCATATTATGAAAGTTTTGATTAGGAACGAATTTATACGGGGCAAGATGGAGTGGCCTGTATGACGAACAAGATGAGGAAAGCAAGGCTGAGATGGTTTGGGCATGTGATGATGTGAAGAGGAGGTGTGTGGAAGCGTCAGTAAGGAGGTATGAAGAAGAACTTATTGTCTGTGTCGCAACTAAAAGCCTCAGGAAACTATGTAGTGTTTGGTCCGGATGATGTAAAAGTACATCAAAATTTGAAAGTTACAAACTCGCCAATCATGGAGGGCAAAAGATTAGAGTCAATTTATGTCATGTCAGCCGAGACAACTTATGTGGAGAAAACTCGGAATAATGAAACAACTGATCTCTATGGCATGCACGTCTTCTGCGCGTGAGCTACAACAAATTAAAAGTCATGAGGTAGCAGCCCAAATTAAAAGGCCTTCCCCAACTTGAGATTAGAGGAGACACGGTACGTGTTAGATACCAATATGGGAAGGCATATCAACTTCCCTATGGAGAATCAAAATATCAAGCCAAGGAGCCACTAGAGTTGGTGCATTCAGGCGCATTTGGACTAGTGAAGCAGCCCTCTATCAGTGGTTATTTATAAATGCTAACACTCATTGATGACTTCTCAAGGTACGTGTGGATTTACTTTTTAAAGAAGAAGTCTGAAGTATTTGAGAAGTTTAAAGAGTTCCTAAATACTGTGGAGAATGATATTGGAAGGTAAATCAAATGTCTCCGTACGGACAAGGGGGGAGAATACACATAAATGACTATCTTAAATAAAAAATAATAAGGCGACAATTGACTTGCCCAAATAAGTCACAACAAAATGGAGTAGCTGAAGGAAAAATAGACACCTGTCAGAGATATGCAGAAGTATGCTGCATCGTATGCATGCACGAGCAAGATTTTGGGCAGAATGCCTGAAGACTGTTGTCCACACCACCAACAGGCTGCCACGGGCAAGATTGGGGTTTATCTTACCATTCGAGAAGCTTAAGAAGATGACATCGTAAGTCACTTTCGAGTATTCGGTTGTGTGTGCTAACAAAGTTGATAAAAAAGTTGTTTGATGCATCTTTGTTGGATACTACGAACAAAGAAAAGGATGGAGGTTTTGGGCACCTATCACAAATCTGACATATGTTTTAAGAAATGTGGTATTTGACAAAACATCATCACGGTGGTCTGGATAAGTCACATTACCAGATTCAAGAGAATACGAGCAAAACCTAAAACATAAGCTTGAAGAAGAAGGACAGGAAGTAAGGCAAAATCGCAACAAGAGGTATGTGAAAAACACGATTATCTTCAAAAGGAGAAAATAAGAGCCATGGCGAACTAGAGTACATAAAACCCTAGAAGAGTTGTAAAAAGAAGTCCACGAAGCTCTGCAACCTCAACTAAGAAGGTCAACAGGATTGAAATGCCCAAACGATAAATATATAGATGCAGCGTTAGTTGAGGTGGTTAAGATCAACGAGAATACTATCTTTGAAGAAGCTTCAAAGATTAGGACCGAAGTAATCTGACAGATGAAGAGAATCCCAAAGGGCATGGACATCATGATGTTTACAGAGTTTCAGGAAGCGCTCACAACAAACGCAAAGAACAAATTAAGTTGGTGCAGAGGGGGAGTGTTAAAATTACCACCAACTTAATCTCCAAGACAATGGATAATCAATCTAGAATGTTTAAGTAATTCTAGAGAGTTGAAAGAAGAACTCTAGAATGAAAGTTCTAGAGTGGAGTCTAGAAAGGTTCTAGAAAGTATAACTTTACAAATAAATAGAAGTGTGATCCTAGATGTTGCACCCAACCGCACACGCAAGTATACGCGGTCGTACAAGTAATATAGGATTTTTAAGTCCAGATATCTTACCCACAGAGACAGATTTTATACTGTTCAACTAATTCAAATTCCGTTGTAACTATTCAAGAAGGTGACAATCAAAGTGTTTGTTGTGACTAAACTAAAACTGAAAGTAAACAATTGAGTATGAGTGTGTTTGTGACTGAGAAACTTGTAACGAAGACTATAAGGTTTATTAGATGAGAGAAAGTTCTAGGATCATGGCTTTCGATAATCTAGTTGATCTTTTGACAATTCTACCTATCTTATCTCCTGGGTTACTAGTTGACGAGTTAATTGTAACTTTATGATATTCTCTCGAACTACTCACAAGCCTGTAGATGCTACTATAACGCCTATATCTCTATGGTCGTCAGAGGTAACAAGAACGCATTTATTTTTCGGTATTCAACTAAGTAGGGCTAAAGGGTATATCTCTATCCTCAATAGCGAAATGATAATATCGAACAAACTCTATTTATTCTTATTAAGTATGTGAATTCTCTCTCTCAAGTTCAATTCACGCACCACAGATAGTGTCTAACTATTGGCCAAATAATCAAACAATTAAGCACAAGAATAAATAAGCAACCCAAAATATGGAAATTTAATAGATAGAAATTGTTGCCAAACCAACTATCATGTCTTTCACCACAACCCTAGAATTAAGAAGTTTAGCTACTCATGATTCTAGACGAAGAACAAGAATTCATGAATAATCTAGCGTTGAAAAGAAGAAAATAAAATAAACCTAGAGAGAGAAAGTAAAGATGACAGCTTACAAGTCTTAGAATAATCTCAGCACATCATTAACAGCTACTAAAATATCTATTTATAGTCTAGGGTTAAAACTAATATAATTCGACCAAACCCTAATCAAAATAGGAGAAACTGGATGCCTGCTCGCGTTATGCAATGCAGGTGTCCTCTGAGTTTTCTGATTTGCATTGGTCTGCAGCTGCTTTTCACTTCCTCTACCTGCGATGAGGGTCTCATGCGGATATGTCTTCTGCTCGACGCGGGCCTAACACGCGTCTCCCTTCAATCGTCCAAAAAATCTTCTAAGTGTCACAAGCTCCTCTCATTAACTCATGCACACAGGATCACCTCCAAAATCGCCCAAAAATGCTCGGTTTCCAATCATTTGTCCTCATTGTACCTAAATACAAAAAATTTACCAACATAAGCAAGAATACAATGATTCCATCATAGAAAATGCGATTAAAGTACTAAGGACAAGAGGTAAGATGACGTTAAACATTGATATTTGCTCCAAATATCACCCCCCCCCACTTAGAATTTACTCGTCCCCGAGCAAACATTTACCATTTCCAACCTATCAAATTTCCTACGAGCCATTCAAATAGGTCTACTCAGATTTCGACTAATATTGCTTATTTCAAAAACACCTCAAAAATCAAACATCGAGCAAATTCCTTCGAAAGATATGCCGAGGATCAAAAGAAATTCATTTTACCATAACAACCACAAACTTCTCAAGACACTTTGTTTTCAAAAATCACCCGACTACCGACACCACTTAAAACAAAACAATCATGCTACTTGAAAAAGAATCTAATATTTCACCATTCTGTTGTCAACTATGTGCCCTCACAATAAGAAAGTTGTCCATATGTCTCACAAGAACCAAACATTTTCATTTCAATGGACATGACTTTAACAATTACGCTCACTCTCAACAAAAGAATATCACGTGCTAAATACGGCATACCATAAGCTTGCCCATAGTGTAACCGCTCCACTAATATAAGCTCATCGAACCATAAGATCAATAAGGACTTAGAGGGTTGTAACATAGGCTAGGGGACGGATAGGAATTATTTGGATAATAGTGACTAACCTACCTAAGCACTTTAATACATTCAACAAACATGCTTTGCACACCTCCTTTGTCTACCAAAATCCACAACCAACCAGTTCACCACAAATTAAACCCAAGTTGGTTATTCACAAGTAAGCACCAAACCTTTTTCAATCAATGCAAGTTAGAAGGGAACTTTTATTCGACAAAACCACTGTACTTTTTTCTTTTTCAATTCAGTTCAGTTTCTTTTTTTTTTCTTTTTTTTTTGCCAACTAACAAGCGAAATTTGCTGAATTTTAGGTGCACCACTAGACTTCACTAGATTTCAACCAACAAACACCACCCTTTTTATCAACTCCCAACTCCAATTCCATCATTTATTATTAAAGTGCTCAAGGAGTATATTGGATAAAAAATAAGCTAACTAGAACAAAAGGGTAGGGCTTATCGATTGTTTATCAAAGAAAAGGCTAAAGGCTCAACGGGGCTAACTAGGGTCACATGTACATGCACGGGTTGGAAGGACCAAGTTAAAATTTAGGCTAACAAAGAAATGCCGCTATCACTTCCTAACTTACAACATACTTCATTTCGTTTCACGAACACACGGGGCAAGTTCTAGACATCAGTACAAAGCATGGATAAATATCAAATCCTCACACACACATGGCACACAATCTACGCAAGACGGGTCATATTGTCCCTTGAATCATGCAACACATACATATAATGCCAAATGGGTCATACATAAGTCAATTCAAAATACGATTTAAGTGTCCAAAAACTGTTATGTAATTTCACAGCATGCTTTCACAAGCAACATGGATTGCTCATAAGCCAATGTTCACTTAACCCGAGCACCTAGCATTTGAATGGTCTTTTCTATGGACTAATTTTTCCTCAAGCAGGTTGTCATCCACCCATTATCAGGAAAAGCCTTTTCTACGACTAAAAATAATAAAAACAAGAAACAAAATCCTAACGGATGAATTATTCCACTACCGAGGGCCTAACAAATCTAAAAAAAAAAAAAAAATTGAATTTTTCTGTGTTTTTGCATTTTTTCTCTCTCTAAGAACAGTCCTAACTAATTAAAAAAAAAAGTTAAGTCCTCAAAAAAAAAATCCTACGGCATAATCATCCTCTATCTCGAGACGTACTCCCACCCCACACTTACTTTCATGCAATGTCCTCAATGCATATGAAAAGGTAAAAACAAAAGTAAGGCAGGAGATACTCCCTGGGGCCCACTAGGGGCTAGTCGTTCTCCTAAATGTAATCCTCTTTATCAACCTCGCCGTCAACCGGCTCGGCTTCTTCTTCAACATCTTCATTGTCCTCCTCCATATGTGACTCTACCTCTTCTTCTGCTGCTCTATCGGCCTCAATCAAGTCCGTCGAGTTCACAGCCTCATCGGCAGCTAACTTGGCCTCATCCCACATAAGAACTCGGGAGTACGGGGTGTGCGGGATTGCCGCAAATACACTAGACAAATCTACTTCGAAGTGCTCAGCCACCAATGTCATACCTTTGTAGAGCTGAGCCAGCACTGTGGATTAGGCTGACCTCTCCTCCGCGGGAGTAAGCTGCTGTTTCTTACTCAACTCGGGAGCTCAGACATTTGAAATGTCAAGCGCATCCTCAGGTGGTGCTAACACTCTGTCATACGGCTTTGCCAATCTTTCATTTAGGTTCATCAAATACGCCGTGAGAGTATTACCGAAATTCAATCTCGGCTGTATGTGCTCTCAGACCTTCTTAATTTCTTCCATCATCAAATACCCTATGTTTACGAGCTGCCCCTTCATAAGAAAGTAGACAATGCACATCTACTCTTTTTGCACCTCGAAATAGTGCTCCAATGGCCAAATCCGGTAGTTCAATAAACGCAACCACACTCGCGCGCTTCCTGATTGAAATTACTCATCTTTAGGTATTTGTGCTTTCCATATTTTTCAGCTTAACGGGCCCATGAAGCTTTGGAATCAATGCCACACAAGGTTTCCTGAATGGCCTTATAATCAAGCTTGTGAATGAAGTCCAGCAGCGGCTAGATAGGATAGTCAGGAACTCTTAAGTGTGCACACAATAAGGATGGCGAGATAGGTATATCCCCTCCCCTGCAATAAACAGTTGCATGTGCCATATCGATCGAACGTGATGTTGGCCTAGAACTCAAGGACTAGATCAATGTTGACTGGCCTCGGTGTCTCAAATATTGATACGCACCTCATTTCACGAGCCTATTGTATACATTCCTGAACCAGCACTGCAATAGGGTGCTATTTATGGCTCGTTCATGGATGTACCCTGATACGGGGTTGAACCCGTCATACCAATCCTTGGATACTCAAATATCTGGTCTGGGCCTCGAAGGTGGAGCTCGAGGCATAGGAGTGGTTGGTTGCTTACCACCGCCCCCCCCCCGATAGTGATTTGATTTGTCTTTTTAGCCTTTGGGGAGTTCGCTCTCCCTCGTTTTGTGCCTTGGGAGGAGGTAGTAGTAGACTTCCATTTGTTCTTTGTGTTGACCATTTCGCCTGCAAAACAACATCACACCACACACTAAGTAAAATTCAATAATCAAAGAAGGTAGTGGAACAACCCCACACTTAATTCTATGTCATGTATCCATGTCTAGAGTGTGTGGCCCTTTCACTTTTCCTGGCCCTAAGCATGGTTATTACATCATTTTCGCACAATTGGAGTTGAACCTACCCCACAGTTATTCTAAACTATATTACACAAATTTAAAAGAAAAAATTTAACTACTGCTATAATAAAAGCAAAATACCAAAATAAAACAAGTTCATGGTTTAGGAATTTTGGGTTGGTGGTTCACAAATTTGCTCCAACCCATTGAAAGTTCAATTTTTATGATGGAAATTGATGCCCAAGGGTTCATATTGTTGTTTTAATGTTCCATTGCTACTCAAGAATTCACAATTTTCACAAAAAAACTTCTTTCAAGACTTTTATCAAACACCTTATAGGCATAGAATCATCCAAACCATTTCGCCCCAACGTGCAAAAACAACTAAGTCAAATTTCTGTTCACGCGTTGGTCCTGCGTCGTGGGTCCAGTGCGTAAAATCTCCTTGCAGTCAGATTTTGTTCAGGCATTAGACCCACGTCACGAGTGCAACACATAATGACAAACCTGGAGCGATTTTTTGATTCTTTTCGCATGTTTTGCATTCCTGCTCCTTCCCTATTCCTGCAACATGAACAATAGTGACATATAACTATAAAAATCTTGGGTTACCTTTTAAGCTGCACCTTAGTTAAGGACGAGGCATGACACTTTTTGCAATTTTCCCATTTTCTCATCATTTTTTTTCTTAATTGCTAATTTTACAAACATGGGTTGCCTCCTGAAAAGTGTTTGATTTAACGTTGTGGCACGACGCAGGCTCTCTCAAGCCTCTTCCAGTTCCACCGAGGTCCTCTCGCGATCAGTGACCTCTCTAAAGTAGTGCGTCACTCGCTGCCCATTCACCAAGAATGACTCGTTAGAATTCAACTTTTTTAACTCAATTGCTCTATGTGTTGTTACTCACGCTATCTCAAAAGGTCCAGACCACTTACTCTTCAACTTCCCGCCAAAAATCTTCAATCGAAAATTATTCAACAAAGCCAACTTCTTAGGTTCAAACTCATAAGGTTGGATGCGCTTGTCGTGAATTCTTTTTGTCTGCTCCTTGTACAGTTTCGCGTTCTCATATGCATGATAGCGAAATTCATCTAACTCGTGCAATTGTAACAACCTCTTTTCGCCAACTTGTACCAAATCCAAATTCATCTTCTTTATCGCCCAATAAGCTTTGTGCTCAAGCTCAACCGGTAGATGACAAGCCTTGCCAAAAACTAGATTATATGGAGATGTACCAATGGAAGTTTTGTAGGTTGTTCTGTAAGCTCGCAGAGCATCATCAAGCTTCAGCGACTAATCTTTCATACTCACGCTCACAGTCTTCTCCAAGATTCTCTTAATTTCTCGATTTGATACCTCCACTTGACCACTCGTCTGGGGATGATAAGCGGTCGCTACCTTGTGTTTTACCCCATACTTGAGCAGCAATTTATCAAAAATCCTATTACAAAAATGCGTACCTTGATCACTGATGATGGCCCTCGGGGTTCCAAACCTTGTGAAAATATCCTTCTTCAGAAATATTGCTACCACACTAGCATCATTGGTGGGAAGTGCAATGGTTTCCACCCACTTCAAGACATAATCGACAGCCACAAGGATGTACTTGTTCCCTTTAGATGGTATGAAGGGACCCATAAAATTGATACCCTAACAATCAAACACTTCGATCTCCAGGATGCCATTTAATGGCATTTCGTGCCATTTTGAGATGTTCCCAGTCCTTTGACAACTATCACATGCTCTCACGAATTCATGAGCATCTTTGAACAATATTGGACAACAAAATCCGGACTGGAGTACTTTTGTAGCTGTTCTATCTACGGCGTAATGACCCCTATATAGAGACGAGTGACAATTCTCAAGAATCGAAGGGACTTCTTCCTATGGAATGCATCTCCTTATCAGCTGATCTGTGCTAACTCTGTAGAGATATGGCTCATCCCAAATGTAGAACCTACTATCGTGTAAGAACCGCTTTTTCTTCTAATGATTAGCATCGGGAGGATACACCTCACTTATCAGAAAGTTCACCATGTCTGCATACCACGGTAGTTCGGCTGTCTAAAAAGTAAAAAGTTGCTCATCTGGGATAGTCTCCTTAATTACCACATCTTCATCAACATGTTCTTGATCTTCCAGCCTCGATAAATGGTCTGCTACTTGGTTCTCTGTGCCCTTTCGATCAAGAATCTTGATATTAAACTCTTGCAGTGCAGCATCCAATGAATAAGTCTGGGCTTCGCATCCTTCTTAGCAAATAGATACCAAAAAGCAATGTGATTAGTAGAAACAATCACCA
The DNA here is from genome assembly GCF_029784015.1 of Lycium ferocissimum. Lineage (NCBI taxonomy): Eukaryota > Viridiplantae > Streptophyta > Magnoliopsida > Solanales > Solanaceae > Lycium > Lycium ferocissimum. Next base: position 14,439,738 of record NC_081347.1, read on the forward strand.
TGGTCCCCACCAAATAAGATCAGAATTTGTCAAAGGCGTAAACAACCGCCAATAACTCCTTCTCTGTGACTGTATGGTTCATTTGGGCTGCTTCAAGTGTCTTACCGACATAATAAATAGGATGAAAAATCTTGTCCCTTTTCTGACAAAAGACAACCCCCACAGCAAAATCGTTTGCATCACACATTAACACGAACAACAAGGTCCAATCCGGTGCAATGATAATAGGTGCAATCACTAACCTCACCTTCAGCTTGTCAAAAGCCTTCAGACAGGCTTCATTGAAAATGAAATTTACATTTTTCTTTAGCAACTTGCACATCGGATCAGCAACCTTGGAAAAGTCCTTGATGTACCGTTGATAAAAGCCTGTATGCCCAAGAAAACTTCGTACTCCCTGAATAGAAACGGGAGGTGGCAATTTTTCAATCACCTCAATCTTAGCCTTGTCAACCTCAATGCCCCTACTGGATACTTTGTGCCCAAGAACAATGCCTTCTCGAATTATGAAATGATATTTTTCCCAGTTAAGCACCAAATTAGTCTCCTCACATCGAGCCAACACAACATCAAGATGGCTCAAACAATCATCAAAAGAATCCCCGAAGATCGAGAAATTATCCATGAATACCTCCACATAGTTATCCACTATATTGGTGAAAATAGCCATCATACATCTTTGGAATGTACCTGGAGCATTACATAAACCGAAATGCATCCTTCGGAATGCAAAAGTTCCATATGGTCATGTGAAAGTGGTCTTTTCTTGATATTCTGGTGCAATCATAATCTGGTTGTAACTTGAATAACCATCCAGAAAGTAATAATAATCATGCCCAGCTAATCGATCCAACATCTGGTCCATGAAAGGTAAAGGAAAGTGATCCCTTCTGGTTGCGGTGTTCAACTTTTGATAATCAATGCAGATCCTCCAACCCGTAACAGTTCTCTGAGGTACAAGTTCATCTTTCGCGTTCTTCACCACAGTCATGCTCCCTTTTTTCGGGAAGCATTAAACAGGGCTCACCCATTTGCTGTCTGAGATGGGGTAAATAATGCAGCTATCAAGCCACTCAACCACCTCTTTCTTCACACCTCTTTCATGATTGGGTTCAGCCTTCTCTAACTTTCAACACTGGCTTTGCTATCCTCCTCTAATATTATCTTATGCATGCAAAACGAACTGTTGATGCCATGGATGTCAGCTATCGTCCACCCAAAAACTCAGATTATGTCTCTTAGTACTCGCAATACACGTTCAACCTGCACATCAGACAAATAAGCAGAAAAAACTACAGGCAATGTGTCACCACTACCCAAGAAGGCATAGCGCAGATGGGATGATAATGGCTTTTAATTCAGAACGGGAGCTTCTTTAATCGATGGTTTCGGCTTCTTCCACGACTCTGGTCTGTCTAACTCCTCAAACAGGGTGTTAGCTTGTAAATACGCACAAGAAGTGTCAAGAATCTGAAGACACTCCTCGACGTTTTCATCATCCACCAAGTCTTCACCATACACCAATGTTATCTCCAAAGGATCTCGAGAAGCTAGAAAGTGATACTAATTCTGCATTCGTGAGCTCGGGCTCCACAGCTGTAATCATCTTGTATTCTTCATAATGGGGCGGAAGCCTAATAGCCTTGAAAACATCAAAAGTAGCTTCTTGCCTATCAACTGTCATAGACATCTTCCCATCTCTGACTTGAATAACCGCATCGACAGTCGCTAAGAATCCTCCTCCTATGATGAGAGGGACATTCTTATCTGCCTCATAATCAAGGATAATAAAATCAACCGGCAAAATAAAAGGACCCACCTTTACGAAAACATCTTCAATTATACCATCGGGATATGGAAGGGATCTGTCAGCTAGCAAAGTGACTGTTGTCGGCCTTGGCTCACCCAACCCCAACGTTCAGAACACATAGGTGGGCATCAGATTAATACTAGCACCCAAATCACACAATGGCAGCCCAACCTCGATATTACTAATAGTGATAGAAATAGTAAAACTGCTCGAATATTTCAGCTTTGGTGGAATCTTGCTCATCACTCTAGAATTACACTCCTCAGTAAGTGCCACAGTCTCAAATTCTGTCCAGCGCCTCTTATTTACAATAACATCCTTGATATACTTCACATATTTTGGAACTTCTTGCAAGAGCTTTACCAAAGAAATGTTGATGTATACCTGCTTCAATATGTCAAGGAATTTCTTACAGGCTGCATCTAGGTGGTCTAGTCACCACACGTTCAGGCTGCTGCAAGACTTTCTCGGGACTTTTTTCAGCTTCAATTCTTTGAGCAAGAATGAGTTCAACATCTACCTTCTTGTTGTTCTTTGGTGGCACTTCTTCAAGTTCTCTGCCATCCTCAAGGTGACTGTTTTACAATCTCTTGGATTCTTCTTAGTATCACTCGAAGGAGCCCCCTGTGGTCTGACATTCTGAGCAAGTGCAATCTGCCGGACTTGACATTCGAGCTCATGAATAAATTTCTGCATCTCGCTCTGCACTTTCTGATTTTACTGCTGAACCACTTGTTGTTGAGCTATGAACTGCTTCATTATGTCTTTCACGAACTTCCAGCTATATAGGCTTGGGGCTTCTGATAATTGTTCTGCTCGAAGAAATCCTGCTTTCTGTATTGCTAACTATAATTATGTCCGAAATAGTTTCCCTGATTTCCACCATCACGATTGTGTTGCCCCACATAATAGACTGATTCTGGATTCTGAGGACAATTAATATAAGCATGAGGCTTACCACAACTCTCGCATGTCGTCAATCGAATATGTTGAACTGGTTGGATCTGCCGACATTGAGGAAGCGCTCTCGTTAGAAGATTACAAATTGTCCCAATATCTCCCCGAATAGCTGCCACATCATCTACTTAAAAAACCCCAGCGGCTTTCTGTGGAACCCCTGTGCGACTCGTCTCTTGATACTTATAAGCACCTTCGGACATCGCCCTCAAGGAGAGCTTTTATCTCCTCATAAGTTTTTTTTAAGATCTGCCCCTGAGCTGAAGCATTCAACAAGGCCCTTGATTCATGCCTTGGCCCTTCTACAAAATAGTTCCCAATGATCTGCTTCGACTGCATATGATGTAGACAATCCCGCAAATAACCCTTGTACCTTTCCCACGTATGCAGTAAAGATTCGGAGTGTCTCTGAGTGAAGTTCACAATTTTTCCTCTCAGCTCCTTTGTTTTCTTGAGTGAGAAAACTCTGTCGATGAATTTATTCGATAATAGCTCCCAAGAAGTGATAGAACCAGCAGGAAGATTTGTCAACCAATCCCTCGCTTCACCAATCAATGAGAATGGAAACAAGGACAGCTTCACATAATCGTTTGGGACATCTCTATATTGAAAATTCTCGCTCAAATCCACGATTGGATCAAGTGCTTATGCGGGTCTTCATGAGCCTTACCCATATACTGGCACGTATTCTGCACCAGCTGCACTGTTCCTTCTTTCGGCTCAAAATTTCCAATAATCTCAGGCTTGACGATAGCCTTAGCGATAGCTGCCAGGCTGGGTCTACCATAACTGGACAAAAGAATCTGTTGTTCTTGTGCCATCTCAGGAACTCGTATGATATTCCTATTCCCGTCTTCAGTGTTGCCAACCAACTCGGGCGCTCGCTTGTCTTCTGCCAGCTTTGTTTGCTTGTGTAAAGTTTTTTCAATTTCCGGATCAAAGACAGCTAAGGCTTTTCCTTGACTTCGAGTGCCTGGCATAAACAAGAGAGTTCATCTGAACGAGCACAAATCAACCAACGAACCAGAGTAAAAACTTGACTAGAAATTCAAAAATCCAAACTAGAAAAACAGTAATTTTTCTAAGTCCCCGGCAACGGTGCCAAAAACCTATTGCTCCCAAACCCACACACAAGTATACACGGTCGTACAAGTAATATAGGATTTTTAAGTTCATATATCGTACTCACAGAGACTTAGATTTTATACTGTTCAACTAATTCAAATTTCGTTGTAACTATTCAAGAAGGTGACAATCAAAGTGTTTTGTTGTGACTAAACTAAAACCGAAAGTAAACAATTGAGTATGAGCGTGGCGCAGGATCAGAGAAACTTGTAACGAAGACTGTAAGGTCTATCAGATGAGAGAAAGTTTCAGGGTCATTGCTTTCGACAATGCAGATGATTTTTTGACAATTCTACCTATCTTATTTCCTGGGTTACTAGTTGACGGGTTAATTGTAACTTTATGAGAACGCATTTATTTTTCTGTATTCAATTAAGAAGGGCTAAAGGGTCTATCTCTATCCTCAGTAGCGAAACGATAATATCGAACAAACTCTATTTATTCTTATTACGTACGTGAATTCTCTCTCTCAAGTCCAATTCACGCACCACAGATAGTGTCTAACTATTGGCCAAATAATCAAACAATTAAGCATAAGAATAAATAAGCAACTCAAAATATGAAATTTAATCGATAAAAATTGTCGCCAAACCAACTATCATGTCTTTCGCCACAACCCTAGAATTAAGAAGCTTAGCTACTCATGATTCTAGACGAAGAACAAGAATTCATGAATAATCTAGGGTTGAAAAGAAGAAAATAAAATAAACTTAGAGAGAGAAAGTAAAGATGACGGCTTACAAGTCTTAGAATAATCTCAGCACGTCATTAATGTTACACCTCCGAAAATTTTATGTCGTTGCACAGTGAATGGACTAACGTAGGGTACAAATTATACGATGTTTCTATAAGTAAGAAATAGTATTTAATGGTCCTAATTGAGATTTCAAAGATGTGTGACGCAAGAGAAGAAAGTTCGTCAAGAAAGGCGAGGTATACATTGTGTATCGGAAAGGATTTGCAAGGTACCGAACTAATGTTGACTTGATGATGTCTTAAATAAAAGTTATAACATCTCTTAGATTGTTAAGGAAGTGTTAAACAAGTGTTAAGAAGGTTCCATAAGGATTAAAGATCAAACGAGTCGAAGAGGTTAAGTTTCGGAGAACTGAGCATTGTACGGTCCTTTATACGGACCATATAAAATATACGGCCCGTATATTAGACCGTATAAGCTGCGCAGAATTGGAGCCTTCACTGGAACAAATATACGATCACACATACGGCCCATATAAATTATACGGACCGTATGTGTGTCCGTATAACCGAGTCGGGACAGATTTTTTTTAAGTTGATATAAGGGACCCCAACCTCATTTATTTCATTTCATTTTTCACTCCACACCTCAAGAACCCTCTAGAACTCTCTCTACACTTCATCTACAAGAAACCAAGAGAAATTAAGGATCAACTTCATCAAACCAAGGAAATCAAGTGCAAGAAGCTACTGGTGGTTCATCCAAGACAAGAAATCTCTTTGGAAGTGGAACTAGGGTTTTGCTCAAGTGAAGTGTTTCCACCTAAAGCTCATTCCCATACTATCAAAGGTAAGTTTTATGATCAATTCATGTTATTTAGAATATTGAGGGGTTGAAAGACTTGGATTATGAAGGGAGGTAGAAGATGGGTCATAAGTATGAGAATAGTGGCATTTTTGAGTAGTAGCTTGGAATGAGTCATGATTCTTGATATGTTGTGATTATAATTATGTTATGAATGACATTAAGAACATGGGATAAACATTATATAGGAATGAATGTAATATTGTACTATAACCATGGTTATGGATGATTTGAAGCGAAATTGGGAGACTTGGATAATGTAAGGTGAACGAAGATTGTTGCTTATGATATTATGAATGTTATTATTGATGTTTGGAAGTTGATATATGATATGGAGAAAGTTGTATAAACAAAGGAGATGCTGCCCAATTTTCTCTAGCTTTAACTCAAGCATGCTTATGTTATCGATTATCTAATATAGTATGAACTCTCTTGAAGGTAGAAACGTGAATATTAGAGGAGAACGTTCAAGTGATAGAGTAGCTAAACGAAAAGGTATGTAAGGCTAGTCCCTTCTTTCTAAGGCATGACTCCTATGGGATGAATCCTCCGATTTTTCCATGACTTTCTTACATTCCAGAAATTATGAGTCTATGATTATAAATGGCTTCACATGAGATAAAGAAATGAGATATGTTACAAGTATGATAATGATGATGATGAGTTTAAGTCTAAAGATTATAAAGCCCATGATATGATGTCTCTACAAAGCTGATGATCCTAATTATGCTTCTTTGATGTTGTTCTTTGTGTTACACTCACCTTATAATGCTAGTTCCTCCAAGGTGAGGCAGGATGCTTATGAATACTCCATAATGGAATCGCGGGTTCACGACCTTACGTCACCCCGATGGAGCTATAGTTGCATTTGAGTCTTTATGCATGACTCATGATAAGCATATGATGATGATATTACACCGTGCCTACATGGCCGGGCAGACACCGCTAAGGCGGGGGCGTATACACCATGTCCGATGATAAGGCATTGCGTACACCCAATGGGCGGCACGAGATGGTTACCCCGGACGCGGGAGGCCTGGACGCGGGCTAATGATGATCACACCGTACCTATATGGTCGGGCAGCTTATATATATATGCATACATGTTATGATGATGTTTATGAAGTAAGTTAGCATGCATTATTCAGTCTTAAGTGACAGTCAGCTACAGGTTGTTCCTTACTTGATGTCTCATTGTTTCATTGATATGTTATTATTGTTTATGCCTTACATACTCAGTACAATTCTCGTACTGACGTTCTTTTGGACGCCGTGTTCATGCCCACTGTGAGAGGAGGTGACCCGCATTCATGAGCCGATCGACGGACTTACGAGAGCACTCCACTATTCCGGAGGTGTCGTTTGATTTATTATTTTGTGTACATATGTTTTAGGGCACAACGGGGTCCTGTCCCGTCCTTATGTCTAGTACTCTACTAGAGGCTCGTAGATGCATATGTGTGGGTAGTACGGTCTCACGAATTCATTGTTGTATAATTGTATATCATTTTGTAGCCACAAGAGCTCTTGTATATGTATATAAGTAGGCATATGTTGCCCTTGAGATCATTATGTTAAGATTGGGCATGATGACTAGCAGGATGAGTGGTGCTCGGTAGTCAGCTCCGGGTACCCGTCATGGCCCCTAGTCGGGTCGTGACAATTAACGGCTAATAAAACATATATTTATAGTCTAGGGTTAAAACTAACATAATTCGACCAAATCCTAATCAAAATAGGAGAAACTGGATGCTTGCTCGCGTTACACCAGCGTCGCATGTGCAACGCGGGTGTCCTCTAAGTTTTCTGATTTGCATTAGTTTGCAGCTATTTTTCACGTCTTCTACCGGCGATGCAGGTCTCACGTGGATATGCCTTTTGCGTGACGCGGGCCTAACGCGCATCTCCCTTCAGTCGTCCAAAAAATCTTCTAAGTGTCGCGAGCTCCTCTCGTTAACTCGTGCACACAGGATCACCTCCAAAATCACCCAAAACTGCTCAGTTTCCAATCATTTGTCCTCATTGTACCTAAATACATAAAATATACCAACATAAGCAAGAATACAATGATTCCATCATAGAAAATGCAATTAAAGTACTAAAAACAAGAAGTAAGATGACGCTGAACATCGATATTTGTGCCAAATATCACTAGAAAAAGGCAATAAGGAATATTTTAGAAGAGAGTAGTAAATACTCCTTACTAAATCCTTCCATCACCAACTATAAATAGAGGTGGTCCATTTAAGTTGTAAGTGTGCTCAAGAAAAGAGTCTGCTCAAAAAGTGAGAGCAAGTAAAGTCACTCAAGTAAGAAGTGCTCAAGCAAGTATGCAAGAAGTGAGAGCGCGAGTGAGAAATAATAGAGAGCAACAAAGAGATTTGCTAGTGTGTGGGAGCAAGAAAAACATTAAATGTATGAATTGTAAAACCGAAATTGGTCCTTACTTTGCAATAATTAAATTCAAAATCGTCGGGCAATTAATTGTGAGCAATTAATTGCCCGACGATTTTCAACAAGTTGTATGAAATTTCCCACCAGCAAGGCGTCTTATTTACCATGTGTGTAGTATTGTTGATGACAAACTCGATGTATATATTTCAACAATTCACGAACTTCGCTAACAAAACACTCCCAAAAATCTTGATACAAATAGTCGTCGATTTTTTAATTGCTTTTAAAATATAATTTCATATTTAAATACTTAAATGGTAGAAATATAAATCATAATTAGAAGTCAAACTTTTTACCGCAAGATAATGGTCTTTCATATTCACATTTATCACTTAACCATAATAAAATAATTTATATTTTATTTTTAAATGTTAAAGTTAAAAAGTAAATACCAAAAGCCAGATAAATATTTACTTGCAGTTCTTCCCCGTACCAAGAGTAATTATCTATGGAAAACATAAATAAATAAATGAAAAAACTATGGGTTTTTTTTTTTTTTTTGCAATTTTCTTTTTGACTTGATGGAGCTCATAACCTACTTGTATAAACTAAGCACCACTGTCATAACAAACCAGAAATGCACGAATTGATATTTTTTTTTTTTAAGCTTTTATGAAAACGAAGAATTAAATTCGATCTTCTCTCCTATTTACTATGGCGACGAAAAATCAAATTATCACTATATTTATTCCTTTTCCTACTACTTTTTCCAAGTGCGTGATAGTGTAGATTGATATATATGTGCGTACGTCTTATTTCTTTTTCAATTTTCAAAAAAAAAAAAAAAAAAAAAAAAAAAAAAGTTTACTCCCTCCGTCCAATTTTACTTGTCTAGTATACTAACAAATAAATGTCCACATTTGCTTGTTCAGTTTGAAAAATCAAGACATAATTTACCACTTCGTACCTATTTTACCCTTATTATTAATTATTGGATTGAAAACTTTCAGAATTTATTAGTGGCTGCACAACTTTTAAAGTATGAATGATTTTAATTTATTTAGATGATTAATAGTAATTATGTGTGATATAGTAAAATAGTGATATTTTTTAGTGTTTCTCAAGAGTATCAAGTCACATGTGGACAAGTAAAAATGAATGGAGAAGGTATTTATCAAGTAATGAAATCTTAAGAGTCAAGCTCTAGCTTTGATTGTAGTATATGTCATTTATTGCTCTCAGAAATATTTATCAGATTTGTGGTCTCAAAACTGCTGCGTTAGACTAGTTAGGCACACCAAAATCAATGATTAAGAGGAATAAACATCACAAATAATCTTAACGAACTTCTAAGCGACCGAACAAATATCAAGCATTGAATCAACTTAATCAAAAACAAGTATCTTCTGCAAGGCTGTAAAGCCAGGTTTTTATCTACTTTAACGGCAACCAGTAGCAACTCAAAAAAGGATTAATGCAATTGAAATACTAATTCTCTTTTTAGACAGGGAATCCCCAGATTAGGACTAAACGAAAAGGAAACAAAAAAGAGTCTAGCAAAGTGAAAGAGAAAAACAAATCAAAAGAACCTTGATATGAACTATGAAGGATTTCGATCAGTTAGGAGCATAGCATGATATTACGAGGGTAATAAACATTATACATCATTGTGCCCCAAGTCGATTGCCTAATGCAAAGCTCATCCTAATCTCCGTCGAGATTACTGCCTTAGCCCTGTCCTATCATCTGTATTATTGACGGATTTGTCTTTCTTAGAATTAAAAGAAAAAGGATCAGGCATAGAAGTAACTTAGAGATCACACGTCCAAAACTGAGCTACAAAAATTGGTGTGACTTGGTCTGCTCCAGTCTTGGTAGGTAGGATTGCCTTGGATACCTGTGCTTGTGGGCCGGACAAGTTGTCCGTTGAATTAGTTGAGGGGCGCGCAAATTAGTCAAACACCGCCAATGTCCAAAAAGATTATATATAGATCATTCAGCAGAATGTTGGCTGAAGAGATCAGCTCCACACTCAATGTCATCTGTCTTGCTGCTTCCACTTTGAGCCATCAATATTCTGTATATTCTCTTCGAACAGATCTCCCCCAATCTTCTATCATCGCTCAACAACCCTTCCACTCTCAAATCTTTCAGCAGAAATTCTTTCTCATGCACCTGAAAAAATTTCAAGAGTAAAAATATATTAGGAACTCATTTTTCCCCAAAGGATCATATATTACAGCATGAAATGTGGCCTTCCATTCACTGTTAAGAGACTAAATAAGTACGACACGACGAAGCAAGTGTACGTGTTCCCATAACATTTCAATTTTCAGTATTATCAACATCTTGTTTGCACAGATTACATGGGTATGTTTATGGTTGTATCAAGCTCTTGTTTGAACAGAATTGTCTGAATGGCTCCTTGCATAACAGAGCCCGTTTGGATTGGCTTATAGCTTAAAGCTGTTTGCAGCTTATAAGCTGAAAAAAATAAGTTGGGGTAGTCCAACTTATTTTTTTTGGTTTATAAGCTGTTTTCAGCTTATAAGCTGCTTTAGATAAACTAAGTTAAATGGGTCCAATTATTTTTTTGAGCTTATTTTAAGCACAAAATGACTTTAAGCTGGCCAGCCAAACACTCAAAAAAGCTGAAAACAGCTTATAAGCCAGCTTATAAGCCAATCCAAACGGGCTAACAGTATCCTCATTGAACAAGAAATGAATTACATTTACCAGACAATAACAGCTCCATAAGGTAACTCGCCCACTAGTAAATGACATTTCTTAAGCATACACTCCTCAGTTCGCTCAGATGAACTGAATATATGCTAGTCTAATGCAGTTTTTTTTTAAAATAAAAAATAAAAAAATCACCCTCTTTAGAAAGGTCTTCATACAATCCGAAATCTTAAGTTGAATACGCTGGTGAAAAGGAGAGAGATGGTAGTGTAACAAGACCAAAGGAAGTACCGTTCTTGATATTATCTTGCCATATATGCAAAAGCCATGAAAGTAAAAATAGTGAACCAGAAGTTGCACCGTGATATCAGCAAATGAGATATTTTTCCGAGGGGAAGATGGAGGAAATTTTGTTGCCTACCGATTTACTCGGATCCATGTAAACACTCAAAAGAGATTTCATTGTGGGATATTTCTTCCATATGGCAATGGCAAATCGTGGCTGAACCTTTGGAATAGCCACCAATGCTTTCAACCTGCAAGAGATGACAATTCATGCAATCCAATAAGAATGGAGCAGCCACTACTACCCTAGCATCTAAGATGGCTAAATGGGTGAAACGCTTGTAAAAACGGGTAAGCTTTCAAAGTTTTAAGTGATAAAGTAGCTTACTTTTACCATTTAACACACAATTCACCGTTATGAAAGTACGGTTCAAGTAGAAGCCCCATAGTACAGTACAAACTAGCTAAGGCAAAACTTGCTAAATTGGGGTCGAGCCGTGGAAGCAGCCACTAATGCTTGCATTAGGGTAGGCTGTCTACATCACACCCCTTGGGGTGCGCCCCTTCTCCGGACCCTGCTAACGCGAGATGCTTTGTGCACCGGGCTGCTCTTTTTTGGGATCTCAAACATCATTGTTGGATGAAGCAGGAAAGACGGTACAACTCAGCAGTAAAGGATGAAAATCTCTCTAAGTCAATCAGGAGTGATGATAAAATAAGTACATAGAAAAAGAGAAAATTGAAACTTAACCCAAGATAGAGATACAACTTGAAACATGTTCCTTGCATATAACTGTGATCTTGCTTGCTTCAATACACTCTAAAAGATGAGTGCAAGAGCTTAGCAACATGAAGACAATTCAATTAGAGGGTTTCTCAAGGCAGTATAGGTTAAAAAGGAAACAGAAAAGGTAACAATGAAGATAGATTTGTTACTATTTCAACCGGAAAAAAAGGTTCTTGGTAAGAGAACAATTGAGGCCAAGATAGTGAGTGATTCACAGCCTTGGGAGTTCGGTAGAAAACCTACTCAGCTTTTTCCATTACACATGTTTATGGACATTGAGGAAATCCAAACTTCTAAAATGGAGAACAGCACAAGCACTTACCATGGGCTCTTTTTTATCTGGTTCTTGTCAACGGCATCCTTGGGAATAAGAGAACCATTCGCATTAACAGATAGTCTTGTTAACTTGTCTCTGTGAAAAACCAAGAACATCTTAGCAATGACATATGAAACAGTAGAAGGAAACACTAACTTCTTTATCATCTCTATTTAATCTAGGCAGCTGGCCCAGAGAACGGAAGTCCTTAGGCATCTGCATATTGAAATGTCGCGAGCATCACCATCTCATTTGAACCAAGAGCAGGAATGACATAAAACGACTTTTTCCATTCAGCCGAGTATAGTACTCTCTCTGGCCACATTCCATTAGCAGTGGAATAATAATGTAAAAATTCGTACTCAATCAATAATAATGTACAGACTTTTATAAATGAATAACAATACAGGAATTTTTATGCAGGGATTACCTACTTTGAGGGCATATCATTACATAATCATTCTAGGTATTACTAATAGTATAAGTATTTTTATTCAAATTTTACTCCACATAAAATAATATAAAGATGCCTGGATAAATTATACCACTACTAATAAAACAGAGTTTCATGCCAAAATCAATTGTTAAATTAGCTATTGTGGAGTTGTAAACCGGAAACCAAATGTTTTATTAGCTATGCAGGAACACATTTGTAATGTGGAGTTTTATGTTGCAAACTAACATTATATTAATCATCCATAACTTTATGTTAGGTTTATTTTCGTTATGCTTCCACCCAACAAAATGATTATGGTGGAATTCTTTCTGACTTTTTTCGTTTGCTCACTTACATGTCTTATGAATGTAACGGTCTATTACCATAAAGCTATGCATCAGTTAAATACTGAATGTCAGTAGATATTTAATTGAATTGTGTACAACTGCAACTCGATCAAAAACTTATTGGCATCTAAGTTGCTCGGACTCGGGTGCGGGTACCTGATACAGGTAAGGATTGGAGTGTCGGATTCGGCAAAATCTAAATTTTTAGATTTGGGGGTGCGGATCCAGGTATGGATACGGGTGCGGGGATTCGGCTAAGAAAATTCAAAATTATAAAAATAGAGCTATAAAGAACACGACCCATTGAATTATTGGTTTCTCTCTGTTGGGCCTGAAACATGAAGCAATGAATATGAGACAAAAGGGCTATAATATTGAAGGTATGCCATTACCATGTCTTAAATGTGTTTTATCTTTCATTTTGAGAAATCAAAATCTCAATTTTCCCCCCAAATTTGTCCATGGACTCCGATCGAAGTATCCGAAGTTGGTTGACCGTATCCAAGACGTATCCCGCTTCCTCTCCCGCTCCCGTCCCATATCAAGATGGGTGCGGCATCAAAAACGAAGAGTCCGCACAACTTAGATTGGCATAATACCTCGGGAAACCCCCCTAAACTTGGCACCATTTATTCAGTGCACATCTAAACTATTTTTATCCTAATAACCCCTCTATACTTGGCTACTTGGTAGCCTTCACCCCAAGGAGGTGTGATGCACTCGCTGCGACATGGATATCTTTTGTCCATGTGGTATTTTTTTTAATATATAAATATATTTTACCTTTTTAAATTCATTAATTTTCCAAAAGAAAATACGCAGAAACCGGTTCTTGCTGTTTAATGTAACTACAAGCTTTGCAGATCCCTTCCCCCACCCCCCACCCCCAAAACACCCCCGGGATTAGTAACTCCTCTAATTGAAGCTTAATAGGTCACTCCACATTTTTTACTCAAGTAGCAGTAAACAAGGAAAACTCAAAAAAGATGTTGCATTCAGGGGGATGAAATCCCTGAACCACCTGCCCACTCATCCGAAAAGAACAGGAAAAAATGTGAGCAAATATTTTCCTTCTGAAAAGAACATAGTAAACAAGAGGCCTCAATTTTCCTAATTAGGAATTGTAGTAGACAACCGGTAGTTAAAAGTGTTTGAAGGACGCGCTTAAGCCCTGAAGCGAGGCTCAAAACATGTTGAGTGCTTCGTCTCGTTTAATTTGCGCTTCAGTTTCATCATCAACGCACTAGGAAAAAATTTTCCTTGCGAATGAGCTTTCTTGAAGAGGAGACACTAAACAATTGATACTTCACTTTATCGTAAAAAAAGTTCAATTTCTTTGCCCATAATTTGTTATTCATGCTTATAAATATTAGTGTTGGACTAAACATATATATTTGTGTTTTTTTCTTTATTGGCGCCTTTTTTCATTAAAGCCCATGCTTTATGTGCGCTTAAAGCCCTAACAGACCTTAGAGCTTTTTTGCACTTTTTCACTTCTGATAACACTGAGGTAGTAGTATAAGAAACTTCACAAATTCACAATTCAGTTGGGTATTAATCAATTTATTTTTGTAAATTGGTATTAATCAATTAACTAGCCCAAATTTTATTTCAAATTACTTGCAAGCCATTACATTGATATTATATAGATGTTTGCATATATGGCATCCATTGAATTGTCCAAGAATACAAGTTCACTGAGATATAACTATGACATACCGAAACTGACAGGAAGCTAGGCTGCAAGTCAGCCCAGCTACATGTTCAGCTAATTCAGCTTCATCGACACAGTGCCTAGAATGCACCTTAACAAAATTAATTGTTAACTTGCACAGAGCCTGCCAAAAAAAAAAAAAAAAAAGGGAATTCAAAACCCAAGGAATAGCACCAGAATTTCAAGCTTACATGAATAAGATACTTAATTATTTCAATAATTACAAGAATCAGTGTTGCAACAACCTCCTCTATAAGTGGCCGTTTCCAACCAGTCTGATTGGCAGGGTCCTTGTATTGACCTTGTTCCCTATCACCAATAGCAGTCACAATTATTAGGTACCGTAGAAAATTAAATATCTTTCCTGCTGTCTTAAGCGTTAGAGATCTTGAAGCCTTGACCAGTTGTTTCTTTGAGCTATACATGAGGATTTAGGACAGAAGAAGTGCTTAGACTTGCAAAATATGATGACAAAGAAAATAACATTCACAAGCCAGCCTTTTTAGGGCACACAAAGTATTCCACCGACAAAAAGAACATAAATATATGCCCAAGATTAGAATGCTCTATGTTAGATGGACTCGGTTACAAGTATCAAATATGCTATGTATGATGATTACGTTCTGTAACCAGCAAATAATTTGTGTAATAAGAACGACTATGAAATACACATACCCAGGTCATACCAATTCAACAGGCTCATGTACCAGAGGAGTTGCCTAACAAATCAAATTTGAACTGCTGCATTTTTCTGTATACTTCTAAAATAAAGCAAATGGAAATAAACATTCAGTTAGAATTATTTCAACTAACTTTTCTCCCTGGCTTCAATTAATAATTCAACGTGCTGCTACTTTTTTCTAAAACCAAGAAATCCCCCAGGGACTTTGCTGCTACTTATTCTTTCTTTCTTGAAGAGAACAATTAGATACTAAGCACATGATTCGAAAGCATTACAATAGAAAACCACAAGAAACCTAATAGGTGCATCATAATTGTACTTAATACAATTTGCTCCTCAAAGCTTCATTCCATCTTACTTAACATTCAACAGAAAGAAAATTAACAACGAAATGTTAAATTCAGGATCTATCACAACTTGTGTTTCATCTCTCTAGCATGTCAGGCATGAAGAGAGGAAAATTGAAAAAGGAAAGGCACCTATAATAGAAAGTTCTATAGATGGACAACAAATGTAGTCAACAATCCAATGATCAAATTCAGGATCTTCAGTCATACATGAAGAAAAAAAGGCTGAAAAGGAAAATACGGCAACAGTTCTACAAATGGAGAACAGAGAAGATATGTGTGTGTGTGTGTGTACATAGCAAAGAAGAAACACATTCACAAGAAAATAAATTAACAAACTTAACAATAACAACAACTACACCTCAATCCCAAGATAGTCCGGAAATTTA
Source organism: Lycium ferocissimum (assembly GCF_029784015.1). Lineage (NCBI taxonomy): Eukaryota > Viridiplantae > Streptophyta > Magnoliopsida > Solanales > Solanaceae > Lycium > Lycium ferocissimum. Next base: position 14,455,570 of record NC_081347.1, read on the forward strand.
ACAAACTTAAAAGTGAAAAAGAGTTGAGATAAAGGACAAAAATGAAGTTACCGTCAACCTTTTGTTGATGTATGCCAAAAGCTTGTTTGTGAGATAACAAACTGTATGAAGAGGATAAAGGCGTTGAACACGGGAAACATGACTCATCAATGATTTGCTATTTACAAGGTTGCAAAACTCTTCGGCCTCAAATATTAATAATACATATGGAACATCGATAACATCAGATGTGATCTGCGCAAAAATAATGAATCTAATGACCACACTAAATTGCAAAAGCTAGAAAGAATAGCTACCCTTAGCTTTAGAGAACCTATTCAAAAACTTGATATTGTAGCAGCACTAGCATACACAATTGCCATCATACACATGACAAGTAGAAAGCTCAAAAGAATGAATCAGAGACCAGCAAGACAAACTTTTGCATAGTACAAGAAAAACAGCTGGACGCAGTTATCAAAACCCTAACACCAGCAATATGCTCTTTCAAAGCCCAAATGGACATCTGATATTATTCTTAGTATTTGACTGTTGAATTATGTAACCACCTCATTTAAAAACTCTGTTATTAGAGCGGGGACACTTTTATTACTTGTGTAGGTCCACACCACACGCGTTCACATGCAAGCTTGATTCTTTTACTTGCTCTAATATATGGAAATATGACATTTGCATTCTCTGGCACTATTTTTGTTAAATAAGGTAAAGTACTATTCATAAGTTTCTCTTATACCATTTTCCATGTGATCACCTCATTTAAAAACTTAAATTGCTAGTCCCGGGTTTGCAACAGTGAAAAGAAACGTCAACATTTCAAGAATAGGAAGTACTTGAGGATATCAAGTAAAAAGTAAGAGACATCGATTTCTAGTACTTTACTTTTGATCAAGAAAAGCACCAAGTACTTTACTATCAGAATTTTTTGGCGATAGCATACTAATAGAATCTGTTGGACCAAAGAATAAGGATAAGTCCTTCCCCCACGAGTAAGTTCCTCGAAAGAAAGGGCCGACATGACTTATTTATATTGCTTTGATATTTAAACGTTGAACTCTTATGTTGCTCCATTAGTTGGTAAGTACCTTGGTTGATGTGAGACTTATAAGTATGTTTTAGAATTCCTTATGGTATCGGGTGATTGACATAGTATCATTGTGTTAAAATTGAATGCATAGTAATGGATATCACTTATTTTGATAAGCGTTATAGTGGAACTAATTTAGTCGACATGGAAATATGGACAGCCCTAGAAGCAAAGGAAACTTTGTCCAATTTTTGTAGAACCCCAGAAAGGCTTGCGTGGGTGTCTTACCCACTAAGGGCATGTCACCACCCTAGATTTGGGTTGTGACAAGTAACTACCCAAATATTACCATCAGAAGAAAATAAATTTGCTTTTTCAAAGATAATTGACATCCAAATAGATATCACATAAAGATGCACATATTTTAGCACTAAATACAGTCAGTTAAGCATCTATTATTCAACTGAAAGTTAAATGGGAACAATATTTAAGTATATGAGATTAAAAACAACTATTAAAAGGTGGTCCAGTAGTTCAAGATGATAGGTTAACTGAAATCTGCCAAATTTCTGAAGAATAAGTTACCTTAGATAGTTCCTCTGGGACATTCATTGACCACACAATAGATTTTTCAATTGGATTTGATTTAATTTGGTAGGAAAGACCTTTCTCCGCAAGCCTTGTTAGCAAATGGCCTGACTTGATAACATTTCCATGTAAGACAGTCATTTATACGCAATTAAGGACACATGGAAGGGGGTGGGGAAGAAACTAACAGAGAAATAAAATCTACCTCCAATTGAGCCTAGTTCCACAACTTTAGTGTCAATTTGAGCTACAATAGACTTATGTGCAAACTTTCCCTTTTCCCACTTCTGCTTTTCCTTTTCTAGCTTTTTCTTCTCGGCAGCTTCAGCCTTTTCGGCTGCCTTTTGCAATTTCTCTTGCTGTATTAATGAATATACATTAGTTTATATGCCATAATTACTTAAACTCCTCCAAATAAATAGGTTTTTGTAGGATGGCTTACCTCTTTCTGATATTTCTTTTCTTCCTTTAGGCGAAGTTGTTCTTCCTTTGACATTCTCTTTTTCCCTGTTGCTTCATCCCCACTGCTTCTGTTACTTCTATTGCCTTTACCTTTTCCTTTTGGTCTTGAGACCTCATTTTTTGGCTCCAAAGGATCTATTTCTTCATCAGGATCCCAATGGTCCTGTAAGCAAATTGCACCATCAAAATTTAAATAGAGACAAGCCCTTCATAGTATAGAATTTAGAAAAGGTCTAGACAAAGATACAAACATTAAGAACATGTCTTAACCCTTATCCTTCACGCTAATTATTTAGGCACGTCTGTGAATAGACTTATAATATTCAGATGCCTTTCTCATTTGGCAGAATCTGCACTCATGAGCTCGGGATATGCTCAGCTCCCCAGGGTACACAAATCTTTAATTCAGATTGAAATCTTCTACTCTTCTGACAAAATAAGAAAACCCTAGAGGTTCAAACCATTTTAGTACAGTTTGGATATTTGCAGTGTATGAGTAGGTGTATTTAAATGAAATGAGTGGTTCACGAACAAAACTCACTCTGCTAATCTAAGCTCAACTTGAGTTCATTTATTTAGTACAAGCCGAGTTTATTAAGACCATTTGACTAAGTGTTGTTCATGAGGAATTTCTTCCATATTTTCTTTGGAAAAAGATATATAGTTTGAGCACTTAGGGTTTACGTTTTCCACCTCAAGTCCTCAATGCTCAACAGCCCTAAGCCTCCTTCTCACTTCCTTCCCCTCACCTCTTTTTCCAAGTTTCTCCCTTTCCCTCTCCATCAGTGCTGTTTTTCCTTCCTTAAGGTATTGCTTAATATAGGCCTCTCCCTCTCTTTTTCTCCAGTCCAATCTAAGCCGCACCTTCTCATTGCTATTGTTGTCTGCCAATTATTCTTTTCTTCCACAACCTTTTGACTCATTTTTTAAATCTCACTTTTATTCAATATTTCTTTGATTGAACCCTGAGATATGAGATTAATTTGATAGCATAATCAAGAGAATTTGATTGGAATTGATGAGAATTTAAGCTCGACTTCAAGCTTTTTCTTGAGAAGCGACTGAACAGCAGTTTAAACTACAAGGATAAGCGAGTGAAGCTGAATTGAATATTCAAAAATCTGTTAAGCTCACTTGTTCACATTCCAATTTACATGCAGTATATGGTTCCACTCCCATATTCCTGAAGCAAGTTATGAGGTATCTGTATTAACTTACATAGTCGAACAGGAGTCAAATCAACTTTTTTTCAGTGATGTAGTCAGTAGTCGAAGTGTCAGAAAATCCTAAAGTTAATTGAACATGGCTTTCTTCTTATTGGCTTCTTCTTGTGAGTTATCCACGCAAAAAACACACAAGCTTCTGTGGATAATGTGTGTTCCAAGGAATGGTATACCATAATGCAACATCCTGATAAAAGCTGGCTTCTTTAAGGGGCACACATGCACAAGATGAGGGGAGCTGTGGAAGGGGGTGTTTCTATTCATATTAAGAAGAAGAATGGAATGGAAAGCCTATTACTATGCAAGAAAAAAAAAAGATGTTGAAAAATAATATAATAAACTTTAACAAGGCAGACACACCAGAGAAGGACCAGCTTCACTCAAATTTCGATGAGAAACATCTTCTGGCATTCGCATAAAATTGTCAAAACCTGTTCAACAATTTTCCGTCTCAGTTGAATAGCCTGACGGTAAATTCCAGCCAATGGAAAATTTGATTCTCTAATCTTATTCACCAGTAGATTAAACATTAGTAGCTTACCACGAGAAAGGGTGGACCCAAAAGGTCTGGAGCTCAATTCTGTCTCCTTTACAATTGCCTCCGGGGAACAAAGTTTCTCCTCCTCCTTCCAGGCACCATAATTACCACTATTCTCAGATTCATTATCAGACTCCAAACAAATTACTCCATCAATTCCTGAAGGAAAGCTTAAATTTAAGAAGAGCCACCGGTTCAAGTCGATGAAAACACACCGCACCAGAAAAATTTCACAAATGGCAGTTCATGCAAACCTAATTAATAAAACTGGTTACAACAAAAGCTACCAAGAAAATGGTGCAAGAAATTCCTCTGAGTTAAAGCAGTCCACTTGTGCAAGGAAAGGTGCGGACAAAACTCTGAGGCTAAACGGAATCCTTGGAAGATTGACAATTTCTTTTCTTAAGTAGTATGCCAAGAAAATAGGAAAACCAGACTAGACCACCAAATGAGAAGAATCTGCAAGTATGTCAAAGCTAGGTTTGTCATTTTCCTATTTGTTTCGTATAAACTTAAACCTAAAAGCCAATGTGCCCATACTTTTTGGGTTAACAAACACACTGTAAGGACTAAAATATCCTTTTAACCATCCCCTTTTTACATCAGAGAAAAAACACATATGAGGAGTGCGCCTAACTAGCTCAAAGTATTATGGCTGACCTTGACACGAGGCACACCAAGAATCTGCCTTTGCAGAAAATATCTGAATAATCAAACACAACTCATAGGAGCAGGCAGAGTGATGCAGCACGAAGAGCAAACCAAACTTCCGCACATCCAGGTTATAATGATAAGTATTATGGAAGTTTCCTAGTATTAGTTTAACATGATATATGTCCAGGGGAAAGGCAAACACACTAAAAGGGCAGCCTGGAGCGCAAAGCATCCTGCATTCATGCAGTTTGGGGAAGGGCCGCAGCCCACAGGGCTGTGATGTAGGCAGCCTACCCTGACACAAGTATCTAATTCCACGATCGAAGCCATAACCTACAGGTCACACTGAGACAATTTTACCATTGCTCCAAGGCTCTCATTTGGAAAGGCAAACACAGTGCACAAAGAAAATGGGTTTGACTCCTGAGAACAGAATGTGAATGGATATATGGTACACTTATTTTAAGGCACATTCTATTAGCAGACCGGAGATATTTGTAACTGCATTTCATGTTTTTTCTACAGTTAACTAGTAAAATTAAAGAAGCAAAACCATATATGATCTTTAGAGAAGGGCCTGGAAATGATTCTTTTACAAGCTAATATGAAAGCTTAAGCCTCAACTTGCCGTAGTACTGTCTTGAAGGCAAAGCAACTGTAATAGCATGCTAGATCAACAAAAGCAACGGTCAAGCTTCTGGATTGGTAGAAGAGGCTCACATTAGACGGAGATGGCAGTCATATTTCCACAAACTCTTGAATGAAGAAGGGGACAGGGACATTGTGTTGGGAGATTTAGAACATACAGGGAGGCGTCGCGATTTTGGGTATTGCAGGAGTATTAAGGTTGAGGAGGTTAAGGGTGTTGTTCGTAGGATGCGCAAGGAAGAGCGACGAGGACTTGACGAGATTCCTGGAGAATTTTGGAAGATTGCGGGCTCGACAGGTTTGGAGTGGCTGACTAGGTTGTTTAATGTCATCTTTAAGACGGCAATGATGCCCGAAGAATGGAGGTCGAGTGTATTGATCCCCACATACAAGAACAAGGCGATATCCCGAGTTGCAACAACTATAGAGGTATCGAGTGCTAAGCCATACTATGAAAGTGTGGGAAAGGGTGGTGGAGATGAGGGTGAGGAGGCGTATCTATTTCGAGGAGAACCGGTTTGGATTAAATGCGGGACTCGGACTACGGAAGCCATCCATCTTGTAAGGAGGCGGGTGGAGCGGTATAGGGAGAGGAAGAGGGACTTACACGTGGTATTCGTCGACACGGAAAAGGCTTACGACAAAGTTCGAGAGAGATCCTATGGAGATGCTTGGAGGCTAAAGGTGTGCTGTGGCGTACATTAGGGTGATCGAGGACATGTATGAGGGAGCCGAAGACCAAGGTAAGGACGGTAGGAGGAGACTCGGAACTTCCCAATTGTGATGAGGTTGCGTCGAGGATCGACTCTTGGGTCGTTTTTTTGTTGCTGCCTTGGCGATGGATGAATTGACGCGGCATATTCGAGGTGAGGTGCCATGGTGTGTGCTTTTCGCGGATGACATAGTCTTGATCGACGAGACTCGTAGCGGAGTCAACCTAAGGGCGGAGGGTTGGCGTCAAACTGCGGAGTGTAAAGGATTCGGCGAGTAGGACCAAGACAGTACTTGGAGTGCGGCTTCGGTGAAGCACCTCGAAAGGCTGGTGTGGAAGTGAGGCTTGGTACCCAGGTCATCCAGAAGACAAGTAGTTTCAAGTATCTTGGGTCTATTATACAAGGCAGTGGGGAGATTGACGATGATGTCACACACCGTATTAGGGCAGGGTGGATGAAATGGAGGCTCGCTTCCGAGTGTCTATGTGATAAGAAGGTGCCACCACGACTTAAGGGCAAATTCTACAAAGTGGTGGTTAGAGGCCCCTATGTTGTATGGGGCGGAGTGTTGGCCGTTAAGATCTCTCACGTTCGAAAAGATGAAAGTTGCTTTGAGATGAGAATGTTGAGATGGATGTGTGGGCACGCCGGAGTGACGAGGATTAGGAATGAGGCTATCGGGACAAGGTGGGAGTGACCTCGGTGGAAGACAAGATGCGGGAAGCGGGGCGAGATGGTTTGGACATGTGAAGAGGAGAGACACGAGATGCCCCGGTGCGGAGGGTGTGAGAGGTTGGCCATGGATGGTTTCGGAGAAGAGGTAGGGGTGGGCGTAGAAGAAGTATTGGGGAGAGGTGATTAGACGGGATATAGCGCGATTCGACTGCAGGGACATGACCTTAGATAGGAGGGTATGGAGGACTCGGATTAGGGTGAGAAGGCTAGTAGATAGTAACGTTTATCCTTTCATATTAGTGGTCACTTTATCGCGATATAAGTTCTTGTGCTTTGATTGCTACTATTTGTTATTACGTATTTTGATTATCTTATTTTATCGTGATAGCTATTGCTCTTTACAAAGCCTTCATCATGGCTTAGTCGCTTTAGTTATTTGCATTTTCATATCGCTTTGAATCTCTTGGCCTTATCGACCTCTCTTTTATGTTTTTATGCTTTTATGCTTTATTGAGCCGAGGGTCTTTCGAAAACTTGGCCGTCTACCTTGGTAGGAGTCGGTCCGCGTACACTCTGCCTCTCCCTAGGACCTCACGTTGTGGGATTTCACTGGGTTGTTGTTGTTGTTGTTGTTGAGTCGGAAACTGAAGTGACCGACGTATAATGTTAACTAATGACAGAAGGAATAAATAATAGATAAATACTAACATAAATTAACTGCTACGACCTACAACTTAACCCAAGAAACCATATAATTTATTTCCTGCACATTTTATAGGATGCGAAGAGTTTTCACTTTTCACACATTTGACTTGCACAAAGGTCTCTCCTAAAGAACTATATATGAACTCTCCCCAATTTTACTTCCAGATCTTTCCATCTTTTGTCCACATAATAATGCTCATTTTCTATAGATCTTCTGTCGCTTGTATTATTTGCTATGTTTTAGATTTTTTTTTTTCTTATAGGATTTAAGATATTGTCCAACTTTTGCTTCGGGAGTTTGTTAACCCTTAAGTAGAAGTGAAATGTTTGGTATCAAACATTTACTCTTGGGCCCTTTTTCACTTTTTCTAAAGCCCAAGTAAAGTTGCTTTCACCAGCACAATGGCAACTCTGATGTCTCAAAACTTGAAATTCAATTAAAAACTTCAAATTAGGCTAGTTGAAGGCTTACCGCCATCTTTGTTGTGGTCTATAATTGAAGAAGAGAAATTCTGCAAATCAGCATTAGCTTTAGTACATCTGACTATTGGAGCACTATATCTTGGAAGCTCAGATGCCGGGGTTTCAGCAACCATGGATGGGGTCAAATCAAGACCTGAAGAAGATATAATTTTTGTCAACACTTGTTTCCTTTCTTCCTTTTATTGAAGAAGAAAGACTACTATTGAGTACATAAATCTCTAAAGACTTAAAAGACGCAAATTGCAATATAAATCCCAGTACAGGAGAAAATCCACAATCAAGCCTTTAGCAGTCACACCAAACAACAAAAAGAAACAAAGGAATATAGAACTTTTTTCCAGAATGTTTTTCCGGAAAACTGTTTGGACATAGAATTGTTGCAATTCCCCGAAATTCGAAAAACTCCAAAAAGCTGTTTTCACAATTTTCAATCCAAATCACTCACAAAAATTCAAAAACAACTCCAATTTGTGTTCATATCCAAACACAACTCCAATTTCCAAATACCATTTTCAACTTGAAAACAAATAGTACTACTTTTTTTTTTTTTTTTTTTCAGATTTCACAACTTTTATGCCCAAACGCCCCCTAACACACATAAACCAAAACTCTGTAATTTTAGATCAATTGCTGAAAAAATACTTTAAAAATCCAATAATCCACAATTCAATCAACTCAAATTCAAACTATGATAAAGAAATATGAACTCACACGAGGATTAAGGGTCCAACATTGTTGTATTTTAGGAAAATCTATAGCCAAAAGAACTTAAATAAAACAAAGAATGAAATGGAACGGGTCCAAATGTTGTATAATCCACATTAATTTCTACAATGAGACATCATCTATAGTAAAAAGACTAGCGTGCGTAAACCAAAACTATGTAATTTTCCATACTAATTGCAGAAAAATTACTTAAAATCCAATAATCCACAATTCCTATCAACTTAAATTCAAACTAGGATAAAGAAATATGAACACACCTTATCTTCGCCCACACCCCCGTAGCCCCTATCCCCACCCCTACCCCCACCTCTCATAGTATTTATCTAGATTATAAACAAATGGTTTTAAGATAATAGTTATTGCCTATTTTCCCCAAACCCCACTTGTGGGATTACACTGGGTATGTTGTTTAGAGAGGGTGTTTCCTATAGACCCTTGGCTCAAACTAAAATAAGATAGCAAAATAGCAATATACAAAACAAATAGCAATAACCCACAATTTGTATCAACTTAAATTGCAAACAAGGACAAAGAATAATATGTATTTGCGTACTTAACGAACACAAGAAAATAAGTAAGAAACCCACCTAGAAAACATTTTCCTTGGTAGCGAACACACCCTAATTGCACTTAAATTCCACAACTTCAAATTTAAAATTAGGATAAAGAAATATGGAACTTACGGGAGGACTTATTAGGGTCCAAGCATTTAACAAATGAGAAATCAGACATGGATGGGGTATCAGCCACCAAGGAAGGAGTAGAATTTGAAGGCTTAAACGGTGTCGTATCATCATCGTCGTCTTCAATTATCAAAACACGGTTATTCCAATTAGTAGACCCACTTTCCCTTCTTTGTTTCTTCTTTGATGGAATTGTCACTGGACTCGACAGATCAACGGTCTCGTTTCGCTTGCCACCATCGTCGTCATCGTCCGAGAGAATGTCCACGTGGATCGCCTGAGACATTTTCATCAAACAACAACAAAATACGTTTCTTTTTTTTCAAAGGGTGCAAGGGTTTTAAGCTTCAGCCTTAGAGCGGGAAAAAACAAGGCAAGGGAAATACGCAAAACCCCTTAAAGGGCTGTGTAATGGATAAAGGGCAAATTGCCCTTTCACTGGGGTGGTCTTTAATTTTTGCTCCTCAAATCAGAGATTTTTACCTTTTGCCTTTCTCTAAAAAAAATTCATAAGGTAGAATTTATATTCGAACTCACAACTTCGGAGTATTAAGCGAAGGGCAAAAATTAAAGACCACCCAAAATGAAGGACAATCCGCGCAAAAAAAAAGATGGATAAAGCAAATATTACTCTACTATTTGGGGAGGAGCCTTCTTTGACATGTTTTCTGTATATTTTTTTAAAATTATTTGAATTATAAACTAACATGACTTAAAGTATTTTTTATGTCGTTTCTGAATAATTTGAAAATTTTATATTAAAATTAGCGGAAAGTTATAAAGTTTAACCCTCGTATCTCAAAACGATTCACATAAATTAAAACGAAGGGAGTTTTTTTCTTTCTTTTTTTTTGTCGTAGAAAATATATTTTACAGTTGAGAAATTATATTTTAGTTATTTTACTGTTTTTACTTTTGGTAGATATGTCATGTATGATAACTATACCAGATAAAAGATTTTTAAAAATTCAAATATTATAAATTATATCAAGTGTATTACTTTTTTCTATGACCAAATGCTAAAAAAAATTATTCGAAATGATGTTCAACAAATATGTTTTATTGTGTGAGCTCATTCACATTCTTGGGTCTAAAGTCTGAATAAAGGATCAGGATCGCCGAGAGTCAATCGAAAATAGACTCGCTACCCATAAAGGTAGGACTAAGGTTGAGTACATCTTTCCTTCCCAAACACCACTTGTGATATTACACTAGGTTTGTTGTTGTTGTTGTTGTTTGGTAGAAATTAAGTCACATATAATAATTATACCAAATAAAATAATTTTAGTAATTAAATATTTGAAATTATATTAAGTGTTGATGTATTTTTCCATTAAAAATACTTTTCTATGACTGAATACTAAAGATATTTTCGTTTGATCTTTAGTATTCAGTCACTCGAGCTTTACATTCGCGAAATTAAAATTGAATTTGTTTGATCTCCTTTTGCTATGTGAAGGAGGAGGAAATCAAAAAAATATATATATAGTTTGCATTGGTTCATAACTTTTACTCTTTTAGACCATCAAAAGACAAAAGGTCTCAAAAATGTCTTTTTCTTTTGGTATTTGATATATGTTTTGGAATTCAATTAATTTAGATTTGCATCAAAAGTTTTTTCACTTTGAAGATATAACACTCAACTACTAAATGTGAATTCATTTTCAGTACTAAATTTTTAATTAAAAATAAAAGAGTATTTATCACACTACCACAATCTTTATGATCTTTAACACCAATGATTTGAATCAACAAACTTATAGTATAAGGTAATGTTGATTGTTGAAAAATATTTGTCTAGATTCTTTCTTTAAAGACATGTTAATGAATATTTTATATGCCAATTACTTTCTTATGCAATTTCTCGCACTGATTGGCATTTGTTATCGATCAACATTAAAAGCATTGATTAGCCTATTATCCTAATTCAATTTGTTTCGTTACTTTACCAATGAAAACATACCATTTCCCTCTTCATTGTCATTTAGTCTTTATTTTTCTGTTGGAGCCATTAATCTGCTCACAACTTCACTCTTAGGAGATAGTAGAGGCGGATCTAGGATTTAAACTTTATAAGTTCAACCTTTTAGATTTTTAGCATTGAACCATTATATTTCTAAAGTTATGGGTTCATATCTACTATTTGTTGTAATTTTAGTAAATTTTTACACATAATTTTATACCCCGCACCGAAAGCATGGGGTTCAATTGAACCCATAGATATAGTGCTACATCCGCCTCTAGGAGATAGTATTCTTTACCTATATAAATTCATGTTCTTTCATTGGGTGGATGATATATACAAATCAAAAAAATACATCTTCTTTTTTCACATATTCTTTTAGTGTTCTGGGTTTTCTTTCTTATTGAATCTTTGTTAGTTGATTCTTATAAGAAAATACAGGCAATGATGGGATCAGTTGATCCACTTCAATATACTATATTAGCTAGTCAATAAACTTATTGATTTCTGTGACATAACATCGCATATGTCATCAGGAATCCACAACCTGATGTATTTCTCTTTAGTTTGTCCATGGCGAACCATGTACCAAGCGGTTTCTTGAACTATCATGCATCTGGAATGTGTCATCATCAGATATGGATAACAGAGATCTTTGAACAAGCACTGGCACTCCAATTTCAGGTTTGAAACCGAAAGCATTGAATTTCTTGATCACCGATCCCTTTGTTTCCCCTTTAAGAAACAAGCAATATTTTCTTGTCCAGATCACTCAATGCGTCAATGCTCACTTTTAAGTTTCCTTATTACATCATCATGAGGAATGCCTTCCAACCTCTTCAACTCACTCTCCCATTCTTCCTTTTCTCTTTTGTGATCCCAACACTTTGAGAGCTAGTGGGAGGCAGTGGCGGAGCCAGGATTTTCACTAAGGGGTTCAAAAATATAAAAGAGTAAGAAACGAGGAAGCCAAGGGAGTTCAACATCTACTATTTATATATAAAAAATAATTTTAACCTTATATATACATGGTAATCTTTATAGAGGGGGTTCGGGTGAACACCCTGGCAGCCACTTGGCTCCGCCCCACATTTCACAACGCGTAGCGCTAGTTCCTCGAAAGCACCCATAGGTTGAGTTTCCTTGAAAGCAAACTTGTTGAATAGCATTAAAGCCTCATTAATCCCTAATAGGCTAATTCATAAACTTGATCAACTCCATGGGCCAATATTGCTTGTTTCTTGTTGTTATAATTATTCTACTGCCAGCCCCGAACCCCTTGTGCCCTCCAGCAAGAAAATTCTCTATATGCTCATCTTGATCCATGTCATCAAGAACAATGATCATTTTTTTATAGCTCAGCCTGTTCATCGGCAAATTGGTCTTTGGAGTAAAGATTGTCTTTAGTCACTTTTAGTGTCTCAGAAAGCAATTTTTTACGCCAAAGCTTGTAGTCTAGATTTTGATGTACTTCTCTAACATTATCAAGAAAGCAGCCGCCCTCAAACATTCCATGTAGTTGATCAAAGACAGCTCGGGCGATAGTTGATTTGCCTATACCGCCCATACCCCATATTCTAATTATGTGAACATCAGTGGCAGAATTTGTGTTCAACAAAGATATTAAAATTTATACTTGGAGCTCGATTCCGACTAGACTCTCTGCAATTTTTGGTTTTGTATGACCCAACTTGCTCAAAATTTGCACAACAATTTGTCTGATGCACCTGATTAGAAGGGGCAAAAAGACAGGACACATAGGTTGTGTTTCAACTTGAGCTTGAATTATCTCGCATTTTTATCATAGGCAAAATCATGAGATAATTCAAGCTCAAATTGAATACTTATATGGCTTCCTATGGCAAAAAACTACACCTAGCTAGGCAAAATCAGGAAATGATTCAAGCTCAAATTGAAACATAACCTATGTGTCCTGTTTTGATTGACTAGGATAAAGAGTTGCTAAAAGAAATCAAGAAGTGGTGTGACATTGAGGAACAAGTACTTAGGCAGAAATCCAAGGCAACTAGGATTACTTGTGGGGATGCTAATACCAAGTACTTTCATTTTCAATTGAAGATCAAAACCTATAGGAATGCCATCACATCTGTGTATGATGACTTAGGAAACAAGGTGCAAGAACCCAATCTAGTGGAAGCTGAGTTCATCAAATTCTTCTCAAATTTAATGGGGTCAGTTGCTGAAAGTCTACCCAGTCCAAATGTGGAGATAATCAGAAGGGGGCCATGTCTCTCATACCAATAGAAATGTCAACTAATTAGGCCAGTAACTGATCAAGAGATACTAGATGCAATCAAAGGAATGCCACATGATAAATCTCCAGGTATTGATGGTTTTCCAGTTGATTTCTTTACTTGTCATTGGGTTATGGTCAAGGAGGATGACGTTAATGTTGTCCAAGAGTTCTTTGGAACTGGGAAATTACTTCAAGCTGTAAGTTGTACTGCTAGAACTCTTGCTCCTAAAGTTCCTTCCCCAACTCATGTAAAAGACTATAGACCTATAGCCTGTTGTACTACCATCTATAAGATCAGAACTAAGATCTTAACAAACAGAATTAAGGAGGTCATTAGTCATATTGTCAACCTCTCACAATCTGCTTTTATAGAAGGAAGAAACATTAATAGATAACATCTTATCCAGTCATGAGGTGCGGAAATGGTACTCTCGGAAAGGACTGTTGTTGACACCTAATTTTCACCTCATAAGATGCGTATTTTAAATTTTCAAATTTCCCGAATCAAAGACGGAGTAAGGATACTTCCTTTCAATTTTAAAATTTTAAAAATCCCGAGAAAATTGCAAAAATGACTTTTTATTATTTCACAAAAATTGACAATTACGAGAAAATTACTAGTTATTTACTTTCACAAATATGATTTGAAAAGAAGATATATATCCGGCTCTGTCTAATTTGGAAAAATTCTTTGATTAAAACAACGTATGAATTACGGCTCATTTTGACCGCATTTTTCACATTTAAAATAATGCCCGGAACTATGTCAATATTAGGCTTGTTTTAAAGCTAATATTTTGAATCTGCGAGTTTTAACTTTTAATTAGCCTAAATAATTATTTTACTTAGTGATACGCGTATTTATAATAGTCTTTAATTGATTTAAATTGTGTGTGGGGGGGGGGGGGGGGGGGGGGGTTAACTTAAATGTTTTAAAAACTTAAGGGGTGGAGATTTAAAAAAAAAAAGGGGGGGGGGGGGATGGAAGTTTATTAAAAATAAACTTCCACACCCCCCACTTCATTTCCTCGAACCCCGACTCTCCTTTCTCTTTCAGGCGATATGGCGGCTAGGGTTTGGGACCGCCTCTGGTGGCGTTTCACGGCAAGTTTTTGGGTCATTTTGACTCAAATTAAGAAGGCTTTTATGTCCTCTCATGTGTTCTTGTGATTACCAGGTTTAATTTCGTTTAATTTAGTTATTTACATCGTTTTTTAGCCGTGTTTTGTAGATGTTGCTCGGGTTTATCCACGCGTGATGGTTGCCATGGGCGGGACCTCGAGTCCCTAGCTATCTTGTGCACCACACGCATTGGTGTGGAAGACCTAGGGTAATTTTCACAAATTCCAAATGGTTGGGTTCGAATTTGGGGATATTATCCCATTGGTAAAACTTTGGTACAATTGCACCGTTGGAATTGTACCATGAGGTGTTTTGTACTATTCCTTGTATTTGTGAATTTTATTGGATTTTAGGGTACAAGTTTGTTAGTTTTTCATTTTGTCCTATTTGATTTTATTTTGAAATAGGGATAGGGTACGAATCTTGGGGATTTTTTTGGGGGGGGGGAGGGGGGGGGGGTAATTGAGTCCGGGTGTCCTTCTATTTCATCCTAGGATTCCTATAGATTTTGTGCTATAAATAGCAAGTTTGTAAACAAGTTAGAGGTCCATATTTTTTACTCCCAAAAAAAAAAAGACCTTATGTTTCATCCGCACTAGCTATACAATTGATAAATATATACAAAAATACAATATATATATATATATATATATATATAGAGAGAGAGAGAGAGAGAGAGAGAAGGATATAAAATATAAGAAGGAAAAGGCGATTTTAAGGATTTGAGAAGGGTTTTTGTTGCTTGAAGTTGAACCAATCCCCTTTTGATCTTTAGGTTGCCCCAACAAAAGGTAAATTTTCATTTCAATCCTTGTTTTCATTTCAATTTATGATTATCTATTGATTGTGATGTTTGAAAACATGATTACATATTAGTTTGATTTTATTTTATCGATTAAGTGAACATTCTGTGTCCTTTTTGTGATTTGAAATTGAAAATAAGTAAGGAAGCTTAAACTTAGGTAATGTTAAGTAATTTCGAATTGGTTAAGTTAATAAAAAATGAAGAAAGATAGTTTAGATTAGGTTTCTTAATACTAAGTTAAGTAGAATTGATATTTTGGTCTAAGTTAGTTACTTTTGACTCTTGTTAAATAATATTAGTTTGTTTGAAAATCTGTCTTAGTTTGTGCTCTTATATCTTCTTAAACACTGTTTGATGGTTTGAAATTATGAGTTAGATTAGGAAAACTGTTTGAATAGTTTGAAAGGCAAATATGATTAAGTTGAAAATGCTTCTAGGATTAGGAATATGCCCTTTTAGAACATATTTTAATCTTAAGTATAAAAGGTAACCTTTTCCTTCATTACTGAGTAGATGTTAACTTGCTTAAGTAAGTTTGGTCCATTTTTAAAATATGTGATTGTTTGAAGTATTGGAACAGTTTTAAATGAGTAAGGTAGTTCTTAAAATAGATTATGAAACCTTGTTTTAAATTTTTTAAATGAAATTCTTAAAAGTTGAGTTTCTTGTGTAAGTTTGAATTTGAAAAACAGAGCTTGTGATTCATTTTTTACTACTAAAACTGTTAAAACTTGATACTTAGTGAATTTATAAGACCTTAATCTTGATTCTGATTTGTAAAGTTTCCAGTTCTGTCAAAAAATGATTTTAAAGAGGCACGAGTTATTTTGGAATGTAGTTTATAGATTTTAAGATTTCAAAACTGTATAAGTATAGGTTAGAGTTTAAAATGAAAGTTAGATACCTTTGATGATTCTTAACATTGCCTAAGTAGTTTAATAGGAGTATAAGTTTATCTTATGTGGGTTGTGGAATTTTTGAGATCCTGAAATTGACTAAGTCTAAAAATTGAAACCTGTTTTTGCTAAACTATAGTCCTACAAGTCTATGCAGTCTCATATGTGTTCTAGTTTGAAGATTTTGAGAGCTTAAGTAACAAACTAGTCCAAAAATACCCTTTGTTTCAATACTTGTTTTGTTTGAGGTCATTTAAATTACAAAAAGTTGGAAAATTGAATTGTGTTTTTTCAGAAATAGGTATAAGGGGGTTCAAACCAGTTTTAAGGTTGAATGTGATTCCTGAACTTGTAGAAGTTGCTTTTTCCTTCTTTGTGTGTCTTAAATGTGTTAAACTTACTTGTTCTATAATGTGTATTCTTTTAAGTCTAATTAGTTTGATCACAGTTCAAACATTTAGTACTATAAGGTTGAATATTAAGAAAGCTTAGGAATTGAGTTAAGAAATGATTTAGAAATAGTGGTTCTTCCTTTGTTAGTTCAGTTTACTTCCCCTCCTTGTTTTAGAATAAGCTTCAATATGTGTATTGTCCATTTTGCCTTTTTGTGTATTGCCTTAACTGTGTTGATCACCATTTTCCTTTGATAATTCTAGAATAGGTGCCATGTATCCTCTATGAGTTCCTTCTAGTTCCTTTTGAACTACTGAATCTTTTGTTTGTGACTGCCTTTGATTGTGTGACTTGTAATGTGAGAAATTTGACCTGAAATCCTTTCTAGACTAGACCATGTCCCCTATTAGCCTTACTTAGACCATTGCCCTTGAAATCTGTCCAAGAGACTTGTAAAACTGACTTTCAAACTCTTCTAAAACTGGTCTGTTGAAGATTTTCCTAAATACTGAATATTTTGACTTTGGATGTTGCTATGAAAATAGAGAACCTTGCTAACTCTGTGAGTCCCTAAAATGGACCTGAATTTCCCATTTGCTAAATGACTTTAAAAAGGTATAAAAGAAGAACTTGTGTGTCCTATGACTGCTTTGTTCTGGTTTGTACTGTCTTACTACCTCTGAACCTTATTGAGTGTTTGAAAAAAAAATGTTTTCTTTGAACCTATTTAGTGATTTCTAAGATCATCCAAGTTGAATAACTGGTTAAAAATGAAAATTTGAGTAATTTGTAACTTGTCTTGCTAATTCATGAAGAATTTTTAGTGTCTTGAGTCTTGTATGCATTTAGTGATCTTGTTTTGAGAATTGTTAATATTGATATGAGATATGAGAGTTATAGAACCTGTTTGCTTGTCTTAAAATTAGAATAAGAGGGTCTGGGATTGACCAATAGGTGATTGTTTTGCTTTTCCTCTGAATGCCTGGTATATTTCTTGTGCTCTACTTATTTGTAGTGTCCAAGTTACTTATCTTATATGACTTGTGCTTTCTTTACATTGGTATTGCTTACAGTTTGTTTGGTTTTTCTTGTTTAACATGATCACCTAAAGACTAAGTGTATGAAAATTAAACAAGACTAAAAGCTGTTTTAAGAAGATTAGGTTTGGCCTTTGTTTGGTGATATCCCTCCTTTTGTTGTCCATTTGTAAAAATCTGAGATTGTTTCATGTCTATTCTTGTTCCTATTTGCTTGTTTGAAACTACAAATGTCTAATACATTATTGAAAGACCTGAGATAGTATCATGCTCCATTTTGCTCTTGTTGTGGTATGTTGGATCCTATTTGGATTTCTATCTGTGTTTTTGGCCTATTTGTGTAGTTCTGGGAATGAGATCAGTTAGACTATCTTTTGAGACTCTGTTAGTGCCCCCATAAGACTCACTATGTGTTGAGATGATTTTTGTGACTAGTTGAGACCACTCCGTGATCATGCTGGACCTTGACTAAACTTGAAAGCCTGGGAGTATTGATGAACTCGTGGCTTGCATTACTTTATATCTTGACCTGTTTTAACTAAAACTAGCCTGAAAATGACTTTGAACCTACTACTTGCTACTATGACCTTTGAATGAGTGCAGACTAGCTTAAAAATGGTTCCTGGCATTGATTCAGTTTCTTGCTAACTAAAAATGAACTCATGTTTGGCCAATTCATCACTTTGTCTTCTTTGATTGCTGAATTTCCCCTAGAAGTTTAAAAACAAAGGCTATGAGTATGGCCGCTGGCTTGGTTTCTGTTGCCTTTCCCTCAATCTTATACTGTTGCACTTCCTTGTCTTTCCACTGTCAACACTACTTGTTTTATCATCTAAAGTGTGCTATGCCCCCCTTTTAGATTATGCTATGCTTGGTTCTGAACTTTGACACTCAATGTCATGCTAAATCTGAAATCAAAACTACTTTTACAAGAACAAATATAGTACTTGTTTACTTGTACCTGCCTCTGTAGCTGGCTTGTGAATTTCTGTTGCCCATATACATGATTTCCCACCTCTGCTTGCTTGCTTATGACTATGATATGTATAGTATGGTATTTTGAGCCTAGGACAGTATCATGAACCCATTATGGCCACAGTTTAGGACTCTTTGGATCTGTAATTGCTCTTATATAAGTCTCTTATCATTTGTGATTTGCTATGATTGCAATTTGAACTATTTTTGCACCTATGTTAGCTTCACCCTCTTAAGGACTTGTTGATCCTGTCTTGACTAATCCATTACACCCTAGTTAGATTCCGTTTGATCCTACATTCATGTAAACCGGTCATGCTCTTCCCAACTGCCACTGCTATCTTTTGAGTCTCAAACACTTGTGTGCCTTGCCTTGGTTATCCTTACATTGCCTAAAGTTGCGTGTTTTCTTCACCTTGTATTTGATGAATTACTCTGTGGCATTTTTGAATCTGTGATAATTAGCCTTGCGCCTGTGCTTGATTGTTTAAACTTTGATCAGTAGCCAAAAACTCGAATTTATGGCATGTACGTGACCTGAATATGGTGTTTAGAGTTAAGGTCTGAATGTGTAGTTGTATATCAAGTGTATATGGAGGGTATGCCCTTTAAAGGGTTTTGCTCTGCATATTTTAGTAGTATACTGGTAGTATATCATGTATCCTAGAGTCTTGACACTTAGAAATTTAAAAAGAAAACCAAGTAGTATATAAGTGGTATATCGTGTATATTATAATATGACATTTAGAAAATTTTAAGGAGAAGATAAGTTTGGGCCACAATTCTGGGCATGTACTTAGTTTTGGCGATCTGATAATTGTTATATTTGGCTACTGATGGGCTTTTTGCATAAATTATCCGCTACTTTTGAGTATAATAATTGTAGGCTGGCCCAAAAGCATTGTAATTCATTTTTTGGGCTATGTAATAATTGTAGGCTTTAATTTTGTTATTCGAGAGTTTAATTTGCGAATGTATTTTAATGTTATGTATACCCCTGTTTCATCCATGACCACCCAAACACCCGTTAGTGGGCCCTAACGGGGTCCACTAGCGTATCTAGATCGATTCAACCTTTCTCTTGGACCATAACATGGACCATACGCAATTTTGGGCCTTAAAGATACTCTGCTGCATATTTATTTCTATTTGGGCTTGGTCGGCCCAATATCCTTATCTCTTTATTTATGCATTTAAATTCTATACTTGTGTATTTATTTATAAATTGGAACCCTTAAGGTTATCCCACATTTAAAGTCGCCTAAACTCGATTTCTAAAACTGTGCAAAACCGATTTTGGAAACTTTAATATAACTTGTGACTTCAAACGGATCGATTTAGTATAATTTGGACTAAAAATGATCAATTTCATAAATTATGGGATTGATTTGAATATTTTTGAAACCTGTGGACTGATATGAACTTATGGATGATGTGGACTGATTTAAAGACTTTATGGACTGTTTTGACCATCTTAAATAAACTTGGACTATTTTTGGACTAAAATTGGCTAAAAATCTAAAAAATATAAAATATGGTTAAAATATGGATAGTAATAGTATGCAAAAAAAAAAAAAAATTATTTTTATAAAACTTAAACTAAAAAACCTTTTTCTAAACTCGGGTGGGCTTACGTAGTGTTTTACTTAGGTTAACGCCTTCGGGTTTTAACCTAGGTGTTCTAATCCGAAACCCAAAACGCCCAATTTTGGGCAAAATTTTACCACTTTTATTTCTTGAAAGTGTTGTATTTTGCATGAATGATTAACCTTTTATTGCGGGAATCTAAAACAAAAACAGTTTTTTATCAAAAATAATTTATATTCACAAGGCATACTATTAGAACCTATAGGTCAACCGTATTTTACGGATCCTTAATACCGGGGTGCCTAACACCTTCCCCGGGAGATCACCAGAACCCTTATCCATACTTTGGCATAGATTGGTTTCTTTTAAAATTTAGATGTTTTAAATAAACCCTTTCAAACTGGTTTCCCTAACTTACCTATAAGTTAGGTGGCGACTCTAAAACGATGTCCATTTAGAGCACCATCCACGTAGAAGTATTTTTTTCTTTTTTTCGGTACGATTGACAACCGTACTTTTTCGAGACACTTTCCTTTTTAAATGAGGCAAGTACAAATACGAATCGAAAAAAATACGACCCGCTACAACTGTCCCCTAGGTGTGTGATGAAGGTTGACCTTAGAAAGGCTTATGATTCCATTGAATGGAGTTTCTTGAAACAAATGCTTACTGAATTGGGATATCCATATAAATTTATCCATTGGTTGATGGAGTGCATTACTACAGTTTCATACTCGTTGGTGCTTAATGGTAGTCTATTCACACCATTTAAAGGGAAAAGGGGAATTAGACAAGGGGACCTATGTCCCCTTATCTATTTGTGATTGCAATGGAGTACCTCTAAAGGGAACTATCTGAGTTGAAACTGCATATGGACTTCAAATTCCACCCAAGATGTAAGATGTTGGGGGTAGTACATATTTACTTCGCAAATGATCTTTTAATGTTTTGTAAGGCAGATGTTAAATCTATTCGATTCTTTGCAGGTGCTTTTCAAGGTCTCTCTTGCCTACTCGGAGTCGGGGAAGCAAATATGGATAAGAGCTTCATTTACATGTCTGGTGTTAAACCAGAACTGAAAGATAACATCTTGAATATCTTGGGTTACAGAGAGGGAGAAATCCCCTTAAAATATCTAGAGGTGCCATTATCCTCTAAGAAGCTTACTATAGCTCAATGCATGCCCCTAGTAGAGAAAATCACATAAAGAATTAAATCTTTGGTCAACAAAGTTACTTTCTTATACAGGAAGGATACAGTTGATCAAATCTGTAATATTTGGGATCCAAACTTATTGGGCACAGATTTTTATTCTGCCCAAGAGAATACTCAAGTTGATAGACAATGCTTGTAGGTCCTTTCTGTGGACAGGATCAGCTTGTAATTCAAGGAAATCCCTTGTTTGGGACACAATGTGCAAACCCCAAAGTGGGTGTCCGAATATACTCAACCTAGTTAGATGGAATCACTCTGCTATTATTAAACAGTTCTGGGCAATTTGTGAAAAGAATGACTGTCTCTGGCTTACATTGGTGCACGAGTATTATTTGAAGAATAACACAGTGCCATCTTGTCTTTGTCCCAACTAACGCTAGTTGGGTAGTTAGATAAATATTGGATGCTAGGAAATACTTGGTTTAGGCAAACTCTTCACAAGGTGAGATTACAAATGTCCTCAATTCAATGGTGATCTATGGCAAGTTGTCACGACCCAATTCGTGAATCGTGATGCTACCTTTGTCCCCCAGGTAGGTGAACCGTTCTCAAGTCATTTTAATCATTTATAAGAATTATGCGGAAATAGACAATAGTTTAGCTAACATATTCGAATCATATAGATAATAAATGCGGAAGTAATAACAACCCCAAAATCTCGTCTGGACTAGTATAAGAATCACTATTTCGAGATACAAGTCTGATATGAAGTAAAAATCTCAAGTATAACAATACTGTCTCAAGAATACAAAATAGACATTTATATACAAAGGAAGAGTCTCCGAGTTGCGGATCTAGCCAAAACTCACCCTGGAATCTCTGTCAAGTAGACTCGGATCACTCTCGACGACAGGAGCTGGAACTAGTAACAAACTCTGCACTCAAAAGAAGAGTACAACAAGAGTAGCATCAGTACAAACAACACGTACTGAATAAGCATCATAGGCCAACTAAGATTAGTTCACGCATATAAGCATAGAATCAACGAGATAAGCCGGTAAGCACCTAATACTTAACTGAATCACCATCTAAGATGAAGCTTCTAAACCACAAGTCTATCTTATCACGATAATCTCAATCGATAATCACAACCCTAATAATCTCAATCCATAATCACAACTCAAGTTCTGACCTAGGCAGAGTCACTACCCAGCAATCTAACCCAGTCCATAATCCGATCCATGCCACCATAATAATACGAACCGACCATACCAAATCAGAAATAAAGAGTCGTATGATGATACATAATAATATGTAGTGATGTACAATGCAATGCACTGGCCAAATACCTCAAACCTGTACACACATATGTTAAAAGCTATTTTCGCACAATTGTTATGACCCATGGGGGACTCGCAAAGTCCATGTACCCCTCGCTCCGGAATAAATTTCGGATCGTGAGTTCACAAACAGGCCACACCCTCACCCCTTGTCAAATGTGCCTTTAGTATATATCAAGATAGGCCACAACCCACCCCCTATCAGATGTGCCTTTTAAACATATAATGTATGCAAAATGAGTATTCATGATATGGTTCAAGTCTAGAATCCCAAGATTAAACATCAATTCAAAGTAGCATGATAAGTCAATAACATCAAATGCCAAGGAAAATGCAAGTCACAATGCCATAATCCATATCAGGACTTAGCTAAATCAGCTCAACCATGGAATAAATCATACAACCTATCTCGATCGTCATAAAGAGTCTTTGACACCCTTTACTTCCAAATATAGCACGTACACCTCATAACTAAGTCTTGTGTCACCAAGTGCTCCACTTTCTCATGTATCATCATCAGTACCAAGTCATAATTCGATATCAACATACATGTGAAATGAGAATGTATGCCATGCATGATGTCATCATAATTATACAACACGATTCGGGGCAAATATCATTATCCTTCTCTTTCTCGATGATAAATGACATAACGAGAGAAAAATGAGTGCAACACGCGTCACAACACTGACAAATTAAGTAACAAGCCTAATCACGATAACGAGGCGGCAAGCCTGACCAACAACACGAGCATAGATTAACTCCTTCCTCCTCATATCACAACAAATACACCTCTTATTCAATACATAGAGGAATGGTGACAAGACCACATAATCAGAAGTCATACCAACTCAGGTAATATCCAACCAGATATCTTGTCCGAAGACCTATTCACGCTTTCTCCCGTCAATTCTACACAATATATACGTTTTGCTAATCAAAGTCTAACTAAAGTAAGCCGTAACCTACCTCGAATGCAGATCATGAGCCACGAACTACTTCACATGGGCCTTCTATTTTCGAAACGCCTCAGAACGATGGTAGTCTAGTAAATAACGACAAACCACAATGCTAAGTAAGCCACAGACCATCTAATCAAACAAAACAACAATTGGGGAAGAAGACCCAATTACTTCTACCCTTTTCAATTGGGTGAACCATCACTTAATGGTGAATTTGTCATAATCTTAATCCCAACAATCATACTATTCCAGTTCGTGGGTCTTCTAATCAATTTAACCCCTTTCAAATAGATTTTAGGCCAAAGTTCTCATTTTTATTAGAACCCTAAGTTTCAATATGCAATTCCCACCATAGGTAATCAAATTCCCTTACTAGAAAGTGATAACCTATACGCCTGATTAATGATTAATCCACCAAAAAATCAACAACCCATCAATTATTAGAGAACATTAAAGATGATAAGGGAACGAACTATTCATGGAACTTAAAGATGATAAGAGAACGAACAATAAAAGGGTTAAGACTTACCTTTAAAGAGGAGTTTCACCTTAGCCTTAGAAAATCGCCTCTCACTTTCTTGAAAACTGTTTTTGATGCTGTGGCTTCGAAATTTGCACTATAAAGTTAGTTTTTGCCTCCCATCAACCGCTATAGCGATCAAAGTTTCGGTGTAGCGGTCTCTCTATAGCGGAACTACCCCCGCTATGGCAGACCCACCAGGTACAGCAATAGTTGTCCGCGCTAAAATGACCATAACTTTCTCATACGAAAGTGAAATGCGACGATTCTTTTTGCTATAGTTTCGTAATTATGATATAGATTTAATGGTTCAATAGAAACACAAAACAAAGGTCGTTTGATCAATATGGTGACCTTTATTTCCAAAGAACTACGGCGAAAACATCGAATACAAGCGCGACACAACCCAAATCCATCTGAAACTCTTCGGAATCTCATCAAAACTTGTGACAAGTCCAAAATCATCATACAAACTTTGAACTTTCAAAACACCGACACGGGGTCATCTTAACCCGATGTTGACCATGGTTAACTCTACCTCTTTAACTTAACTAGTTCCTCCGCCAATGACTCAATTCACACTCAAATTTTGGGAACCAAACCAATGACTTCACTAAGTCATAAATCACGTTCCGGACCTAATGGAACTGTTGAAATTCGATTACGACCACTTTTACCCAAAAGTCAATTATTGGTCAGTGGTTTTTCAATTTAAGATTTTAGATTCCACAAACCTCCTGGAACTCGCTCGATGACCTCGGGAACCGTGTCGCCTATCCCCATGGGTCAAAATCGTATTAACGGGACTCGTTAAAGGGTTAGGGTAAATGGGTCAAAAACATTATAACGACCTGCTATAATGACCAAACAAGTCGTTACACAAGTTCTCTATTAAATAACTCTATTTGCATTTCATGCTTAATTAACAAAGAGTCCACTGGAAAAGTATGGTACTGCAACAAAATATTCACCCAAGGCATAAATTTACCCTATGGTTAGTAGCTTGGAGGAGACTAGAAATAGTGGATAGACTGCAAAAAAATTTGGTATTCATGTTCCTATGGACTGTGTCTTTTGTGATGGAACAATTGAAACACTTGATCATCTGTTTTTTCAGTGCCCTGTTACTCAAGGTTTATAGTGGAGAATGTTGGCTTGGCTAGGATTTCATAGAACTATTGGTAGCTGGCATGAAGAACTTCAGTGGACTTGTAAATGGGCAAGGAGGAAATCTGGCAGAGGGGCAATCACATGTTGTGTTTTTTATATGGTGGTGTCACTTATTTGGAGAGAAAGGAACAGCTTGAGATTCCAGTCAAGCTAGAATCAATGTGACAGACTTTGCAGGGAGATTGCTCTTTATATCTACATTAGAGGGAGAGATATACAGTAATGGAGGACTGCATCGGATAACTTAAACAACTTGCCTTGAGTATTTTCTTGTTTGAGTCTCTGATGTAGGCCAGTGATGTTATTTGCTTTCAATTTTTGCATTGTAAATGTTGATAGATAGATAGGCTAGCAGTTGATTAATATGAGTTCCTTAGATAGCTGCAGTTGGAATTTCTGAGAAATAGAAGGTCTGCTTCTATTTGGCTTTGTAATTATCACTTTGGTATCAATAAAATTTGATTGTTAACCCAAATTTAAAAAAAAAAAAAAAAAGAGATTACTTTGGTCTAAAACTTGTTTAATGAACTACAATACCAAATCTCACAGACACCAAGTATTTTTTGTGATTATATTGTCGTTTCATATCTTAGCAAGAATCCTGTTTTTCATAGTAAGATGAAGCATATTACAATGTACTTCCGTTATCTCCGCAATAGTGTGCAATCAGGCAAAGTGGTTGTCAAATACCTTTCTCCCGTGGACCAAGTTGCAAAAATTCTCACCAAGCCAGCCTGCCTTCTTCAATATTTATCCAAGTAGGGGTGTTCAAATGAGACCGAAAAACCGATCCGAACCGGTAAACCGAGTCAAACCGATTTGATAAACCGAAAACCGGCTTGGTTTGATTTGATTTGGTTTTACATTTTAAAAAACCGATAACATTTGGTTTGGTTTGGTGTTAAACCAAAAAAACCCGAACAAAACCGATACATACATATATACATACACACACACACACACACACACACAATTTTGGCTCATTCCAAGTCCAATACAAATTCAAATAATTAGAACGAAAAGTGTAGCCCATTTAAGTTTAAGGTAAAATAAAAAGAAATTTGCTAAAAGTAAAATAGAATTTCTACCTTATTTAGTTTTACGGTTCCCTCATTTACATGGCATCTGAATTACTACTAATAAGCTAGCATTTTATCCGTAACAAATTAAAGGGAAGAAAATGGCAATTGGAATTTAAAAAGATTTGATAGATGACTTTGTCTTTCTGTTTATCATTTTCCGTTTTAACTTTTGTGCTTTCTTCTCAATGCTTCATAAACACGATGAGTCTAGATAACAAAAATTTCGGAGGGGCTACGTAATATCAAAAGGCTATATGTAGGGAGGTAACTACAATCATGAAAAGTAGATGTTATGTTTTTGTAATTCCTATACCCATAGCCATAGGCCTATACATACATAAAGTTAATGAATTAATTAAGAAGATTCTTAGATTTGAATGGATCACGGTCAAAACCGTATTTAGTTACCATTTGATTCAAAGATTCTTTGTATTAGTACATTCTTAAAATCCGGAAAAAAACCCGCAAAAACCGAACCAAACCGATAGAACCGACAAAACCGTAACCGATAGAATTTATACTTTAATGGTTTGATTTAGTTTGAATATTAGAAAAAATGACTTAATTGGTTTGGTTTGATTTTAACAAAAACCGAGTCAAATCGGACCATGAACACCCCTATATCCAAGTTGGGTGTAGTTGCACCACACCTAACTTGAGGGGGTGTATTGAGATAAACTCATGGTTATCAGCTTGTCAGAAGTAGATTTGTCAATTGTCATCAGTTTGTTAGAACTAAATTTAGTTTAACTTTTTGAATTAGTTTGAATAATCAAGTTGTTCAATTAGTTCCTTAAATCTAGTCAAATTACATTTACTTGTATTTAAGTAAATGTAATCATTGAATAAAATCAGTCAAGTTTGCTCTCGTATTTCAATCTCTTTAAAGAGCTTGTTGAGTCCTGGAGATTACACCTATACCAGGTGAAATATCCTTAAGATCTTTGACACGTCTTAAGCTTTTAAGAATTTCCTATATTGTTCGTGATCAAGTGGTTTCCTACAGTTTTACAACAATATCATCTTTCAAATATTCCTTTTCAAACCTCCACTTGTAAGTGAAGATATAATTTTCCATTTAGGGATTTCCTTACTTCCCGTGAATACTAAAAAATAAAATTAAAAAGTTAGTATTCTATCAATGATTTTACAAATTTTGTGCTCTTAAATACTTGATCCCCCCTTATAATTCTCTTTCTTCCATGGCCGTGCAAAACACGGGCCAACATTATAGAATTTGAAACGATCCCTTTTTTCAGGCAAAGCACTAAATTTTGAAAAGATTACCAACTAAAAGTAAGATATTGTCTCATATCATATCAGCCACTAAAGTATGGAAAACAGTAATGAGAGGGTAGCTTGACGTGTCCTATTTTGATACCATTTATACATTCAATTCTTCATTATGAGATCAAAATGTATCAACTTCCGAATCTTCCTCGTTGATCACTTAAAAAAATGGTTCATATTGAAATACACTACTTTTGCATAATACATATTAAGATACCGAATGTGACTCTCCTGACTCTCCGCAACCAATAGTAGATAATAAAAATAACGTGATAAGATAACCGACTACTTTTCTCTACTAATTTTTTACCAAAGTAAGCTATTATTTCACTCGGTTCACCATATTCTTTTGAAAATTTACAAGAGTAGAATAAACGTATGCCGCAGTAACATATTAAGCATTATTTTATTCAAAAAATTCAACAAGCAAAAAAATTAACGATTAACGGTGTTAAAAAGTAATTAGTTACTGTGAGTTACGTTTTATGGTTAATACGTTACTGTGAGTAACGTTTTATGGTTAATTAATTTGGTTTCAATGTTCACACTGATTTGAGCTCTTTATTTTAGCCTAGCTGATTTGAGTGCTTTATTTTATGGAGTATATATGATTCACTAAAGTCTCTTAGAGCCCGTTTGAATTGGCTTATAAGTTGCTTAAAAAATTTTTCGAACTTTTTTTGATGTTTGGTAAGAAATTTTAAAGTCATTTTGTGCTTAAAATAAGCTCAAAAAAATAATTAGGCCGTTTGACTTAACTTATCTAAAGCGACTTATAAATTTGCTTAAAATAAGCCCATCCAAACAGGTTCTTAGTCTACAGCTTGATGGAAACCATTCTTAGCTGTTGTTTTGCTTCATACAAATTTAGTTCTAGCAAAGTGAATTGAGAGACAAAATTTAGCTGTTGTTTTGCTTCTAGAAGATGGAGTACTTTTCATTAAGCAGTAGACATGAAAGATGGTTGCTTTTTAATTTTCATTTATGAAAAGACTGTGATATATATAAGTATTAATTGCTAGTAGTTATTGTTGTAAACTTAAGACATATTGTATCTTTAAGTTCTTTTGGGTCTTAACCATCTTGCGCTTTAAAATATATAAGAAAATTGAAAGGGAGAATTAACCAACTTCTGCTCATATAGTTTTCCACTGCCGGTGTTGTTTTGAAAATGAAAAACAGCTATTTTATTTAGCTAATCAGTACTATTTTTAAGGCTAATCAATACTTTTTTAATTCTAATAAGTTTTTAAGGCTAATCAGTATCTTTTTGTAAGGCTAATCAATACTTTTTTTAAGGGTAATAAATATTGTCGGTAACGTTTTATAGGTATATCAATCAGAAGGGTTTGCAATTTGAGAATTTTTTACAGGATTTGACTGCTCGTGCCTAGATTCTGTATAAACGTTACTGTCAGTTACATTTTAGCCCTAAGTTGTAACTTTGAGTTACGACTTTAAGATCAATCTATGTCAGATTTTGTATTCTTTAGAGTCGTTACTCACAGTAACGTATTAACCATAAAACGTTACTCACAGAAACCTATTACCCTTTAACACCGTTAACCTTTAACTTTTTTGCTCGTTGAATTTTTTGAATAAAATAATGCCTAATATGTTACTGCGGAATACATTTATTCTAATTCGGTAATTTTTTTAAAAACGTATTATTTTGGTGAATTGGTTAAAATAATGACTTACTTTGGCGGTACACATAAAAAAATCAGCAAAAATTACTCAAATATTCTATCTAGCTGGCTAATGTATGAATGCTACTAAACAGTCCTCATTTTACAGGCCCAAATCTTAAGATCGCTTGGTTCACAATGTATTACACTTGGTCTGATCCCTTCAGCAGATACTGAAAATGATTTAAAATTGTCATGCCGTTTTTTATGTATCAACCATAAAGGCACTTAAAGCCTACCTATTAACAACTTCATTGGCTATTGTTATTCTCGACCTCCAAGCTCCTTCTGCCTTCCCATCATAAGATGTGTTTCCAAGAATATCAGATTTCAGTAACTCAGTATTTAAATTGTGTGTCTGAAGCTTGGTAATTACCAATGATATAGTGAGGCAAAGAAACAGTTGAAACATACTCATAAAGCAAAATCATCCGTTGAAGAATATTATGGCATCAGGAAAAAAAACGAAATTTGCGACCAGTTATATTTATTATACATATTTGAATGTTGGACCATCTCAGTTGGCATTTCATTCATTCATAAAAAATAAATCTTTACTGTTTAGGAAAGCTTCAGAAAGTGAATAATGTCCAATATCAATCATATCTATTTCTCTTTGCAAGCAGATTAATAAAACAAAGCAACTGTAATTCTTTAATATCTAAGCTTCGTAGAGCAGGGTCAAAATACATAAAGTTACATTAAGATTAACATATGACACTGGTCCCTGGCAGAAGACAATTAAAATGACTCAAGCATAGAAAATAGCCTAGAGTACATAAAAGTTTTAAGATTAAGATGACACTGACAGAAAAAGGTTAAAATGACTCAAGCAAAGGAATATATTCTATGTAACAAAGTTCACACAACATGGCACGAGCTTACTTACAACCATTCACAATTCTTTTATTATATTTTTATAAGTGAGAAATTAATTAAGCATATGAATTTTCAGAAAGAAGCTGAAATTTACCAGAAAAAATTATAATGAAAAATGGGACTTAATTGAGTCTCGTTACAAATACTCGCATGGGAATGAAGATTTGACAAGAATGCTCCTTTTTCTATAAATTTAGCGCATCACCATAAGGAAGGTTAAAAAAGAGAAGAACGCACTTGCCCTAACCGAAAAACATGGAAATGTATAAATCACATCTCTTAAATGTCAACTTCAAATGAAGCAAAGGATCGAACTAACCATTTCTTACTTCTCAGAGACTAATGTTAGAACAAGAAGAAAAAAGAACAGTTGCAAGATTCAGCCTCAGTATCTGTGAATTTTTTATCTTTATTCTCTTTTTCCTAAGGGAACAATCCAAATTTTAGCATTTAATTTAAAAGACTAATTTATGCAGAAGCTAAGTTCAAGTTCCAGCTTCAATGTCAAATGGGACTTTCTTATGGTCCTTATTTGTTTGGATTTTGATTCTCTTTCTCTCTCTTTTCTTTTTCTTCAAGAGAACAGTATTAAGAATTCTAATTTGCATCTCAATGGATATGAGCCTGTTTGGATTGACTTATTTTCAGTGCTTTTAAGCCAAAATAGTTTTAAGCAATTTTATAGTGTTTGGGTAGGATAAAGAAGTGTTTTTAAGTAATTTTGTAGTGTTTGGGTAGGATAAAAAAGTGCTTTTAAACACTTATTTTAAGCCAAAATAATAAAAATAAGTCAAAAGTCACTTATGACTTATGCTTATAAGCCATAAGTTAAAAACCCATCCAAAGAGACTAATAATCACTCCAACCTAGTCTGCGGTAAACAGTGCCCAATGTTGCGCCATTTATATAACAACAACAACAACAACATACCCAGTGGGATTTGGGGAGAGTAGAGTATACGCAGACCTTACCCCCTCCTCGAAAGGTAGGGAGGTTGTTTTCAAAAGACGCTCGGCTCAAGAGAGAACAAGACAAAAAGGTCAGATAAGGACAAGCATATCAAAGCAATATGAAAATGAGAAATAACAAAAGCGAGAAAGTCATGATAAAACAGTCTGGAAAGAAAGGAGCAGTAGCTACCATAGATAAATAAGATAATCGAAGTACAGGACCCAACAAATTTAAGCAGAAATCAAAGGGCAATAAAGGATAGAGCAAAACTACGACTACTAGTACGAAAGAATAAGCGAGACTACCTACTAGCCTTCTATCCTAATTTGAGTCCTCCACAACCTCCTATCTAAGATCATGTCCTCGGTAAGCTGAAACTGCGCCATGTCCTGTCTAATCACCTCTCCCCAATACTTCTTTGGCCTACCTCTACCTCTCTTGAAACCGTCCATGGCTAACCTCTCACACCTCCGCACTGGGGCATCTGTGTCTCTCCTCTTCACACTTGTCCTCCACCGATGCCACTCCCACCTTGTCCCGGATATCTTCATCCCTAATCCCATCTCTCCTAGTGTGCCCACACATCCACTACAGCATTATCATTTCCGCGACTTTCATCTTCTGAACGTGAGAGTTCTTGACTGACCAACACTTTATCCCGTATAACAAAGTCGGTCTAACCACCACTTTTTAGAACTTTCCTTGAAGTTTTGGTGGTACTTTCTTGTCACACAGCACTACGAAAGCGAGCCTCCATTTCATCCACCCTACACAAATACGATGTGTAACATCATCGTCGATATCCCCATTTCCTTTTATAATACACCCAAGATACTTGAAACTTTATTTCTTTTGGATGGCTTGGGTACCAACCCTCACTTCCACGTCAGCCTCATGTGCTACGCCACTAAACCTGCACTCCAAGTACTCTATCTTGGTCCTACTCAACTTGAATCCTTTAGACTCCAACCTCTAGCTCAGCGCGAGTCTCGTCAATCAAGACTATGTTATCCGCGAACAACAGACACCATGGCACCTCACCTTGAATTTGTCGTATCAATCCATCCATCACCAAGGCAAATAAAAACGGGCTAAGAGCTGATCCCCGATGCAAACCCATCAGAACTGGGAAGTGCTCCGAGTCTCCTTCTACTGTCCTACCCTGGTCTTGGCTCCATCATACATGTCCTTTATCGCTCTAATGTACACCACAGGTACACCTTTAGCCTCCAAGCATCTCCATAGAACCTCTCTTGACACTTTGTCGTAAGCCTTTTCTAGGTCGATGAATACCATGTGCAAGTCTCTCTCCGCTCCCTATACTCTCTGATCCACCACCGCTCCCTATACTCTCTGATCCACCAATCTCCTTATAATATGAATGGCTTTTGTAGTAGAGCGCCCCGACATGAATCCGAACTGGTTCTCTGACATAGACACGCCTCTCCTCACCCTCATCTCCACCACCCTTTCCCACACTTGCGTCATTTATATGGATTAATTAATTGTAATATCAAGATTATCCTTGATAGTAAAAGAAAAAAAGAAATTGACTTTTTGATAATATTTGATTGGAGTTAAATAAATTTAAAAAAAAAAATATATATATATATATATATATATATATATATATATATATATATATATATATATATATATATAAGTTTAAGTTGAAAAGGGATATTTGAAAATTCAAAATTGCATATGAAAGAAATCACAAAAAAAAGTTTCGGTTTCAAATATTTGAAATAATATTTTTTCAACTTCAACTTCAAATCGGAATGTTTTTATTATTTATTCAAATTTCAACCAAATTATGTTCAAATGTCTACTTAAAAAAAATGAAACCACAACCTCATTTAGACTTACATTTTAGAGAATATCTCCTACACAGTAAGGGTGGGTTTCTCTCCGACACAATAAGGGTGGGTTTCTCTCTTCATTTCTCTTTAGCTATCCCAACTTTATAAAAAATATAAAAACACCACCTCCACTTCATGACATCCTCAAAAATATAATAATATTCCTAATTAAAAGTAAATAAATGCGCGAAAAGTATATATAGCAAGACGTGTTTATATTTTGCTTATGGCTAAAGAGAGAATGATATAATGTTCTTCTCTCTTCACATTGAATGAATGAGCAACACTATAAGTTTTACGTGTGGAAGAAATATTTCTTTTGTAAAGAATAATTAAAAAGGTAGTTCAGTCATTATGCTCGGCTCGTTTTAAAACACTTATATTTCAACAATAACACGTGCTTGGGCTCTACTTCATCGTGTTTGATAACGAATAATCATGTCAACTTTCACGTTTGAACTGAAACTGCCTCAAGTAGTTAACTTTTGAAACAAAAGAAGATAGGTGAGAGAGGATATTTCATATTAATTTGAAGAGATATGTTTAGGAACTTGGAAGCAGAAACCCACTAAAATTATAATTTTTTTTTTTTTTTTTGGCAATATGGCCAATTACTCTTTCTAATTACAACGCCACTGAAATGCCTTTCTTTATACCTAAAAATTAATTCTTATGACAAGGGGAAAAGTAGGACTGCCACAACTTAGAACTAATTCAACATAATATGTTAATTGTTGAGTTAAATCGTTCAGATATGCTTAACATAATGTGATATTGTTCATTTTGAATCAAGCATGTATAATTTTTCTCAAAAAGTCTTACATCATTAAAAATATTCCTACACCTTATATGTAGCTTCCTATTCATGTAAGCTAACAATATAGTACTTTATTTGCATATCGAACAATCTCCCCTCAAATGAAGTTTCACCATTGCCCTGCCCATCACCACGACCCGCGGATCTCCCTTTCGAATTAACTTTCACATAGCCCATCACAACGATCCAATGGTTTTTCTAGATTCAATGTGTCACTTACATGGCCAAACATTTATAGACACCGAAGCAGGCACTACAAGAAAGTATAGAAATTGCAACAACTCTTTTGGCAACAAAAATAATATAGTTGGCAAAAGTCAATATTTGGCAACAACTTAGTTTTATTGTTGGCATATATGATGAATCTAGTTTTATTGTTGGCATATATGATGAATCTTTTAAAAATGAACTTTTTTTTGTTGCCAAAAATTTAATTTTGTTGCCATATGGTATTGACTATTGTTGCAAAAAGTACTTTTGGCAACTAAAAAAAAAGTTGTTGCACGTCGTTGCAATAACAGCCGTTGAAAAAAGTTTATCAACAACAAAAAAAGAATGTTGTTGCCAAAAGTACTTTTTGCAACAATAACCTATCTATGGCAACAACAAAAAAAATTTGTTGCCAAATGTCTTCTTTCTTGTAGTGAGATATCTAGCTACTTCCTGTGCGTATGTGTCATTTATGGTAAAAAATGACCGTTCTTGCTTATCATTACCAACAACAACATACCTAGTGAAATCCCACAATGTGGGTCTGGGGAAGTTTAAGTGTATACAGACCTTACATTTACCTCGGAAGGTAGAGAGGTTGTTTCCGAAAGACCCTTGGCTCAAGGGAAAGCGTGACAAAAAAAAAAAAGTTAGATACGGACAAAAAGAGCAAAGCAGTATTAAAATGAAAATAGCAAGAGCGACAAAGATATGATAAAGCAGCCTGAAAAAAGAGGCAGTAGCTATCACATATTAATAAGGTAAAAGGCAGTAACTACAGTCGATATACAAAAGCATATACTAATCGCACTACAAGAAATAACAGAATGTAACAGAAGTCGAAGGGCAAGAAACTATACAAGTACTACTAGGACTACTATTATGATCCTCCTAAATAGGGCAACACACGACTACCTACTACACTTCTACCCTAATTCGTGTCCTCCATAGCCTCCTATCTAAGGTCATATCCTCGGTAAGCTGAACCTTCGCCATGTCCTGTCTAATCACCTCTCCCCAATACTTCTTCGGTTTGCGCCTACCTCTCCTGAAACCGTCCATAGCCAACCTCTCACACCCTCCGCACTGGAGCATCCGTGCCTCTCCTCTTCACATGACCAAACCATCTTAGCCTCGTTTCTCACATCTTATCGTTCAACACATTATAAACGGGTACTACACAACCTATCTCTCTACCCCTTGATTTCTATATCATATGGAAAGCCTGCCATATTAATTCGAAATTTAAGCGTCGAGAAAATAACAAACAAAAGTTTAAATTTTAATCATGTTTCTCCTAACTGAGGTGACAAAATGAATTTGGCTAAAGAGGAAGTAGCAATAGAATTGTTAAAAGATATATCGTAATATTTTATATTTTAAATAGAACTCTTAAAATGTTTCTAAACTTTTCCATAGTTTTATCTTTTCTAGTTTATTGGCATGTGGTTTCAACATAATTGTTATCTTATTAGTTCAAATTTCTATTAAATGACTATCCAATAATATTATTAACATAATCTTTAAAATGAATAACTACCATGGTATTGTTTAGCTGCAATAAGTGTTCTGAACCCTTCGATAGTTTTATCTTTTCTAATTTGTTGGCATGTGGTTTCATCATACACGTTGTCATATTAGTTTAAATATCTATTAAATGACTGCCTAATAACATTATTAAACATAATCTTTAAAGCAAATAAGTATCATGGAATTCTTAGCTGCGATAAGTGTTCTGAACTATTCGATTCGAAAAAGAGAAAAGAAAAAAACTTAGTGGGAATAAGCTTTCCCATCTACGGCGGGCGATATTGCAAGATTGACAAAAAGAACTTAGTGAGCACAAGCTTTCGCACCTACGGCGATATTGCAAGATTTATCGTAATCTATTTTATAGTCACACATGAGAAAACATTTTCTTAAATCTAAGAAGAAAAAATGTAGAAAAGGAAGAAGAGAAAAAATATAATCAGATTTGCAATAAAATAGAGAATGTGAATATTTCTGTTTTTGGTATAACTAGATTTATGTTTGAAAGTCATTTAATTAGATAGCAATAACTAAGGTTATTGGGTTTCTTTGAGCAACCATTTTTTCCCTTTGAATCGGGTGCTTTTAGAAATTATTTAGTACTTAGTAAAAGTTAAAAAGATTTTTCCTGATTATTACTCCCTTGTTATCTTGTGACTTGTTTGACACCAACATAGTTAGCCTTTTTTTTTTTTATTTTTTTTTTTTTTTATGTGTGTGTATGTCAGTCATCTCAAGTGTGCCTATTCCTTTATTCATGCTCATTCATCAATGCATCCAAAGTTCATGTGCAAGTAAGAGCATGTAAAACAATGACTAGCCTAATCCAATCGGCATAAAGCACTCTAGCTAAGAGATTTCTTACTTAATTGTTATTTTTTGTTTGCTCAAAAAACATTACTATTATTATATAATACTAGCATCTACAATAGTTGACCTTTCTATGTACATGATCCATATTTGGTCATTCACAAAATAGGCAATACATAACTAATCATACTACAAAATGCGTGTAAAGAAATTCCATGGAGCTTCTATATATGTCGGCCATTCGATCAACTACTTAATTAAATTCCATGAAGCTTCCATGTTCCTTATAGATATTATTCATGGAGATTCCGAGTTACTATCAGTTACACGTTTTTTAATTGTTATACCATCTGATTGAACTTAATAAAAAAGAAAGATTGGGACATAAATGTTGACATTTTAGGGATCAACGGTAAGATATTACTTTAATACAATAGACTTCCCTAATCTTTATGACTTCCTCTTTTGACATAAGCATATATATATGGCCGTCTAGCTATTCCTTCTTAGCTTTGTTGTTATCGATTAGTCTTAGTGGTTTAGGGGAATTATTGGAGTTTGTTTTTGGTTCCTTCAAAAGCATTGTATTTGTCCTTTAGATGTTGTATTTTGCAATTTGTTTTAAGAAAAATGGTCAAATTTACCTTTGTATTGTTCAATACTTTATCTTTAATTTAAATATTTGGTCTAATATCACTTATGTCATTACGGAAATCAAACGTCACATTTTACCTTTGACCCGAGCAGAGCTCCACCATAAGGATATTTTATCATAACCAAAATTTGAGGGATAAAATATGGGCCTCTTTTCTCGAAGAATTAGGATGTGTGGTATCTCTATTGAGCTTGAATAAGTGGCAAGGGTAAATAAATATGAAACGATTGGTTAATGAACGATATTAATAGACAAAAGCGTAATGGAGAATAAAGTTAAACAATTTTTAATAATACAAGGACAAATTTGAACATTTTCCCTTTGTTTTATCTTTGCATAAACAAGGACAACCTTGCCATCAACCCCTCATTTTCTACCATGGGGTGCATAATCGAATCTCATTATGTACTTCCCTTCCCATTAAAATAGTTAAAGAATTAAAAAAAGAACAAAGGTAAACCAGTTTGTGAAAAAGCAAAGTAGAGAAACGGTAACTCACTTTCAGCATTTGGGACACAAATGTTGACATTTAACTAATAATGATCGGAATGTTTTTTACATTTGAAAGCGATAAAATTTGATTTTCCCCTTAAATTAAAGGAGGAGAAACAAAGATCAAACAGGAAAAGAAAAAGGGCAATACACTAACACTTAGCTTCTACTTCATTTCGTTTTATATATATGGCACTACTACTATTTGGGAATGAACAACTTTTTTCTTGGACTTCAAACTTTTATGTATTCTTAAATAGCTTAATAATGTAAAAAGTCACGTATAGTTTCTAATTATTTAATTTTTTGTTAAAAACATCAAGAAATTGATATGCGAATCCATATTGAAAATCATAAAATCTGACTTTCATACTTTGAATTCTTTCCTTCCTTTTGTAACAAAAGGAGTAATACTTAAGACATCCAAGGGGAAAAAGTTGGATTCGAGTTATTTTGCTCCTAACTCAAGCAAATATTAAAGTCAACTTGAGCTTTGCTTGACAAAGGAAAACAGATCGTTAATTAAATACACTATCTATACAAGTCAAAACATAACGAACATACATACTTTACTTATATCTATTACAAGTTTGATTGTTACACAAAATTTCATGCAATCCTAGATATTATGTCTGTTGTTGTTGTTTTTTTTTTTTTTTTTTTTTTGGATTTATTTTCCAATATTATGCAAAGATCCATTGGTCAAGTAACAACCAAGGGCCTGACATGGAAGCTCGAACGCTTTCAGATAATACTTTCACAAATGAAAAGCTATGCAAAATTAGTACAATGAAATAAAATTAAACTAAAAAACTAAACTAGGTCGTTGCAAGAAGAGTGATGAGGGCATCGGTATCTACTTCGTTCATCTCCAAAATCACATGCAAAAAGCTTGTGATCCTATGGAGAGTCCTCTCCAGCCTCTCCATGTCCTAGCCCAAGCCCCTAAAAAGCCTTTCATAGTCATTGCGGAGCAATAGGAGGTCGGGTGATGGTTGTTGAAATCTTGGGTGTCTGTTTGCTCGTCTTCTTATTCTTCTGGCCATTGTTGGTTTGAGAGATGAAGCCTTTCGAATTTGTTTTGGGTTTGAGTATATTCAAATGAAACTTTTTGATATATAGACTGAATACGTCTTTATATAAGCTTTCTTCAATAAACTCTTTAAATATTCCTTTGTTATCGAATGTTTGTCTATGATAAAAAACCAGTTCCATCATTAAAGTTGTGGTTGGTTCGTGATCCATTGCGCTGCCCAGCACAACCATTACACTCTTTGTCATCACTAGCATGAACATCTATATCCATTAAATGACTATCACCCATGCCTTCATGTTGCATTGAATCGACGTCTACTGGAGGTTGTGGTAGGGTTGGGGTGGGGTTGGTGTTGCTGATGTTGAAGCTTGAGACCTCTTAACAACATTTATTCTTAAAACAGACCTAGAACAATCAGCATCAATGTCAAGCATATACAATCCCACCCGCCTATCATTCATTATGAAAGGAATGATGGTTTTTTTTTCCTGGAGGGCAGAACATTAATCATATAACTAATGTGAAAGTCGTTGGGCTCACAATTCAACTCCCTGCCTTCCATTACGCTCGCAACCAAGTCGTTATACGTACCATTGCGATGCACGACAATCAACACTGTCACCTTGCTCGCAGATATTCAATTCCAACATTTTGGGGTCTCCTCCCATTCACCCATGTAATCACCACCTACTATAACATATTCTGCAATCGACGCCATAAGAAAGCTATACTAGACAATGACTATGATTAATATATGACTGGTTGATGAGTCATCAATGACTATGGTTTATGACTGTTCGATGAACTGTACCAGATTCAGAATGAGAAAGAACAGGGATAGAGCTCATACTAGTTACAAATTGTGCTATTAAAATCGAGCAATGACACCACAAGAAATTTACACTCCCAAAACGAACTTCAATGTCACTGCTAAGGCTGGAATTTGTGCCAGAAAAGTGAGCTTTTACAATAATGGAAAAACTAATTTGAACTCCTTTCAATGATTTTTGAGAGCTTTATTCACAATGGGGACTAGTTTTATGATGAAAAGCTTGGATTTCTTGCCGGAAAAGGGATCAACAAGGGGAGAAATCGAGAGCTTTTGGAGGGAAAATTATTTTTTAATTTCTACATCGAGTAATTAAAATGTTGGGTTGGAGACTATTTTTGTATTTTTCAAAACTTTGGGACTGAGATTATTTTATATTTTACAAGACTTTGGTGCTACGATTGACAACTTTTAAAGTATCATTGTTGACGTCATAAATGGTAACCTTTCACCTAACACTTTAAGACTTGTGGCCTTTTGTTAAAATGAATTTGGAAAGTGGCCTTTAGCCAAAGCGCAAGCCCCTACTTTTTCCCACGTCTTATGAGGATTAATTTCGCTGCAAAAATCAAAGGCATTTCAGTATCTTTGTAATTAAACCAAGAGATTATGGGCAAATCACGGGAAAAAAAGAGCATACATTTGAAGGGGGTTTCTGCTTCCAAATTTCCTAAACATATCTCTACAAATATAAATTATCCTCTATCACCTATCTTATTTTGTTTAAAAAACTTCTTGAGGCAGTTTCAGTTTAAATGTGAAAGTTGACACATGATTATTCGTTATCACTTATCAAGCGCCATGCATGTACGTAGTCGCCTAGGGTCTAAGCACGTACTCCCTCTGTCCCATATTACTTATACACATTATTATAAATATCCGTCTCAAAATACTTGTCTATTTACAAAATCAAGATAGAATTAATTAAGTTTTTCCTACTTTGCCCTTAACATTAATTGTTTTTAAAGTAATAAATATTAATTAGAATGCAATTAATTGGAGAGAGATAAAGGTAATGTAGTAAATACGCTTTTATTTATGAGTTCTTAAAGGGAGTGTAAAGGAAAAAGTGAACAAGTAATATGAGATGGAGGGAGTAGTATTATTGAAATGCATGTTTTTAGACGAGTCGAGCAGAATGAAAGAACTATAATTATTTTTTTCAAAAGAAATATTTCTTCCAGACGTAAAACTTATAGTATTGCTCATTCATTCAATATAATATGCGTGTGTGAGAGAGATAGAGAGAGTGTGCATGTATGTATGTGTTGTTGACTTCTTAACCTACTATTTGCCATAAGCAACATATAAACACGTCTAGCTATTCTTTTCATTCATTTACTTTTAATTAGGAGTATTATTATACTTTTGAGGGGGGTCATGAAGTGGAGATGGTGTTTTCTTAAATTCTAATAGCTATTACGTTAGGAATAGGGAAAGAGAAATAAGAAGATCATATACAATGATTATCGAATTCACACTTATGTGTAGGGATATTCTGATATAACTAAACTGTAAGGCTAAATAGGGTTGTGGTTTAAGACGCTTGGAGATGATTTGGTTGAAATTTGATAAAGAAAAAGAGTATATGAATTGAAGTTGGAAAAAAAAAAAAATTGAAACCAAAGGTTTTTGCGTTAATCTTGTAAGAATTTTTTATTATTCTTATGTGGCCCAATTAATGTAAAGCCCATAATAATATTTAATGAAGAATAAATCTCATCCGTTAGATCGGTTACTTGATAGACGTACCGGATTAAGTCTCAACCTCTATAAACTGGTCCTCCCTCCACCCATTAGGGTTACCACTTATTCAATATATTTTTGTTTTTCCATTATTGACGGCTGTGGTAACGTAAGGTTAGGGCAAGGAGGTAGAAACCAGTTTCTACAATAACGCTTCCGCTTTCGTGATAATGTCTTCCGCATCAGGTACGCTTTCTGTAACATTTCTCTGTAAGATTATCATGTTCAAGATCCTGGTATGCATTAAGCTTAAAGTTTACATGTGGCATCAGAGCTTTGGATTTGAACTGATAACCTTCGCTAAAGTATATATGTTAAGCACATATAAGTATAACGTGTGTTTGTGTATGATGTAATTAATGCTTCAGATTATTGTAGTTACGGAAAGAACAAAGATTAATATGCATGGCTGCTCTCTGTTTATTTGTTTTCTTTGTTGGGATATTCAGTGGGTGTTTTCCTCATATTTACGTACTCATGTTTATAATAAAGATTTTCAATATGAGTTCTATTTAAGATTTTAAATTTACGTATGGTTTTTGTCTATGGTCAAACCATCATGTACAAATTAATTAAATTGATTATGAAAGTTGAAACAAATTGAATTTGATACTTATGAGCCCACTGTTTGCTTATACATATGCAAAATTAGATTACATTGATGATTTTATCTAATTTAAGTAATCAGCCTTTCCCTATAACTGGATTTCGTAAACTCCTTTAAGAAACCGGAACTTAGGTTATGGTCTGTTCATGTTAATAGTCTGATTTGTTGGACTGTTTGAATATTTATTTCTGGGGCCATAAAATGATTTATTTTGTGCTATTAAGTTGTTGAAGCCATTTGTTATTTTATGTATGTGATCATGTTAATATAGTTTGTTAGTCACTAAAGTGGCCAAACTAGTATGTTTAAAATAAGCACATACATAATATTTATGTTTATTTTGTGCATGTAGCATGCTTATAGTTTGTTAGTCACCAAAGTGGCCAAACTAGAATTTTTAAAATTTTCACATGCATAAAAAAAAAAAATATATGATATTTATTTTATGAGTGCATTTATGTTAATATAGTTTGTTAGTCACCAAAGTGGCCGAACTAGTATGTTTAAGAAAAATATGCATACATAAAATTTTCATTTATCCATTAGACTAATGAAATGCCGCATCGAAAATAAATGGATAA
Organism: Lycium ferocissimum; assembly: GCF_029784015.1. NCBI lineage: Eukaryota > Viridiplantae > Streptophyta > Magnoliopsida > Solanales > Solanaceae > Lycium > Lycium ferocissimum. The sequence continues at coordinate 14,497,939 of NC_081347.1, forward strand.
ATTGACTTTCACTATTGCTAGAACTTAAGGATTTGCCCAAAGGTGAATCAATTATTCTATGAGTAGTGAACATAATGGGGTAAATTAATATTATTTAATCAAATATGTATTGTATATCCAAAGATGTCGTATATGTTTGATTGAAAATATTTAATTTCCTGTTAAAGTTGAAAATGGCATTTAAATTATGATAGTATGTCGTAGTATCACCCAAAGGAGAATTACGATATACTTTTATTGTTTTGCTGAATCCACATTATTTTCTAATTTATGAGCATGCATATCTATTTTGCAGCTATTCCTCTTCATTCGCTTGCTTCATATGTTACTGTGTTCAACGGATTGAACTTCTCTGAGTGCCATGACAAGTCTAGTTCCACTTAGGTGTGATGGAGATTGACTTGGCTCGCCGAAAGAAAACCCGTCGCTATTACCGATACAAGTGAGGATGAGAAGTCTTTCCATAAAGCATGGGAACGCTCTAACATGCATTGAGCATTATGTTTATGCGAATGACTATTGCCAACAACATTAAGAGTACTATTCCACGTATTTAAAGTGCCAGGGAATACCTGAAGTTTGTGGAAGAACGTTTTCGTTCTGCTGATAAGTCTCTCGCTGATACACTAATGGCTGAACTCACGACCATGAAGTTTGATAGATCGCGTAGTATGCAAAATCATATCCTCGAGATGACTAACATTGCAGCAAGACTCCGGACCTTGGGGATGAAAGTGGATGACTCCTTCTTGGTTCGCCTTTTATTCTGAACTCATTGCCTCGCGAGTACGGACCATTCCAAATTAACTATAACACTATTAAGGATAAGTGGGATGTTAGTGAATTGTCCAGTATGCTTACTCAAGAGGAATCAAGACTTAAGAAACAAGGAAGTCATTCTATTAACCTCATGGGTCAAGGAGCTGGTAAAGGACTTAAAGTGAAGGCCAACAAGTTCAAGAAGAAGAAAGCACCTGCTAAAGTTCAACAGGATGCTCATAAGGAACTCAAGGCAGATGTGTGTCGTTTCTGTAGAAAGGAAGGACACTATCAGAAAGATTGCCCGAAACGTAAAGCTTGGTTCGAAAAGAAAGGTACTTTTAGTGCTTTTGTATGTTTCGAATCAAATTTAGTGGAAGTTCCTAATAATACTTGGTGGCTTGATTCTGGTGCAACTACTCATGTATCCACTATGTTGTAGGCATTTCATACGATCCAAACTACAAATCCAAATAAGGATTTCTTGTTCATGGGAAATCGTATGAAAGATCCAATTGAAGGCATAGGGACTTATCGTTTGATCTTGGAGACTGGACGTCACCTTGATCTATTACAGACTCTTTATGTTCCTTCAGTTTCTAGGAATTTGATTTCTCTTTCAAGACTTGATGTTTCTGGATTTGATTTTAAGTTTGGACATGGATGTTTCAATTTATATAAGAATGTTGTTTTTTATGGTTCTGGTGTTCTTATTGATGGTTTATATAAATCAAAACTCGATAATGTTTTTTTTGAATCCCTTCTTGCTATACATCAAAATGTCGGAATTAAACGGAGTTCACTGAATGAAAGTTTTGCTTACTTGTGACACAGGCGTTTGGGTCATATATCCAAAGAAAGGTTAGAAAGATTAGTAAAGAATGAGATTCTCCCAAATCTATATTTTACTGATCTTGATATATGTTTGGATTGCATTAAGGGAAAGCAAACCAAGCATAGTAAGAAAGGTGCCACAAGAAGCACCCAGCTTCTTGAAATTATACACACTGATATTTGCGAACTTTTGATGTTCCATCTTTTGCTGCAGAAAAATATTTTATCACTTTTATCGATGATTTTTCACGTTATGGATATATCTACTTGCTGAAAGAAAAATCTCAAGCAACGGACACCCTCAAAGTGTACATCAATGAGGTTGAAAGGCAATTAGATAGAAAAGTGAAAATCATTAGGTCAGATAGAGGTGGTGAATTTTATGGAAAATATAGCGAATCGGGACAATGTCCAGGTCCATTTGCAAAGTTCCTCGAGGAACATGGCATATGTGCACAGTATACTATGCCAGGAACTCCTCAACAAAATGGGGTTGCAGAAAGGCGTAATCGGACACTTATGGATATGGTTAGGAGTATGATAAGTAATTCCTCATTACTCAAATCTTTGTGGATGTATGCTCTTAGTACCGCTGTGTATTTATTAAACAGGATTCCTAGTAAGGCAGTTCCAAAGACTCCTTTTGAATTGTGGACTGGAAGGAAATCTAGTTTAAGGCACCTGCATGTTTGGGGTTGCCCAGCGGAGGCTAGAATTTATAATCCACATGAAAAGAAATTAAATTCTCGAACAATAAGTGGTTACTTTATTGGTTACCCAGAGAAATCTAAAGCGTATAGGTTTTACTGTCCAAACCGTAGCTCAAGAATTGTTGAAATCGGTAATGCAAGATTCATTGAAAATGGTGAAGTTAGTGGGAGTGTCGAATGACAAAGTGTGGAAATAAATGAGGTAAGGGTTAATGTTCCATTGCTCATGAATGTGCCTACTTCCACACCAATAACAAATATTGTTCCCGTTGTCGAAGAGCACTTTTACAATACTGAACAACATTTGAATGAAACACTCCGGGAAGGAACTAACTCACAAATATCTGACGCAAATGAGCCACAAACAATGCCATTGAGAAAATCTCAAAGAGAAAGAAAATCGGCTATTCCAGACGATTATGTGGTTTATTTACAAGAGTCAGATTTTGATATTGGACTTAATAAAGATCCGGTTTCATTTTCACAAGCCATAGAATGTACTGAGTCTGACAAATGGATTGATGCCATGAAAGAAGAGTTAAAAATCCATGGAATACAATAAAGTCTGGGACCTCGTTGAATTGCGAGAAAGTTCTAAAAGAATTGGGTGTAGATGGGTCTTTAAGACCAAGCGCGATTCAAATGGCAATATTGACCGATATAAATCCAGACTTGTTGCCAAGGGTTATACTCAGAAAGAAGGCATCGATTATAAAGAGACCTTTTCACCGGTCTCAAAGAAAGACTCGTTAAGCATTATTATGGCTTTGGTGGCTCATTATGATTTAGAGTTACACCAAATGGATGTGAAAACTGCCTTTCTTAATGGAGATCTCGAGGAAGAAGTTTATATGGACCAACCAGAGGGTTTCAGAATTAAAGGAAAAGGTCAAATGGTGTGTAAATTAAAGAAGTCAATATACGGACTCAAACAAGCCTCACGACAATGGTATATAAAGTTTAATGATACCATCACATCTTTTGGATTTAAGGAAAACACCGTTGATCGGTGTATATACCAAAAGATCAGTGGGAGCAAGTTTATATTCTTAGTCATATATGTTGACGATATTCTGCTTGCTGCTAATGATTTGGGCGTATTACATGAGATGAAAGATTTTCTCTCTAAGAATTTTGAAATAAAAGATATGGGTGAGGCATCCTATGTGATAAGCGATAGAAATGAACAATATTCCGTGATAGATCCAAAGAATCATGTAGAACGAAAAGAAACGGAGACTATTGTTGGAAGTTTGATGTATGCTCAAACTTGAAAAGTTTTGCTATATCGAAAGAGTTCTTTAGAGATTTAACAAGAACAATTGTTCAACAGCTTGGGAAGAGGGTTGTTCCAATTCAAAAAGGGGACAAATTTAGTCGCACCGTCATTGTCCAAAGAATCATGTAGAACGAAAAGAAATGGAGTCAATTCCTCACTTTTTATTGTGGAAGTTTGATGTATGCTCAAACTTGCACAAGAGGGTGTCACTTGAGCATATTAGAACCGATATTAGTTTTGCGGACATTTCATGTAATGCTAGGGAGATATTAGATGTAACCCGAGAATTGATCACTCGTGACACATTATCGTTTTGAGATATTAAAAGAAAGAAAGTTTAAATGAGGTACCTAGTATGAAAAGAACGAAGGATTACATGCTCACGTATTGGAGATCCGTTATATAAGAGATCTATTTTTGGAAGTTATTGGATATTAGGATTCGCATCATGGGAGTGGATGTGTTGACATTTAGAAAATCCACTTTTGGTTACTTGTTCCTATTAACTTCTATAAACCGGTCCTCCCTCCACCCAAGGATTTTGCAATATCGTGGAAGAGTGCTACAAGCAATCTTCGCTTTCTACATCCACAATGGAAGCTTAAAGTTTACAAATCTTTCAATATGCAATTTGGCATGTTTTGAAGCCATTATCAAAATGCCTATTTCATTTTTTTCATGCATTCAATGACGCAAGTATACTGCGGAACTTTATGGACTGGACTTGGGATTGTCGACACCATTAGTCCCAAATTTGACATTGAAAATTTATTAGTGATAATATCAAAGACAGACTCTAAGAAAAGCTGATTAGTACTAATGATTCTTCTCCAAGAATTTCCATGTGTGTTTGTTAGGGCAAGTGCGTTCTTCTCTTTTTTCAACCCTTTTACTTGTTATTTTTTGTTTGGTCAAAAAGATTACAAAGGTGCTAAACATATGGAATTAAAGTACTTTACGCGTAAAGGATGAAGTTCGTATAACAAAGGGTGTCATAGAGGATTGAGTTTATGCATTGTTTTAATTGTTTATATACCATCTAACTGGACTTAATCAAAAAGAAAGAAGACTAGACAGGGAAAAAAAAGGTAAAGCGGTGGAAGGGATCAGATCGACAGAAAAATAAATTGAAATGCCGTCTAGATATTCCTTTCAATCTTTTTTGTTATCTATTATTTTTGGGCATTTAGGGGGTTCAGAGTTCCTTCCAAAGCGTTGTTTTCTCCTTTGGACGTCGTTTGCAGTTTGTTTTAGGGAAAATGATCAAATTTGTGTCTTAACTAGTCAAATTTAAGTAATTTTGTCTTTCATTACACTTTTAATACTATAATATTATCTTTGCCGTTATCAAAAGGTGTGTTTTTCTTGCCCCCTAGCAAAGCTTCAACGTAAGGAAACATAATTTTAAATTATAATTAAAAGTCAACGGTTAAATTGAACCTCTTTTCTCAAAGAATTAGGATATGGAGTCCAGCCATTCGACGTTTGAGTTTCCATTAATGGTAAGTGCAAATACAAAATAATTTGTTAATGACAAAGATATTAATGAATCAAAAGTTTACTCATATAGTACAAGGGCAATTTGAATATTTTTCCTTTGCATATAAAGAACAACATTGACATTAACATGGTGTGAACACCTTGTTCTTCACCATGTGGTGAAAAATCAAATCTCATTATGTGATCTCCCCCTCCCCAACCCCCACTCTTAAATAGTTAAAGACATTAAAAAAGGAAAGGGGTAAAACAGTGCATGAAAAAGTAAAGTAGGGAAACGGTAACTCTTTAATTAAGCATTTGGGACACAAATGTTGACATTTTAACTAATGGTCAGAGTGTTTTTTTTTATATTTGAAGGCGATAATATTAGTTTTTTCCCCTTAAGGTCTGGAGAAACAAAGATCAAAATATATAGGAAAAGAAAAAGGGTAATAACTAGCACTTTAGCTTCTATGAAATCACCCTTTACTGTACTATTTGGGATTAAATAACCTTTTTTCTTGCACTTCAACTTTTTGCTTTTTAAATACTTTAAAATGTACAAGAATATTAATATGTAATGATTTTTATGCAGTTTTTAATTATTTAATTCTTTTTTGTTAAAAACATTAAGAAATTGATACTAAAAATCATAAAATTTGACGTTCATACGTTGAATCCACTCATTCCTTTAGTAAAGCATGGAGTAATATTCGAGATTTCGAGTTAGTTTGCTCCTAACTATAGCAAATGAACTCAACTTGAGCTTTGCTTGACAAAGGAACTTCTAGATCACTAATTATATACTCTGTATAAGTCAAACATAAAGTACGAATACACTTTACTTATAGCTATTATAGTTCTGAAAGTTAAAAATAATTCATGCAATCCTAGATATTATATATGTATGTTTTCTTTTCTTTCTTTTTTTAATTTTAAGTTTCCAATATTATGCAAAGATCGAATGGTGAAGTAATACTCAAGGGCCTGACATGAAATTTCTTATGTGATCATAAATAAAAACAAAGAAATTGCATACGATCCAAAAGCAACATCAATTGCAGTCGGAGGAGGACATGACATGGTTTGAATTAATAGCGCAACCTTCTAAATTGACAGCATTTGGTTTTTGTAGTTATACTAAATACTAAATCAAATAAGATCTTGCCAACCATGACAAAATTGGGCCTCATCTCACTGTCTTTCACGTCCCAATTTTGACAAAGAAAATGACTCCAACGATTGCCATTTGTCCTTTCTCAGACCCCTCCATCAATAATACTGGTAAATTTAGAACTTAGGTACTACAGGTTCTAAGTTGAAAGAGTATTTTTATGAAATGTATATCGAATCGACGCGATAGCGGTCGATCCAAAAAAAATTAAAAAACACGTAAGTATTGTATCTGTGATCTGAATCTTTAATTCTTTATTTCATATCTGTGATCAGAGTCAGACGCTGATGAGCATATTGAACTATCCATATAGCTTAAAGCAATCCAGATTCTATGACACTCTCTATTACTGAGCTAATTGTATCTCATGGCGCGAGCCTCCTATTGGGGACGGCCACTACCCCAAAAGCATGAGAAACTCTATTTCCCTTTTTCCTTTGTCACCCTCATGCATGTCACCACACTAATTTGTTCCGACCTAAAATACATATACAAAAAAATAAAATTAATCCTTATTTGTTCAGTATAAACTAAGGAAGGGGATACAATTAACCCCCCCCCCCCCCCCAAAGTTATCTATACATTAATTTTTTTACTCATATATATAGAATATAGATAGGATTTAATAAAAAAGAAAAGACAAAGAAGAAAGCTGCTTGACTGAAATATCAAAGGGCATATGAAGTTCCAAATGAAAATAACAATATGGCACTTCGAAAGAAAGTTCGATGATTTGAATATTCTTCTAATGAAACCACGAAGAAATTAAGACAGGTTTTGGCATTAAATTCAACTTTTTTTATTGGATTATGAAGCTTAAAATGATGCCATTTGTTCACATTATTATATGACACTTGAGAGTTGAAACTTAAAGAATCAATTGATTGACCGCTTTGACAGAAAGTGGAATCTTCATAGAATAACACCACTACTTGAATAATTCAAAGGGAGACTGCGTCCATTTTAATCTTTTTCACAACATAAACTTAGGAAAAAGGATAAATAAGAAAAAGATCACCTATGTGCTTAATGATTAATTATGTCTCAGTCATGAACTTTGTTAAGAAAGGCAAACTTGAGATATAATATTATAAATAATTATGTTACCACTAGATGCAAAAAACAATTATGCGCTTTATATTTTTCATTGGATTATTTTATACGAATTTGGATTGATCGGATAACTACGTACTAGACCTCGAATAATTAAATAAAAATTTTATAACACATACTACTAGTGCTTGAAAAGGAAAAAAAGAATTTATCACTATAAATTTCAACTACCAGACCTTATGGAAATATTAAAATTGTAATGAAAAGTTTAATTGTCTTAGAAGTAAGAAGTAATACACTTAACGACTCAAGATTAATAGCAAGAGGACTTAATAAAATGAAATAGAAGAAGCATAATTAAAAAGAAATAAAGTGGAATTTTGTATTTCATAATGAATTGACAACTTTAACCTCCATTAATTCCAAACACAAAAAAATATGTTTTCACCGACTAACAATAATACATGAAGTTTGAACTAGAATAAGATCAAAATATCAAGATGGATCTGTATTGTGTCAGTTCTATTAATTTTTAAAGAGGGAAAGTAGATTAATTTATATTATTTTCAGATCACGAGAAAGCTCAAGACATCAAAGAGGAATCTCTACTATTATCTTAATCACAATTAACTTTACGGATAAATAAAACTACTAATATTTTAAATTCTTAGATCTATAGAAGGCTTATTAAATTCACATACTAACTCAAATAAGTTCGGAAAAGGAATCATTTTATTAGTAATAAATATGAGAAAATGACAAAAAAAGTCCCTCATATTTAAGGGTAGGTTCAAGATAGTAGCATTTATTGAACAGTTTTGACCTTTTAAAATTATCAAAAGTTAACACTTTCAGTCTTCATCAAATATTTACAGCACTATGTGTGTATTAAATTTGACATAAACAATGGAAAAAAAAGAGATTTAATGATAAACATAAAGAAAGTTCCGTCAAATTCTAAAACACGCAACACAAAAAACCGCCTTTGGACACTAAAAACATATAAAAAGGAAATTACACTTTTAGAAATTGTACCCAACTCTAGAAATAAATTTAAAATAACATAAAATACAAAAATTGTTCCTCTAAATGAGTTTTCACTAATTTCCTCTTCTTTATTATTTATTTTTCACAAAATTCTCGTCAAATCTAATAGACATAGTCTGGTAAATAATTGACCAGACTAAAAGTGTTAACTTTTGAACAATTTAAAGGAAGAAAATTATGTGATGCTTACTTAAGGGATTATTTTGAACCCACCCCCAAACATGAATGATCATTTTCTCGTAATAAATATAAATTTTAGTTAATTAATTACAGAAATTAGGGGAAGGATAAAAAAAAAAAAGTACTTACTCTGTTCATTTTTACTTTATGGATTATATGAAAAATAATTTTTCATTTTTACTTGTTCACTTTAGCATATCAAGAGAAACATAAAGTTTTTTTTTCTTGTTTTACCTTTAATATTAGTTACTTATTTCTAAATCATTTTCTAAATCTATTGATACTATACATTAATTAATATAAATATTATGATAAATTATATATTTTATCTATTAATTTTTAAGGTAAGTGAAGTTAATAATGGACAAGTAAAAGTAATTGGAGGTGGCGCTTGCTTAGGAAAGAAAGCAGACAGGAAGTAAAATGCAACATTGCAACTCTTTGCTTAGTCCAAGTCTTACTTAATGATGCAAAAGATCCAAACTTTTCCCATTGTTTACCAAATTTCCTCTTCTTTTCCTTGTTCTATTCTTTGTATTTATACAAATTGAACAATTCACATATAAACTCCCTTTCCATATAACCAAAACTACTTGATCATTTCAAGGTTGCAGCAGTTCTTGTTTCTTTTTTTTTTTTGGCGCTTTTTTTTGGATTCATTTGAAAGTATGTATACTAAAGTTGTTATCTTTCTTGAATTTGAATTGTTGGGGTTCTTTCCTTTTTAGTTTGTGATTTATTTGATGTTGGGGTTTTTTTAGGGTGGATTTGAGTTTCTCATTAGTTAGCTTTTGATTTATTTTTTTTTTTTATTTTTTTTTGATTTTCTTGAAAGATTGGATTTTTGGGTTTTTTTTCCCCTTAAAGGTTGGTTTTTGGAATTGTATGTTTCTTTCTTTTTTGTGGGGTTTTCATTACTTAGCTTGTGATTTGCTTGGAATTTGGACTCTTGAGTTACTATCTGTTAGTATTTGATTCTTGATTTTGGAATGGATTCTTCCTTTTTCTTTCTTTTGTTTTGTGTGATTTGTGTTATGTGATTTTTAGGAGTATTGAAGTGTTTGTTTGTTCTTGTGAAGATCTGTTATATTTGATTGATTTTGCTCTGCTGATGGTTGGATTGGTATGTAAATGTTGAGGAAATGAAGTATGTGAATCTTAGTGTATTTAACTGGAGATTACATAGTGGCAATAGACTTCTGATTTTTATTGTTTCTTATAGCTCCATGTATGTGCCATAATGACAAGCTTTCTGATCTGTAATGTACTAATTCATACCATCATTTACTATGTGTGTGTGTGTGTGTGTGAGAGAGAGAGAGAGAGAGAGATGATCAGCTAATGATGAGTTTTTCACCCTTCACCTAACATGGAGTATATTGAAATTTGAATCTGGATTTTCTTATGGATTCAAATAAGCAATCATATGCTTTATAAATTGATGAAAGAGCCAAAATAAAGCACAATCATTTTTCGTGCATAAATATTTCGTTTGATCTACATCCATGCTAAATGTAATAGTGTGATGTACCAGGGGAAGTATGCAGGCATATTGTGGATCTTCCCCTCTGAGTTCTCTTAACTTAATTTTGCTTGTCACAATCATAGGTTTGACTATAGTTCGTTGGAAGGACGTAATCAATTTTGTATATCATGGTTGAGCTATGAAATGTTATGGTGGTCGTGTTTTGGTCAAGAGAAATAAAATTTTACTTTCTTTTTGTGAGATTATGAATAAAACTTGTAAACTACACTTGTTCATTTGTTTGATGTGTTTTTATGCAGAGAAGCTTGATTGTTGGGGATTATTCTGAAGGGCGAACATTAAAAGATTTCTATGCTTTAGATGCGGCCAAAGAAAATGTCCATGGCTGTGAAGGATGAGAAGAAACTGGCTGTTGATTTGGCAGCATGGGCATTCAATATTGTCACTTCAGTTGGAATTATTATTGTTAATAAAGCCTTAATGGCTACATATGGTTTCAGCTTTGGTACGTTATGGCACTTGTCCTGAAGGTTTATATCTTCCATTTCTATTTTTGCATTGATCTTGCTGTCTTTTCCTTCTATTGCATCCACTCATGTAAAATAGTTAGTCAGTGCGTGTCTTTTTGTTTCGGTTTGAATGAGGGTCAAGATTTTGGTTCTAACGGTAATTTGAAGTCTAAGCACTTCGAAAGAAATCTTATAGAGAAAGATGATTTCAAAGAAATCTTTTTAATCCATGCTTTAATTAGGCTACTTTTCTGGACATCTCTTATTCTATTTGTTTATTTGCCTAAGGGGGACTATGATTTTTCCCCCTATGGTGTTAACATCTTTCTATTTTGTCTTAATGGCCACCATGAATAAGAAAAACTAGACCAAATGATGGCTAATCTGGAAGTCATGCTTTAGTGTTATAGTATTACTCATGCTGCTTAGTTAATAGTGGATTCGGAAAATTTTGATTCTAACTTGCCTGCTGTACATTGTTTTCCTCTACTAAAGAAGTGACATGGATCTTTTTCCCTCTTCTTATATCTCAATGTTCCGGCTTTCTCATCAAATTACTGTTCTACTTGGCTTCTGTGTGCTGTTTTACGTGGTTAACCAACTCATGTTTGGCTTTTTTGAGACTAAGCAAATTTTTAAGCTGTTTAGCCAAACAATTTAAATGAACTTTCTCATTCTAATCCTTGAGAGAAGCTGCAATTTTGCCTCCCACTAATTCAATGTCTAGTTTTTATAATTTGGAGTTAATGGATTAAGATAAATCTTTGAGATTAAAAGCTTAGATTCTCTATGAACTAGTTTTATATGAATCTTACTAATAGTTCATAAGCTTTTAGAATGAATTAGCTTGATATTTCTTTTGTTATCCTGACTTTATCCTATTGTTCCGTCCAATTTGCAGCGACAACCTTAACTGGTATGCACTTTGCTACAACGACATTAATGACCTTTTTTCTTAAATGGCTTGGGCATATCCAGAATTCCCAACTTCCGTGGTCTGAACGGTTGAAATTCGTTTTGTTTGCAAACTTCTCTATTGTTGGAATGAATGTGAGTTTAATGTGGAACTCCGTCGGATTCTATCAGGTAATTGTGAAGAATCTCATCAAACATCTATGCTCTACTTTTCTTGAATTTCGAACTCACACCTCTTTTCCCCTTGAACTCTCATCAGATTGCAAAGCTAAGTATGATACCGGTGTCGTGCTTTTTGGAAATTGTACTGGACAATGTGCGATACTCAAGGGACACCAAATTAAGCATTTTGTTGGTCCTACTAGGTGTCGCAATCTGTACTGTTACTGATGTAAGTGTAAATACAAAGGGTTTTATTGCTGCCTTCATCGCCGTCTGGAGCACTGCCCTGCAGCAATATGTAAGTTATCAATTGCCTTTGCTTATGTCAACATAGCTGGCTTTTTCCCTGATGATGTTAGGACTTAGGAATACTTACCTTTTTGGAACGCTCTAAAAAATAATAGCCGGCTAGTGTATATGTAATGCATATTAATTACAAATATGCATATAATATACATATTGTATACACAAATACATACATATCATAAACCCCCAAGGGTGGCCCAGTTGGTTGAGCATGAGGCTTTCATAATGGAGGTCTTAGGTTCGAAACCCCCTACCAGTTGGTCGAGCTCGTCGTGCAGGGCTTGCCTAGTGCGGGTTACCTCTCCTGTGTGGTTTGCGAGCCATTGCACAGAGCCGGGTTTACCCGTGCGCACCCAAAGGATAGCCGCGGGTTCCCGTGTCATCAAAGAAAAAAAAAAATATATAAAAATATATATATATATATATATATATATATATATATACATATCATATAAATAATCAGTGTATATATCTTGTATATCTTGGCTAGCGTCCGTAATTAATTTCAGTCGATGGGCCAAAAATGAAAAAAGCCCATGGTGTTATATATAGAACCAGATTTTCTGGTGTAGCTGCTACCCGCTTTTGTATATCTGGTCTAATCAATTGCATTTGCTGTCAAGTTAGCGTTTTAATTTTTGTTACTCTCTATAAATTCCACTGACTTATTAATGTGGTTGATTTATTTTCGTTTCGATGCAGTATGTACATTATCTTCAGCGTAAATATTCACTAGGATCATTCAACCTATTGGGCCATACTGCACCAATACAGGCTACATCTCTGCTGTTAACGGGTCCCCTTGTAGACTACTGGTTGACGGATAAGAGGGTCGACGCGTATAACTATACCTCCATATCAATAGTAAGTACATCGAAGTCCACTTTAATTGACATAGAGTACCTGTTACATCATGGTGACGTAATACGATTCACTTGAGTTTCTCATGCACTTTGAAAGGAGAACATTTCACCATATACAATCAGACCTCTCTATAACGGCACCTGTATATAACAACACCTCTCTATAACAGCCAAGTTTTTTCGAAACCGATTTTTTATGTTATATTTTACTTCTCTATAACAACATTTCACCTATAACAGCAACAATCAACTTTATAACAGTACGCTCTTTGTAAAATTACCCCCCATATAACAACTATCTTCTTTTTTTGGTAATAGAATAATTAACCATCTTTAGAAAAATAAAATATATATGATTGACAATAATAAGTGTAGAGATTTGGACTAAATGTAGAGATTTGGACTAAATATTTGATCATTTAATACACTATTTATGACAAAAAATATCATATGAATATATATATATATTTTCATCATTAGACGGTTTTTCTTCGTTATACAAAAGTGTGATTAAGCTTAGAATTTAACAATTAAAAATGAAATTAGATTTTATGCATCTTTTTTGCCTATAACAACGAAGTATATTTAAATGTCAATGCTGTTATAGGTGTATAACAGTCATTCCTTATAACAACTGAAAAATTTCGGCCCCAACAATGCTGTTATAGAGAGGTTTGACTGTACAATCCTTGACTTTTTAACACCAAAGCATTTTAGTGGTCATTTGGTTGCTGGTTATGAGGTGATTTATTCATGTATTAAATCCTACATAACTTGTACCATGTTTGGTATATTTGTGCTATGTATAAAATTCAACACACAAAGTACGTGTTTGGTTAGCAATTTGAAATCCTGCTTAACTAATATACGTATAAGTTATGAGGGAATCTATAGGATAGAAGATGAAATAACTAATACATGAATATCCTACATTACTAATACCTGCATAACGCTAACCATCAACCAAACGACACCTTAAAAAAGGTTGAAACTAGTGCATACTAGACCCAATTGTATGTCACCTTTGGTCTTACTAGTTTGCGATTATAATAATTTGTATGTTTTTTTTCCCTTTCTCATTTGCAGTTTTTCATCGTCCTATCATGTTCGATAGCAATAGGGACGAATCTGAGCCAATTCATCTGCATTGGAAGATTTACAGCAGTGACATTTCAAGTGCTTGGTCATATGAAGACCATTCTTGTCCTGATTTTGGGTTTCCTCTTCTTTGGAAAAGAGGGGCTCAATCTACACGTTGTCTTCGGGATGGGCGTTGCAATCGTTGGCATGATTTGGTACGGTAACGCTTCCTCACAACCCGGTGGAAAAGAGCGGGTCCCACCTCCCACTATCGTCAAACCTGAAAAACACAACCTGTTACTACCAACTGAGCTCGACGAGAAAGTATAGGGAGGAGCAATTGACAATTTCATATTTCTTTTCTTGTTCCATATAGTCACAAGCATTTGATTCAACCATATGATTTTTGTATTAAACAGTCTAATCTTTCCTCTTCTTTAACAGTGAGATTTTCTTTTCTTTTGCTTTCCCTAATTATGTATGTTAGACTGCAAAGAGAGTGTCATTTGATCATTATTTTAAGAAGCATTGTAGCTTTGATCCTCCCTCTGTTCATTTTCAATCTTGGTTTGTGTATTATGAAGCAATGTAGTCTACACAAAATATTCATAAAACCAAAGGTTAAGTAGGGTAAAAGTCACAAATTTTTGGGCCTGATGATTGAGTGACAGGGAATTTCAAAATTGTGCCATTCTCTCTAATCAGCGGTAAATTTACAATTTTAAATCAGCAGATAAATATATCATTACAAACACTACACACACCCTTTTCTGTAACAATGAGCGCAGATTAGTATAAGTAAATTTTAATTATATAAAAATGTCAAGGATTTAAACTGTGTGCGCGCGCACACACATACATATATGCGCATATGTATTACTATATGAAACATGTATGTATATGATTTACAATTTAAGGACTGTGTGTTATACCACCCAAAAACATTTTTTTTGCGACAATAGATGCAGACTTGGTGTACGTACATTTTAATTATATATATTATACACTTGTTATACAGAGAATATACACTAGCAATAGTTACAGGTACAACTCGCTGAGTGAATTGTTTTTAGCCGGTTGGCTAAAATTGTTGAGATCCCAATAAATAATGATATAAAGAATGCAAAGCAACCAAGGGCATACACAAACAAAAAATGATAGGACGTGGGGAATGTGTGTAAACTGCCGTGCCACCAATAAAATGACGGTAAAGTATCGTCATCCTATTCCCAGTTCAGAGCTTTCAGTATTAACTCATGAGTTATGCAATTATATATATGTGACTTGTGAGCCATGTGAAGCTATTTATTGTATTGTATGATTCGGAAATGAATGAATTTCCACAGTTAATGTTGGCATTTAATAGGTATATTCACTTCATGTAAAATTCCACAATGAATGCTACTGTAACATGTTTGGTAAAGGGACGTAAGAATACATTAAATATGAGATTCTTGCATTTTTATTGTTGTAAGTTTGTGGTCCCTTAAATTACACTTGGATGCATGAACTTGAAAAGTGATTAAAGTAGCAAAAAAAAAAAAAAAAAAAAAAATGGATGAGAATCTCATTCAATTTATACTCTTGGAAGTGATGTTTTCATGCCAAGAGTAATTTGGTAATTAATTCTGGCATTCAATGGCTCGGGAGTCTTCATTTCTAGCAGATAACACAAGTTAAATTGTGTGAACTAACAGTAGATTTATGTTTTCTAACACCAAGTTAAATTGACCTAAAACAACAGACAACTCTCACTAATCTAGAAAATAGAATAATAACTTGTTATAACCAATTAAATTAGTGTGAATTTTTTCTATATTACAGTATATACAAGCGCGGATGCAGCCTTATAGCACCGGGTTCATCTAAATCTAGTAGTTTCGATGTGGAGTATAATAATGTATAAAAATTTACTTTAAAGCAAATACTAGGTATGAACCCAACATTTTAATAATATATTAGGTTCAACACTAAACACCTTAAAGGTTGAACCCATAAAGTATAAATCTTCGATTCGCCTCGAATATATATAACTTAAATCCAGGCTGTACTAGCAACTTGGATTAGACAAGATATTGGTGTGCTTATAGGATAAAAATGTTATTTATTTGTATATTTTTAAGGAAGAAAAGACGATCAATAGGTAGATAACAATTCTTTGCAAGAAAACACATGTAAAGTTGGATGGTGCAGCCCAAATCGAAAATCAGAATAACAAAATTCAGTTTCGGGAATTAAAATCAGAATAACAAAATTCAGTTTTGGGGTAATTTTTTTAAATTTAAGCTCATATTAAAATTTTGATCTTTAAGTTTTGCATAACTAAATATAACAAAACACCAACTAAAACCCAACTAACATTAAAATCGAACAAAAAATAATTTTCAATGCAAAATATGGAGGAGTAAACCCGGATCCGTATAAAGCAAAATAACCGGAAAAACTAAATTATCTTGAGGGGGCAAATAACTACTCAAGGCATACTTTAGTTATGCTTACATATAAAAGTTTCACCAAAATAGCTGGCAATAGCTTAAACATAGATAACTAAAAGATACTTCATTGGAGATTTTCCTTTTCCATTTTCTTTGCTTTATAAGGCAAACTTTTGATCTTTGGGAGTTCATTATGATTAGCACTTTGTTATGTCTTTGGAGTTGTCTTTGTGTAACGCTTTTGTTCCTTTCCACTTCAATCCTTTGCTAAAGATGTATCCAAGTTTACCTGTGAAAAGTAAAAAAAATATGCCTTAGAGGACACCAACCCTCGCTAGGCATAACTTTGCAATTTAAATTGGTTATGTCATAAAGTGGCAAAAATAATAACAATGAAATTATTTTTTTATTTTTGAGAAATGGGGTTACATTAACACATGTATCCAACGCACAGAAATTTAAAGTCCATAAATATGAAAAGAAAATTGTACTTAGTCCTCGCCCTCCCAAAACAAGGGCAATCCGTGCAAAAAAATGTCCAGTTTCAGCTTCCACTATGAAACAAGTTAATGAAAGCTAATTCTGGGCAAAATCCTCCATTCAATTGGACCTGAATACCAAATTGGCCCATTAATTTTGCATCATTCTGTTTCCATATCCAGATGATAATCAATTATACATTGAAGACCGCTCGATCACTCCATCTACTTTTAAAGTATAGGACAGGATAGGATTGGTAATTAATGGATTGGACTCCTCTCCATTTCCCTTCTCTCTATTTTAAGTTCTACCAACTAACATTCAGAGACACATCGCATGGGTTAGAATTAATGACTAAGATTTAATTGATCAAAACAAAACCCTAACCATAGTTTATATCATTAATAACTTATCCATAAATATATTAAAATACTTTCTCTCTCTTCCTATTTAATATTTCATCTTTTTTTCAATCATGATAACTCTTTAATGGTGATATTTTTCAGAATATAGACAACTCTTTCAAAAATATACAATTACCAATTGAATAATGGGGTCTATATTATGTGAATTAGTAAGCATCATCATTGAAAAAATGGAAAATATCACCAATTGAATAATGGGTCTATTAGGGGAAAAGGGTCTATTAGGGGAAAAAAATTAAGTGGCAAAAAATAATCTGGTAAATTAGAAAAGATATTTTACTGGGTAGGAAAAGTAAATAGGAAGAGAGAGAAAAATATTCTAATATATTTATGGATAAGTTATTAATAACGTAATCATAGTTAGGGCCTTATTTTAGTCAATTAAATCTTAGCCATTAATTCTAATGCATGCCATGTGTCTCTAATCCAAGATAACTTGGGAAAAATGGAGAGAATTAAATGGAGTGTGAACTAATCAGTAATTATACAACCAATGAATATTCTTTATCAAGATCCATAACTGCTCATAATAACGTACTAAAAGGAAGAATGCGAAAATATAGGAGGAGCCAAAACTAAAATCGCAATACTAAGGTCTTGTTGACAAGCTGCCCATGGTGTGTTTTTCTTCTTCTTTCGAGTGGAAAGAATGTACTTTTAATACTTATACACAGGGGCGATTTTATGTATTAATTTTGGGTCACGTGAACACATGGTTTCTTCGTAAAATTAGGTATATTATGTATATATTTTTTAAAATTAGTATAATATTAACTGCTGGAACACATGCTACAAGAAGACTAAATTGTGCACTTACTTGAAGGTTGAGTTATTTACCTAGTGGACTAGGGATTAATTCCCTCTTAATAAATTTTTTCTTTCTTTTTTTTAGTGGTGAACTCATATTCTAAAAATTCTAGACGATCAATTATACGGGATGTCCATTTTTGAGGCCACCATTTATATCTTGTCCCCTTTTAAAATTTTATACAAATTATAACATCTCGCTTCACAAGCAAAGTAAACTAGCCTTATCTCTTTTCCATGTTCTTATTCTTTTGCTTCCTCGTCCTCCTCCTCCTTCTCTTTCTTCTTCTTCCTTAATATGGTATTTTATAAGACGGGGTTGGTAAGAGAAAAATTAAATGACCATTTTTTTATCGGGACACTGGCTTTCTATGGTTGCCCATAGAACAGAATGAAACTCAAGAGGGTGCCGCACAAACAGTGGAGGATGTACGTAGTTTAATTCGATGCAAAGTGAAGAATCTTATTAGAACTTGACATGCCGTGAATCCTCTTGATTCTTGAAATAGAGGGGTGCCTTCGGGAACACGGCACAAGTGGTGCATGTGTTGTCAGCTCGTGAGTCGTGCCATAAGTGTCGAGTTAAGTCCCTTAACGAGCGTAACTGTCATGTTTAGTTGTCATTGTTGAGTTTGGAATACTGAACAGACTGTCGGTGATAATTCGGACGAAGGTGAGGGACTTCAAGTCATCATGCCCCGTATGCCTAGGACGACACACGTGCTACTATCAACCAGTTGAATTTGATAAACTTCATTAAATCTCATAGAAAGCCAGTAGCTTTGAGTGAATATCAAACCTTTGAAAAGAAGATATGTAGATGAGGCTTCTCGGAGAAACTAGCAAAAATCACTAAAATAGTCATCTTGTCCAAAACAAATACAAGTATGGCATAGTCAGTAAAAGCTTTTAACTTGTGTTATCTTATTAATATGTTATCAATCATCTACATTTCGCGAACGCTTAAATAAATATCTAAAAACTGAATTACCTATAAAAAAAGAAGAGTATTTGTGCTTTAAAGTTGTCCGGAAGGTTCAATTTCACACAAAGTTCACTAGAAACATTTAAATCACTGCTCAAGAAATTGAACTACCAATAAAAATAAATATGACTAAACTTAGGCCACTTGGTCCGATGTTATCAGGAAACGATAGCTCAAAGTTTTCATTCTTCCGATTGTGTAGTGCATCGGTCATAGTTACAAAACTTCTATAAATTTGGACAATATATATACGGTAGCTGCACTTCTGCCTTTAAAACATGTTACCAACTAAGTATGTGTTTACTAATTAGTGCAAGTTATATATTTGGCTTGTCGGCCAAAAATGATTACATTCATTAGCCATATATATATATATATATATATAATATGTATATTATGCATTAATATACAGAAATTATACATCTGCCGGCTATTTATATTAATTTCTCTAGTAATTGTGTGCAATTTTTAAATTAGGTCAATTTGGGCTATATGATTGCGTTGGGCCTGTTTTGCTGTAGGTGTAAGTTTTTGGCCACTTTCTTGCATAAATTTCACAAGTACAGATGGTTATTGGATTCTGTATCTATCCGCTCTTCTATTTCACGAGGACTGATGTAAGAAGTCACTGACAATTTTACGACACTGAATGATGTATAGACTGAGCCAACCTTATCTTTTCGTTTTCTTTTTTAATCATTTTTCTCATTTTCATTGAAACACATTTTTAATTTAATTGAAATAAAACAATCAACTGACAATAAAAAGTTGGTCTACTTCTTGCATATAAAAGGAAATACAACATACTGCAAACTTATGCAAATGCATATTTATGAATAAATAAACCAAAAAAACGTTAGAAAATAAAATGTCCCTAATATATTGAAAATAGTTAAAATTTGTCCTCCTCTTATATGCACCTAATTTAGGGAAAAGGGTAAAAAATTATTCCTCTACTTTGTTTTAATGGCTAAAAATATCTTCCGAACTAATTTTAGGTTATTTATGCCCCTGCCATTAATGAAAGTTAACAAATATATCCTTCATATGACGAAAATCTCCAAATTGATTCAAATAACTCGATTTCATAAAAAATAACTCATTCTCCTATTTTACCTGAACCCACCTCCTAAAATAACCATTCTTCCTTCTCTCTTATATTTTCTCATCCAGCTATCAAGCCGTCGATTCCATCAATTATAACAAGAAGGAAGATTAAGAAGTGGTTTTTGAAACCAGAAAACATTTTAATTAAACTTCATCTTTGTCAAACATCTATAATTTATAAATTTGTTATCCATTATTTAAATAGAAATTATGTTCAAGCTCTTCCCTTAGAAAGGAAAGCAAAGAAAGACAAAAACAATTGATAGGCATTTTGGAAACAACCAATTGATAGTCATTTTGGAAACAACCAGCACTTACCTTTAAATAGTTAGTACTGCAGATAAATAGATGAACACTAATTTATCACTGACTTATGACCTGATTTAATGGCTAAAAGAGTTGACCCCATTACTAACTAATTTCAACATAATTAGGACTCCTAAGATGACTTAACTGAAACATAAAAATTGTAGCTCCTAAAACATGACATGGTTTTGAATCGGTCTTTCGCTAAAGAGAAAGTAAGTCTCCATCGACAGGCTTGATAGTTGGAGGAGAAAATATGAGAGAGAAGGAAGGATGGGTTATTTTAGGAGGTAGGTCGGGGTGGGTAATATAGGAGAACGTGTTATTTTTTATGAAATCGGGTTATCTGAATCAATTTAGGAATTTCCGTCAAATGAAGGGTATATTTTTAACTTTCATAACGGCAGGGGCATAAATGACCCAAAATTAGTCCGGAGGATATTTTTAGCCATTAAAACAAAGTAGAAGGATATTTTTTATCCTTTTCCCGCTAATTTAATTCGGGTTATAATTTTTCATTTCTCACCTACTAGAGTTCAATTATCCTTTACGGTTAAAATGTCTCTCATTTTAACAGATTATGAGATGACATGTGTGGAGCTTTAATTAAATAGGTACTATTGATTTATTTGTTCATGTGGTTATTAGACCTTACCATCCTAATTTATTTGCTCGGAGTTATTTGGGCAGGATTTCTAAGAATCCGCCATTATTAAAGAATGAAGAAGTTGAGTTGAACCTAGATTTGGAATTCATTGGAGCTTGTTTGCACTGATTTTGAACCTAAAATCGCAACTTCAAACGAAGAAAACATTGTTGTCTTTTGAATCTGTTCAGTCACAAAACGTAAAACATCGAAGGAAATGGGTGCGAATAAATTATTTTTTGGTTAACCGAATGGGTCGGATTATTATGGTTAACCTATTTAATTATAACGTGCATCATAATTATGTTAAAAGACTAAGCATTTTTAATCTGAAAATAAACATTAAGAGTAATTAGAGTCTAATAATAGTGGAATGAGGGGCTAACTTGAAGATTAATGTTAACGGCAAATCAGGTATAATAAGTAGAAGAGGGACAAATTTAAGCTATTTTTAATAAGTTAAAGGCAATGTTAACCTTTTTCCTAAATAAATTGATCACTTCATGAAAATAAGGGACAGTGCACGCGTAGACTATTTTAAGGCAAAATCGAAGTGCTGCAAATTTAATCATTTCCAAAATCATTTTCAGACGCGCAAATCAAAGTTTGTCCTTTAGAAAGTACTTAAGAAAATAGAAACTAAAAAAGTTAGAAGGAAAATTGAAATTACGGTACCAATAATTCAGTTATAGAAATGACAAGTTAGGTGCGGGCAAAGGAACAGGGATACAGCTGCAAATGGATCCCACTTTTTTATTTTTGTTTACATGCAACAACTAATTGCTAGTGCTTACTGAAATTCAGGGAAAAGTGAAGTAATCAAACTGTCCATTTTAGCAAAAAAAAAAAAAAAAAAAAGGGACTGTTTTTGGCTGCACATTGGTTAAAAGTTAATTCCAATGCATGCTTCCAAATTTTTTCTAATTAAACACTTTAACTAAATATTATCGCTATTGAACACCTGAACTCATATTTAATTGTGTCTATCAAACCCCCTAAATCTATTTTTGTTAGAAGTAAAAATTAAATTGGGAAAATAAAGGTGGAGTAATATTTTAGACATGTTGTAAGCGATTCTTTAGGTTCATGGATGTATCGGTTTATCCGCTCGGTTATCTTTTTCGCTTAACTAATGTAAGACTGAGCTCTTTTTTATCCTTCAATTAATCATTTTAATCTTAGCATTGAAAAGATGGCATAATTAAATTAGAATATATATTAGTATGTTGCTACATTGAAGATGGAATCTTGTTTCTAAGTCGCTTTGTGTTTGATACTTTGACGAAGCAGTTTAGGAGTTTACTAAGAGCAACACTTAGTTAAGATGCTAAAATTAAAAAAAAATTAAAAAGAACAAATTTAAGGGGCTGGATATGCATTAAGCCTTTCTATATTTTGTGTAACCATTTCCTCATTGGAGGCTCTGTTCCATAGTTGACAACAAAAAATTCATCCTCTAAATTACTTTTCTCTACTCATTGACCAGTCTTTCAACCACTGTGTTTTCACATCAGCAATTATTTGAAAATGAAGAGAGCACTTCTTTTCTACTTAACCATTTAATTCAGATTTGAAATCCACTTAAATGATTAATTCAGATTCGTGATATGTAGCAGTGTAAGGTTCATTTAAATGGGACCATTCTTCCTCACCATTCTTTCGATCGATTTTTCATTTTTAGAACTCAAAACTGAGGTATATGGTGGTTTTTTTAAACATTTTAAAAACTTCATCTTTGAAACATCTATAATTTATAAGGATTTGTTATCCATTATTTCGTCGAAATGGTGCACAAGCGGGTTATCTCTCCCGTGTGGTTTTGAAAGCAAAGGAGCTAGGTTTAACAATCGATACGCATTTTCCGAAAGATAGTGACTACGGGTTCCCGTGTCATAAAAAAAAAGGCCAAACCCATCGACAGACACCATAGTTAGTACTGCAGATCGTCCACTTCTTTCACTTGAAGACCTAAAGTGACCCTTGTTCCATTTAGACAAGAGCGGGTCATTCCTATTCCACTAGACACTTTTTGCATCGTTATCGGAACAAAACCAACACCAAAGGCGACCTAATCGAAACATCCAACCAACCCAAAAACCCCAACTTTAATGGTCAAAACTCCACGAATTTACAAATTAGTAAATTTACAATTAAAATGAGTTGGCACAATTTAATTTAATTGAGTTGGACAACCCCGTACAAGATAATTTAATTGGCCACTTAATCCACTAGGAGACGACTAGTGTTGGTTTTGCCCGAAATCTGCAAAAAGTGTCTACAGTGGAATAATCAATTTAGGGATTTCCGTCAAATGGAACAAGGACCACCTTCATCTTAAGTGAAAGAAGTGGACGACCACAGGTGTTTGTCGATGGGTTTGGCATAAAAAAAATATATGGTTTGAAGAGATTTCATCTGTCCTATCATATCTCTTGGAGACAAAATAAGAGAATACTATTAATATTTGTGAAGTCAAATAATTTTTTATTTGACAAAATATCAAAATGCATTCTTAAAACTATCCCGTATAGTTTCTGAATAAGTAAATTTTAGTTCTTAAAATATAAATAATGTTCGGATTTACATCAATATTTAGATGCTTTCACGCTAGTACTCCAAACTCCATCATTCAATTTGAGATGAAAAAAGTACTCCATCATTTCGACAAGATTGAAAGGGTTCGGAGTGCGACCAGGGCCGTCTCAACAATATTCGGAGCCTAAAGTCAAACTACAGAGAGGCCCTAAATTTTTTATCTTTTTTTTTTAAAGGAAAGATCGTCATAGATATTTTTATTTAAAGTCTACTTTTCTAGCTTTTTTAGATGCGAAGTCATTAATTACTGTTCTACAATCGATTTGTTCTAATAAATCTTTTTCAATTGATAATATAGCTAGTCCATTCAATCTCTCTTGAGCCATTATTGATCTTAGATAAGATTTTATTAATTTTAATTTTGAAAACTTCATTCGGCCGAGACAACAATTATATATATATAATACATTTTAAGAAAAAAATAGGGCCCCAGGCCATTACTTTATTGGCCTTTATGGTCGAGAGGCCCCTAAGCGCGACGGTCAAACATTTTACTTTCGATCGTGGTTAGGACATTGATTTCTAAATCTTCTAAGAATAAATGTTTGATAATTATAAGCTTTATTAAAAAAGTATTATAATTACATCGTTTTTAATTAAACAATATATGAAAAACTATGATTAAAGAAAGTTATTTGGTTTTAAAAATAATTATAATGTCAGATAAAGTGAAACAGGTGAAGTTTTAACTATATAGAAGCATGGGTATGACCCCATGCTTCGTCGTCCGTAAATTTAAAAAAAAAAAAAAAAAAAAACGTGGGCCTCACATCAAACACAAACCAATATTTAAAAAAAAAAAAAAAAAAAGGAAGAAAAAAAAGTAGAACCCACCATCCGAAAAAGAAAAAAAAAGTTTAAATATTTTTCTATTTAAATAAAAAAAAATGAAAAAAAAAACGGGCCTCACATCAAACACAAACCAATATTTAAAAAAAAAAAAAAAGTAGAAAATTCAAAAACTCACGTAAAAAAAGTGAACCCCATATTAACAAAATCAAGCAATATAAAAAAAAAGTGAACCTCATATTAAAAAAAAACAAATAATGTCAAAAAAAAGTGCGGACTTTGTATTCGTAGCAAACATTAATATAATAAAGTAATATTTTTAGATATTATAATGTTACATTAATTGTGTTTTGAACATAGTATATATATATATATATATATATATATATATATATGCATAAAAAAATAGTGCAAACTAATAAAAAAAAAAAGGAGCAGGGCAAAAGGGGTGGGCCCTATATAAACAACACCAAAGAATAAAAAAAAAAATCTAACCCACCATCTCCAAACTCGGAAAAAAAAGTGGTTATTATTAACATATATAGCAAAAAAAAAAAAAGTAAACTCATATTAAAAAAACAAATAATGTCAAAAAAAAAAAAAAGTGATTTTGTATTCGTGATATGTAATATAATAAAGTTTTAGATATAGGACCAAACTCACCATGTTATATTAATGGTGTTTTGAACATAATATATATATATATATATATATATATATATAAGCGCATAAAAATAGTGCAAACTAATAATACCAAAAAAAAGTGCGCACCCCATATTAAAAAATCAAATAATATTTATGTAATTTTCAAAGTATCTCGTTAAGTCGATAATGATGGAGGCGTAATAGTTTATCAATCAATTAGTAAGAGCAAATGAAATTGCTTTTCTTCAAAAAAGGTTAAGTAGTCAAATCATATAAATTTTTTTTTTTATATTAGCGTCCTAAATCTAATCTGAGATATTAATACTATTATATTTGCTATTGGTCATTTATTTGTTATGTTTACTAAAATAAATATACTTAAAATATTTATATTTTAAAATAAGATAGAATTTAATTACTTTTTTATTTTATTCTTACTCTAATAAATGTGAAAAGAGATTAATGTCGTAAAAAAAAAATATATCAAATGGAGATCAAATAATGAATAAGATTTCAAATTATAATTCTAATCGATGTTTTCTTAAAAAATTATGCAAAAGACAACATGACAAGTAAAATTAGCTAAACCGAGAATATTTACCAAAAATTAAAAAATAGTATTTCTTCGTTTAAATAGAAAATCAATTTCTACTTTGTTTCGTTTTAAACATGTAAAATTAATTTAATAATTTGAATTAGAATTATCCAAACCAAAATTTCATAAAAAATAATAAGTATTTCACACTTTTAAATTATATATATTAAAATTGAAAGTAGATGCTTAAATATTACTATTATTTTATCTCAAAGAGAGGAAAATAGTTTCCTTTTAAACAAGTTTTCTTTTTTAAAAAATATTAATAAATTAGCCGATTTTGTATTCGTAGCAAATGTTTGATAATACGGAGCAGTTAAAAAATGTTATATTAATCGTGGTTTGAATATATATATATTATTACTGAAAAACTATGATTAAAGAAAGTTATTTATAATTTAAAGTGTTATAATGTAGACAAAGGAAACAGTTTCGTCTAGTATTTTTATAGACTTGACTTATCTCATATCTCGGAAAGAGAAAAAAATAAAAAATTCTCGAGTAAAGACACCGGTAGCGTGTGTGAGTACACATTGTAGAAAAATTCTTAGACGCAACTTTGAGCCAGAATAAATGAAGTCGGTAGTATAGCGTATAGCTTTGAACTGAAATTAATTTCCCATTTTTTTTTTTTTTTGGGGGGGGGGGGGGGGGAGGGGATGAAAATGAGCTCAATTTTGCTCTTGTTTTGTACTAGTAAATACTATTATGAACAGTACATTTTGGCATCAAATGTGAACTCACAAGAAACCGGCAAAGCTATTGCTCACATGTAAAATACCTCGTACGTGTGCTTAGTAAAATTTTTAGTTCATTGAATTTCACAAATAATTTTCTTTTTTTCCTTTTTGACCAAATGTGAAAGAATAACTTAGCTAGAGCCTAGAGGTATAAGTAATTTCCTATTTTCCTCTTAAAAAAAATATTCAACTCTTTGTTCGTGTCACTTGGTTCCTTCACATGTAAATGTTGTCCTTAATAATCACTACTTAAACTATATAAAAAAAACATACCATGTACATTTCTTGCCTTTCACTACTATTATTTATGTGTAATAAACCTTTATCCATAACTAAAAACTATAAACCAATTTAAGAAATAGTTCTGTTAAGGTAAAATATTTTATACCAAATTAAATACTACTATTTTTCATGGTAATCATCTTTTAAATGACCTGATTATGTAAATTACACTTTTAGTGCATAGAATTTATAAAACTTCATATTTTTCTAAAATACTGATCTGGAAGGAAATAAACAAAAACAGAATTTTAACTGTATAAGAACAGCTTAAAAAGTTGTGGGAATCTATATAACATTTAAAGTCAAATCTTTTAGGTATTTAACTTTAGATTCTTTTTCCCTTTCCGATCTTAACTTTAGACTTCTTCAACAAATTAGTTATCTTGTTTAACAACTTTTCAACATGAGGAACTGTTTAGGGAAAAACAAGAAGTTTTATTTCTTGTCTTTTACCCTATTTCAAACAATTCGTGGCAAGATGGTCCTACTTTCTTTTCTTTTCTAATTCACATATTAGGTAACACGTTTAGTTCTGTACATCACCAAACGAATTGAACAAAATCACTGTTAGCACATAAATGATACAGTAATTAAGACTTTTTGTGTTTTTTGTTGTTTTGTCAAAGTTATTAGGCAACAACAGGAGACCTAGTGTTGAATTTAGAAAGGGACAAAAAAATTTAAAAAAACGAAGAGACAAGCATATCGAATTTACTATAGCCTATCCTCAATTATATGACCCTAAACAAAAAAATCTAACCAGACGAAAATTATTATGTTAAATTCAAAAAGTTTCATCTAATTAAAACCCATACGGAGTCGGTAATATTTTCTAAGAAAACTTAAAATATAAAGAAATAATCATATAAAAAAGTCAAACAAATTCAACATATCAATTATATATACACAAAAAATAATAATCTATCTACTAGCATGATTTACGATGAAAAGGTGTTACTTGACTCCCTTCGAAAATAGGTGGTGCCACCATTGTATACAACTATGAAGTACGTTGTAATAGAGAAAATGAAGAATTCTACGTTTAAACACTTTTGGCGCAATGATTTTTTCTGTAGTGTATCGTAGCAAGAAAAGGTGTAACAAAAGATTAGCTATAACCTTACATGTTATATGGCTAAAGATTAAAGGAAGTTTTTGTGTTGTAGCTATAACAGGAAATTTTCTGCACAAAGAATATATATTTATAGCTTTCTTTATATCTTAGGCTCTTAGCCACCAGATGATATATTGTGACAAAATGATTTTAGTATATTTGTTTAGCTACAAATTTTACAAATCATCGGAAAATACGTGATTATCGTGAATTAGTATCAATGTTTCACATAAAGACCTCACAGCTTTCAACACTACAAGTGATGTTGAATTTGTATGCATGCCAACTATATATACATGTATACAATTACAAATAGTACACATTCTTAAGTTCAGTCTGAGTTTTAATAATAAATGCAACTATAAAATATTGTTGGAAGAAAATGGGGTTGATTTATGCAAATGTCCCTTTTTGAGACACTATTTGAATTTTTTCCTATTTTTAAAAGTTGTACAATATAACTTTTGAGAAATTATCCTTCAGGATAATGTTAGACATGAATCTAATATTTGTTCATATATTGATCAACTTCACACACAATACATTAATTAGTCGTCTAATGTTTGATATAACATATAAAATTTCAGATCGTGTTTGAAAGTTTTTTCATAAAATGATAAAAAATTCAATTTACTAAAGAAGAATCTTTATACCGGGATATAAAAAGTCTATATGTCGTAAGAAATATAAAGAAGAAAAGATCATTTACTGAATAGCTAATCCACAAAGAAACAACTAGTGAAAATTTGACGAAAAAATGGATGAAGTAAAAGCGAAAATTTGACGAAAAATTGATGAAGTAAAAGTGAAAATATGAAGTTTGATGTTACTTGCATTAAGTGGTTAATTACCTACTGAGCTGCATACAGGCTGGGCTTTATTGGTGGGATGTAATTAAATCATAAACAGGCCTCTCAGGCCATGAAAAAAAGGACAATGTGTTTCAGTACATGTTCATGTAGGCCCATCTGTGGCCCAAACAACTACCCCCCTGGCCCTGCACCCCGGGTCATTCGCACTTTTCCCCTATTTTTGCTGGTCTTTAATTTTTGCCCTCAGATCAAGTAATTTTTTCGCGGGACATACGTTTATATATTTGCCCTCGTAACAAATAATTTTTTCGCGGACCATACGTTTATATTTTTGTCCTCAGAACAAACAATTTTTTCGCGAGCCATACGTTTATATTTTTGCCCTCAGAACAAGCAATTTTTGTGTATATTTTCACATAATAATATTTCACAAGTTACATCTATCCTTAAAAAACTTATGTCTTGCACAAAAATTATTTGTTTTGAGGGTATACGTTTATATTTTCGCATCATAATATTTCACAAGTACCTGCGTCCGTAAAGAACTTATGCTTATAAAAAATTATTTGTTTCGAGGGAAAAAATTAAAGTGCGCCCTCCCCCCCCCCCCCCCCCAACCCCCAAACCCCAAAACTAAGGCCCCGTTTGTCCATAGAAACCAAAAAAAAAAATTCACTTTTTTTGGAATTTTGGAGTTGAAGTTGTGTTTGGCCATAGTTTTTGAAATTTTAGTTTTTGGTGAAATGTAATTGTAAAAAAGTGAAAAAAGTGAAATTTTTTGAAAAACAAGTTTTTTGAGTTTTTGAAATTCCGGAATACAACTTCAAATTGTATTCGAAATTTTTATGGCCAAACGCTAAAAAATAAAAAAAGTGAATTTTTTTTTGAAATAAAGTGAATAATTCTTATGGCGAAACGCTTACTAAATTCCTCTCTTTCATTCATATTGAAATTATTTGGTGGGCCTACTTAAACTCTCTTCTGTCATATCTTCTCGTGTGGCATTGATTTTCATTCTCATATTTATCTTCATTCTCATATTTATCTTTTGTACTTCCTTCTCAAAAAGAATTCATGGGCCACCTAAAATAAGCACAAAATTAATTATAATGATTTCATTAAACACTACTAATATTATCATCATTAGCTTAGTGATCATTTATAATGTAAGTTTATATATCCTATACTCTTCTTTTTGGCTTTATTCCCATATAAAACCCTACCACCCTTTTCTTTTGTTCACCATTTTGGCTGGCAATTTTTCTCAAATTCAGCAAAAAAATTAATCAAACTACTACTCAATTAAGTAGGGCCAACACTACTTTCTATCTCAATCATCTATTTATTTCTTCCTTTCTTATTTGGCTTTTATTTCCAATTGCCTCTCTCTAATAATTACGTTGTCTGTAGTTTTTTTGGGTGATTGAGTTTGTGCACGTGTGATGTTGTTTAAGTTTCATTTATTTCAATTTGGTAATAATGAGTGATTTTTGTTTAATTATCCGGATTGGGTATCCACGGACTAATTAATCTGGATTTGTTCTTGTTGGCTCATAAAAGGAGTTAGTATCTTTTAAGGAATTTTTACATGGTGTAGCTCACTATAAGAGATATTTAAGTATAATAACTACACTTTAAATAAATTAAAATTCGTAGTTATATTGTGTATTCAATTTACCGCTCATAGCTACATTGTATCCCAGATCCAGTGTGTTCTCATCTCTCCTTCACCTCTCTCCCTCTGTTTTCACCATTACTGCCCGCCGGAGTTGGTGCATTTGCTGGCGAGCAGTGAATACAAACTCACCTGCTCCACGACAGCCTCCATCACCACTAGAGACGGTTGTAATTGATGAGTCACCCAGACTTGAAAAACAAACTCGCTTGCACCACGACGACCTCCGTCAATATCGTCATTAGCTTCACGGGCGAAGCCATCCATCACCTAATCGAAGTTCTCACTAGATCTCCATAGCCGCAGGAGAACTAGGAGCAGAGTACTAAAATCGTCGTCGTCGGGTCATCAGAGTTATACGCCATGTGTCATTGAATCGAATGTCATCGAAGCAGTAGAGGGATACTAATTATAAAACACCCGAGAGATGCAAATCAGAGCCTTATGTTATGAAAACTGATATTTAATACATAGTCAAATACATTATTCAACAAGGTTGCATTTGTATGATCTCTGATGAAATTGTTGCAGATCTATATGAATACAGTGTATCTTAATTTTATTTTTTTGAGTAAATACATCGTATTCTTAAAAGGATTTTAGTGTATTCTCCAAATTTTTAGAGTAAATACAGTGAATTTTATGCTTCGGCGGAGATCTGACCAGATTTGATTATATTCTCTATTTTTGATAATTTGTATTTTCGCCGGAGATTTGATCGTATTCTTCCTTTTTGAGTGTCAATACAGTGTATTTTTTGTATTCGCTTGTATTTCTGTATTTCCGAAGGAGAACTTTGTGTATTGGAATACACCCAAATACAAGCGAAACAGATAAAACATAGTTATATCTGACTGACTGTATTTTGGAACTGTGTTTTTTTAATACAAATACACACAAAATAGCTAAAAGTAGCGACGAATTGTAATTAAGAAAATAATAGCTATGGTTGGTTAGAACCGCATAAACTATAACTATTTATGTAAATTGCCCTATTTTTTTTTTCTAATCATGAAATTATTTATTTTTGGTGTAGAAACGCAAATTAAGTGTTTAAGAGATCCTATTCATCCCATTACATCTTTTGATAGTGATAATAATAAATTTGACAAAA
Source organism: Lycium ferocissimum (assembly GCF_029784015.1). NCBI lineage: Eukaryota > Viridiplantae > Streptophyta > Magnoliopsida > Solanales > Solanaceae > Lycium > Lycium ferocissimum. Next base: position 14,529,327 of record NC_081347.1, read on the forward strand.
AATCACTACTTCCTTCTTGCGCATATTATCTATGTTTTAATTTTAATGTTTTTGTAATACGATAAAACAATATTCAACAACTTTAAATATAAAATTATTTGTTTAAGTTACTTTTTGTCTCTTTTTAAACGTTTTACTTAATTAACACTTTACTGATTTAGATAGTAATGTTGGATGCGATAAAAAGTAACAGAAAACTTCTTATTTTTCGAAACAATTTAAGGCAAAAGCATACGTTCTCAATTTCCTTTTTCATTCAATTATTATCCTAGGAAATTATTAATAAGATATTTTGGAAAAAGGCGCTTTTTGCTTTGTTACCGGTTTGCTTTATTTCCATTATCTATTCCTTCGGGTAGATCATGCCACGAGATTAATTACACACAATGTTAATAGTGTTATTATTCATTATAAAAAGAATTATCGACAAGAAATCAAATTCTTTTTATGATTGATTGGTTAAAATATTTTTGAATATATTTGTTTAGAAAAATAAGTTACGTAGAAAATTTAAAAAAAAAAAATTTCATAAGTAGCATTCAACGTTGATGGTCCCTTCTCACTGTCAACGTCTTCTGCACCCCTACCCCCACCTGTCCTTCTACCCCTCCCACCCACCCCTAACCACAACATTCCACCCCTGCCCCCAACCATGTCACCTACTCTATGATATTTGCCTAAATTATATATAAAAGTTTTTAGAGTGATATTTTCTATCAAATGTCAAAAAATAAGTAAGAAAATTATTTATTTTTTCAACTCACCCGAACTCACACTCCCTAATTTAATACTGTATTAGAAAGCTATACAAGTGTGGGAACAACAAAAAAATAATAACCGTACCAAAAAGATTTAATTAAATTCGATGCCTTGTGGTTTTGGGATCTTAGCTTTTGCTACTATTATATAAATAAATAGACTTCATTTACATAATGTGAAATAGACAGCTAAATAGAAGTTTTATCCTATTTTACAGGTTCTACCTAAACCAATAGAAGATATTTCAAGATATATCTTCTTTTTTGGGTCAGAATTACAAGTTCACAATAAAATGCTATTATTTTAGTATCTTGAATGGAGGTTATAGTTCTGATTTTTTTTTTATATATTTTGTACAGTTTCATTACAGTATTTGAATTTAACAACTTCCTTCATGTTCACTTAATTTTTAATAATAAATTCAAAATAAAATCTTCCAGAAAAGAGAACGCATAGTTTTGGCAATATTTCAACACATATAATAGTGACATTTTGGACTTTGTCAGCGAGGGGGCGTGTCAAAATGTTGAACTTGTTATGAGGGGGGCCAAAAAATATTTATTGAACACTTTTAATTTTTTTCTCTTTTTTTCACAGAACTTCTGCACACTTTGTTTTTTGTATTTTTTTTCTTTAGAATTTGTGGACACAGGCACGTGTAATTTTCGGTTCGTGGACCCTTCAACCCCAAGAAAGAAAGAAAATTATTTACCAATTTTCTTTTAAAAAAAGGATTTTTTAAAACCCCCTTTTTAAAAAAATTGAAAATTTGTTTTTTTTTTTTTAAAACCGTTTTTTCTCGAAAAATGATTTTTTTTTTAAATATGGAAAAATGGATTTGTTAAAAATATGGAAAACTTGATTATTTTTTTAAAATGTCTTAAAAAATCTTGATTTAAGGAAATAATCCGGAAAATGCCAAAATGGAGTAATTTTTATAAAATTTTGAAAAAATATATTCATGTATTAATTGATCCATATTTTTATTAGATTTGAAAAATGATTTGAATTAGTGAGTAATTAATAATTATGGGTAAAACACTAATTTTTAATAATAAATTCAAAATAAAATCTTCCAGAAAAGAGAAAAATATAATAGTGACATTTTGGACTTTGTCAGCGAGGGGGCGTGTCAAAAGTTGAACTTGTTATGAGGGGGCCAAAAAATATTTATTGAAAAATCTTTTTTCACAGAACTTCTGCACACTTTGTTTTTTGTATTTTTTTCTTTAGAATTTGTGGACACAGGAGAGATTTTCGGTTCGTGGACCCTTCAACCCCAAGAAAGAAAGAAAATTATTTACCAATTTTTAGTCCTTAATAAAATAAGTTCAAATTTTTCATAAGAAATCAAGATATAATTTACTAATATATTCATATTAATTGATCCATATTTTTATTAGATTTGAAAAATGATTTTATAATAAGTGACTTTAAAAAATAAATTTTTAATACTCACTGAGAGATTACTCATTCCGGTTCATAATTTAGTCCAAAATAAGTGGTGTTTTTCATTTCAAGAATGTAATACCCCCTCCATTTTATAATAAGTGATTTTTTAACGCACATCCCTTTAAGAAATTTTTTAAAATTAAGTGAGAGTTTTACTACTTTCTAGAGAAAAAGAAAAGGTAGTTAATGAATCTTGACTATTTAAATAAAGATAATCCTGGAAGAATATGTCCAAAGTCTTCTTGAAATTCTAAAGCACCATTTATTTTGAAAAAAATTAAAAAGCCTAAAAAATCACTGATTATGGAACGGGGGAGTAAATCTATCCTCATTTACACATTTAGAAAAAATCTTTCTCCAGTTATAAGTTTTTACGAGTACATTAAATAAATATTGTTAGTATTTCTTCAATGACATTTAATATGCACATGATGTATGTCATATTCTTTTTACACTATATATGCACCTCAAATTTCTGCTCTTTATATTTATTAATTTCAGTAAATACAAATTTAATTAAAACCATTAGTTAAAATTCTTCTTAAAGAGTGACCTCAAATAATATGGACCAAAGGTAGTGATACCATTAAATGAAATGGATGAAGGGAATGGGAAAATTAATGTGAGACTCAGAATAGCACATCAAAAAATTCAAAGCTAGTCACTTGGGGAATTGTTCTGTGGGCCCAAATAATATTTATTTATTTATTTAAATGGAGAAAGTAAGATATAAAAGCAAAAAAGACAAGAAAGAGTGAGTGAGTGAGTGTGTGTGTGACATAAAACTAAGATGAGAAAAGTGAGGTGAAAAGAAAAAGGGAGTTGGTAACTTGGTATTAATTGAAATCTAAGAAGAATCTAGGAAATGGACAGTTTTAATTATGGGTGACACCATTCACTTTTTTATTTTTTTTATTTGTTATTTTTAACTTTAGAAAGTAAAGATCCAAAATAACGGTAAAAACTGATTAACAAGCCCTTCTTTGGACTATAGAGTGGACCCTAGGTTGTTACTACCTTTTTTTATTTTCACTTTTTTTCTCCTAACTTTAATAGTCCATGCGTGCAAAATATAGCACTAGCATTCATCCTCTAATTCTAAAAAGCAGTAGAAAGATGAGACTTGGGAGATCAAGAAATTAGAGACCATTGAGTCCGTGGCATTTTTCACCCTTAATGTGTGCTCTGTTTTGTGATTTACATCCTATTCTTTTTTTTATGACTTGCTCACTAACCTTTTCAAGTTTTTGCAAAACAGTAAAACTATTTTTTTTTATAAATAATACATGAGGGCAAAATGGGAATACAAATAAAAAATCATTAAATAATAAAAAATAAATGATATGCAATCTAAAAAAAGCTGAAACAAATCTTTTTTGTCTCATTCCCCTACAAATAGGGCACAAGGTAACATCTATTGTTTTTAACTTTAAAAATAGCATAGTTCCACTATATGTCAAGTCTTTAACAAGTATATTTTTTTCTTTACAGAGATGGAATCAAATGGTGGAGTTAGGAAACAATGACTCAAAAAAACAATTGATTCCTTGAGTACTTTGAATGGAACAACATCCTCAAGGAAATTTAGAGATGATGTTTTCATTCTTTAGCTTTCAATTTCACAAACTTATTGTTACACCCCTTATCATAGAATTTGAGAAAACTTAAAACATGAAAGTTGTAGCCCTTTGAATTACCTTTCCAACAGTATATTGTGGAGCCCTAACGGAGCTCTATGATAGGAGTTATACCTATTTTACTGAACGCTGTTGACGAGTAGAAAACGTGAAATTTTGACTAAGTGTAAAATAGACAGGGGAGCTCGCTGAGCTTCCCCCAAATCGAGGCAAGGGCTCGCTTTAGACTGCGATCGGCGAGGTAGGGGTCCAAAAGTTGGAAAAATTCAAGAAAATCGTCTAAGTGTAAAATGGACAGGGGAGTTAGCTGAGCTCACCCCAAAGCGAGGCAAGGGCCTCAGACTGCACTCAGCGAGCCTGGGGATCCAAAATGCCTATAAATTCAATAACTCGAAATTTCATTTATCAAACATTCCAACTTTGCTCTAAAGCCATAAGCAACCGTTTTCCTTCTCTTTTCATTCTCCCACGTCAAGGTAAGACCGCTCTAATGATTCCTAAGTAATTCCAACATTAATTCATGATTAGTAACATGATTCTTCACCCAAAATATAGGATTTTCCAGGTAAATCCTTCTCAAGCGATTCAAAGCTAGGGTTTTGGTGTTTTTGGTCAGAAAAACAACTTAGTTTGTTAGATTGGAGCGATTACAGGTATGTGAGGCTAACTCTCTACGTTTGGGAATGTTAATGATTCTCCCTACGCCACGTTCGTTTACAACATTACTAATTGCCTCAGAAATAGAGTTAAGCTCAGTTCGTTGAATAGTTGCAGAACTTCTATTCTCTAGTTTCATAATTCATTCATGACTTTCATTCCGAATGTTGTGAGCTCAGTACGTAATCAATGTAGACTTTGCTTGATACCCATGAGTCTCAGTCTAGAATACTTAGCAAGTTTATAAATAGTTAAAGCTTTAGTTCTCATAATCGGTTCATGAATACATGTTTGAGTGAATCATTGCCCAGTGGGTCTATGTTGTATCTTTGCATAATTCTCAATTCTTTTACACAAATTGTTTAATAATGAACATGTGTGTTATTGGGCCTAAGGCCGCAGGTATGTATACGTATACTTGAGCCTGAGCCCGCAGTTTGTGCACATAGATATTGGGCTTGAAGCCGTAGATTATTTACTCATATAAATATGTGGTTCCTCATTCAGAACAAGGAGTATTCATATCTTTACTTCCTTATTTCAGTTCAGTTATCAGTTAGCAGTTATCAGTTTAGTTTCAGTATTTACAATTCTTTCTTTCAGTTGCTTTGCATACCAGTGCAATTCAAATGTGCTGACGTCCCTTTTGACTGGGGCCTGCATCTCGCGATGCAAGTAACAATTTACAGGTTGACGATTCTGCTTGCTAGGACCTTCTCGTATCAGCTACTTGGTGAGCCCCAGTTCCTTTGGGGCATTATCATACTTTCAGTCTTTATAGTAGTTCAGTCAGTGAGGTATGCCGGGGGCCTTGTCCCGGTAAACAGTTAGTAGTTCAGTACTCTTTAGAGGCTTCGTAGACTATAGTCCAGTCAGCCAGATGTTTAGCAACTTTTGTGTTAGCCTTGTTGGTTTTCTATTCAAACTTTCAGACTTATTCAGTATTTCCGCATTTATGATATCTCAGCAAGATTTTAGTAGAATGACATGTGTTAATGTTATTTTTGTATTCAAGTATGTTTTGATATCACATGTTGATTCAGCCAGCCAGTTGGTTCGCTCGGTCATATGCAGTCAGGCACCGAGTGCCGTGTTACGCTCATGCCATGGTTCGAGGCGTGACACCTCGAGTTGAAAGATATTGATGATGAAGAAGGAAATTCACAATTATTAAAGTCTTTGGAGGGAGTACAAGAAAGAATTTTTTACTCTTTTCAAATTGTCTCAGGATTTACTGACTATTCAAGCATCATCACAACTACGAGGAGTGATTTTAGTGCATCAAAATTCCAAATAGGAGAGCATAGACATTTCTTAACAGAGGTCAACTTAGAGACTTTTGACTTGCTCGAAATTGGAACAATGTAGAAAGAAAAAACTTTGATCACCTAAAATTAAGTGAAGAAGAAAACACAACCTACAATGAAATACTAACCACTAGAAGTGATAAAGGCATTGTGATGAGCGCAAAACACAATATAATTTTTTTAAGCGCCTCGCTAGTCAAAGATAATATAGTATTTAGATGGTCTCCACTGGAATTGGTACAATTAATAGCTCAAACGAAAGCTTGCTCAGTATTATTCAGGAAATAAAATCTGTAGAGTTTTGTCGTGTTAAACCACGAGTAAAGTTTAACTATCAACTAAAAAAGTCATGAGAACTTAGAGTTGCGAATCAAATATTTACTATCAATAGGAGAAATAAGGGCAAATGACAAGACAGGTGCAAGAGAAGTAGTTTGTATTAACAATTGTTCAATGTTCTTGCCTAAAGTTTCGTCCATTCTTTCGATTTCAACGAATGATTAGCCTAATTGTGATATTCAAACTCGTCTTTCGAATGAAATTAATATCTTCAAAATAAACTAATTAAAAAGTCAAGAACATATTTAAGAAATAATCTAGTTGATCTCGAATATTTTTCTATCTTAATTCAAGAAGCTCTTTTTATTATTAATAAGAATTGTACTTCAACCATAATATAATAGCATAGCTATTCAGTACAATAACTCTCTTCCGATTAAAATAGAGTAATTAATTATATGCATAACATTGAAAACTCCATTAGAAATTTTTAGCAAAAGTACAAGATCAATCCTTACATAAATCTCAAAAACACCATGTCTGTCAAAATCATAAGGTAAACTACTCCATAATAGTAAAGATAAACATAATAGGAGAAGAAAGAAACTCAAAAATCATTACAACCAATTTTTTATCAAAACTTTTGTAATTGAAGAAAGTAGTGATATTGTCACGCCCCGAACCTGGGCCTGGACGTAATACGGCACCGGTGCACATTGCGTGACCGAGCGAACCATAGGTGGTTGAATCAACATGTGATACCAAAACATAATCGACTTATAAAATAAAACTAACACATGCTTTGATTAACTAAAGGTCGTGAAATATCATAATGCGAAATACTTAGACAATATGAAAATATCTTAAAGTAGCCAACATGGCTAAACCAAAACAACCGAACAATGAGTATAGCTTCATCAACAAGACTAACATAACAAATATCATTGTCCCGAGAGCGTGTCTATGAAGCCTCTAAGAATACTGAATAATAGAGGTGTCTATGAACTGAAATAACTGGATAGCTGACAATGCCCTAAAGGAATTTGGGGCTCACCGGTAGCTGATATGTGCACTCCTAAATAGCTGAGTCGTCAACCTATATATCGTTGCCTGCATCTCGCCCAAGCAATAAAAAGGGATATCAGCACATTTGAATTATACTGGTATGTATAGCAACTGAAGCAATAAGATATCTTTGGGCGAAACCGATAAGCGAATCGTAATAGCAAGGAAGTAGAGATATGAATACTCCACCGTATCGAATCATTTGTATTATCGTGTTTGTATATGTGGGGCCTCGGCCCGATAATAAATGCACGCTATGGCCTCGGCCTAGTAGTGCGTCGTCAATGGCCTCGGCCGTGGATATGTATACACACAAGCTTGCTTATGCCCTTGGGCAAAATCACATATGTTTGATTATGGTTAATTAATAAGACCGAGACCATAACAAAATGAACAATGCCGACCCGAAATAGACATCTTTGGAATGAATTGAAAACAACCCGTTTACGAGCATACCGAATTTCTAGGCGAGACTCGTGGTAACAATACATAAGTCATAAAGATTACGTCTTTGAGTTCATGATATTCAAATTGACAACCGTGAACGAATGCGTAATTGCAACCCTAGAAGATAACAGTTCTACAACATATCATAAAACTAGGGCTAAAAGCGTATTACGAGTCAAATTACCGACAAGTATGAAGAATGAGGCGTAGGAGAATCATGAACATTCCACTAACGTAGATAGTTAGCCTCACATACCTTAATTCCAGCCTTTGAGCGTAATACAATGTTCATCAACCCTTTCAACTTTGATCTATATCAATACAAGTCAAAGGGATTCTATATTAGCAATAATATTCATGCTTTGGTCATCTAAGCATTTTATCAAACACTTAGTGGGCATAAAGCTCTACAATCTCCATTAATGGTGTTTCTTCACCCAATTCCCATTCTATTACTTCTAGGTGATTCTTCAATCTCAATTAGGTGTAATTAACATCATTCTCCATCACCCATATCATTATAACAATCTCAAGTCAACAATCCAAAACCCTACTATAGTTCGTGTAATTCTTTTTACTAAACCCATTTACTATTCTCCCAAGAACTCATCAATTCACTATTATGAATGATTAGAGTGTAGAAGCATTACCTTTTTGACGTTTCATCCTCTTGAATTCGAGGTCTAGGGTTTCCACGCCCAACAATAATGTTCCACTCACAACTCTATTGATTAGAAGGGTTTTACTCAAGTTAGAAAGAGATTAAGGACTTGAATTCAACCTAGAATCATGATAAAACTTACCTTGGAGGGTTCTTGAGGCTTGGGACTTGTTCCCTCTGACTTTAGGGTGATTTTTAATGACTAGAGGTGTTAGGGAAATAAACCCCAAGCTTAAATATAACTTAAAAAGCGAAATCCCGACTTTTGACCCGAAACCCGGCTTGTTATGCGATGGGCCCGCGATGCACATGCAGTGCACGACCCCCCTGCAGGTCAATATTCAGAGAGGGGGTTTTTGTGCGATCGGTGCGCGACGCGGGACCAGCACACGCGCCCTCACAATGGGCCTGTGTCGGTTCTACATAGTGTTTGGTAAAATGCACATAACTTGTTGTACAGAGCTCTGTTTGGGATCCACAATATACCGTTGGAAAGATATTTCAAAGGGCTAAAACTTTCATGTTTTAAGTTTCCTCAAATTCCCAACGAATTTTCATTAAATTTGACTGGAAGGAAGACGTATCGAAAACTTAGCCGATTCTATAGAATTTTGAGTGCCTTACTATTAGCCATATTGAGACGATCATATCTCCTTGCTCCGATCTCTGATTGGCCTGGTCCTTATATCGTTAGAAAGGTATTTCTACGTACTACAACTTTCATTAAGGGTACTTTCCCAAATTCCCAACTAATCAAGGAGTTATGGCTGCTCGAAGTAAGCCCATCAATCATTTTCGCAAAACATTCAAACCTTCTGTTTTTCCACTAAAGCTCTAATGACATGAGTCTAACCTTAGTTCTAAGATACGGAGTGTAACAGATATACTCATTAGAACTCTCAGTCGCTTCCACAAGCCTCCTCGTCCAAAGATGTCCTAAAAAACATATAATTGTTGTATTTATACCCTGTCTAAAATAAGTTTGGATCAAAATACCCTAAAACTTGAAACAAATTTTTCAGTAGTAGAAACACCTACTGCGACGCGTTACGGCCGGGCAACTTTCCATGCCAATTTCTTTTTCCTCGGAGGGCTGGCTGGTCTGTGCTGGCGCGACCCGGGTTGCTAGCTTTTTCCCGTGTCGTCCACTTTTTTTCACTTTTTAGCATGCATACTCAGTCCTCGAATTCCGAACTCGATCCCGATTGCTTTGTTGGACTTCTACTCAGACTTCGAAGTGCCAAAACCCCCATTTAAGCTTCAAAAATGCTCGTTTGCTCGGGAACAAGTCCTATACAAGAACACACGTAATAAATATAAAATACTACTTTATAGCTCAAACATAATTAAAGTATAGTCAATAAAAGGTGAAATATAGCTAAAATTTTGTGTTTCTAGCCTATCATCAACCCCCACATTGAGACCATTGCTCGTCCTCAAGCAAGAAAACTACACTCCAAAGAAAGATGATCTTTTCAACAATTCTTCTAACTCGTCATACAAGGAATATTTAAAACCATTCAAGCACCTTGTCATAACCTTCTATCTCAAGACTCGACTCGCAACTACTACTTGCTTATTTACTCTAACTAAGAAGCCAAAAACATCAACTTTCCTTTGCAAGTCATATGCCCTCACAAAAAACAAGAGAATAGTCCAACATTCGCTCATACTAATATAATTAAATTACATATATGGACATATAATCAAGAGATTTACGCTAGCTCACTCACACGAAGAACTCACATGCAACATACGAGAAATCATAGGCTTACCCTTAGTGTAATACTCTGCTAATATCAGCACATTGAGTCTAAGATCAAGTATGACTTAAAAGGGTTGTAATGTAGGCTAAGGGACAAGTAGGAATTATTTGGGTAAAAATAATGACTATCCTCCCTAAGCACTTTAATACACTACATTTTCTACACTCAAGCGCACGTCCTTAACTCACCAACTCTTTTTTCATCCTCCGTTTTCACCCATGGCTTTCATTTAATTTCTTTATCTCATTAAGCACATTTTTATACATCACTAGAAAGGAGCACTATTTTTTCATTTTCTTCAATTTTTCTCTTTTTCTTCTTCTTCAAAACTTTATTTTTTTTCTTTCTTTTCGCTCCCTACTTAGAACATATATTTTTTCTTCTTTTAACAAGTGCACCCTTAATCTTTTTCTTAAATTTCATTCTCAACTCTTTCTTTTTTTCACTTCCCAAACTTCTTTCAAGCGCACTTTTTCAATTAAAGTGCTCTAGGAGTACGCGATCAAATTTTTGGCTAATTAAAACAAAGAGAATAAACTTGAGATGTGGTTACCAAACAATAAGGCTAAAGACTCAAAAAGGGGTAACTAAGGATATCGACATAAAGGTAGGTAAAGAGACGGCTAAAAATAAGGCTAATCAAAGAATCGGCCTTATCATCTCCTAGACTCAATATTCCATTTCGGTTTGCACACACACCAGGCAAGTTCTAAACGTTAATGTAACAACATGGAATATCATAACAAATTTCTCACACACGACACATAACTTACTCAAAATTGAATCTATCATGACTCTCTCATCAAAGCAATTATGCAATATCAAGCATTCATCACACTTATTACACGAGTCAAGAAATGAGCCTAGGTCTCACAACGAAGGCACTCATAGTTATCAAAGCACAACGGAATCAAGAGAATTGCCACACATCAAGAGTTTCTACTCCGATAGTATTCGGTTCAAACAAAATCTTTGGAAAAGAACCGCGACACTAAGAAAAACCAAAGGTGAGTTGTTACACTATCTATTAAGAAAATAAATTTTTGTTAGGACTTTTATCTCTCAAGAAAGCTATCTCTGTTCATTTCTAATGCAATCCATAGCCAAGAAAAGCCAATATTCAAGTTTTTTCAATATTCTTTTTGGTTGTTTTTAACTATTAAAGCACGAAATAAATCAAACAAAGCCAAAGGGGAAATAAAAATAAATAGCTAGTTACACCCACACTTAAACAAAGTGTTTTCCTCAATGCTAAAAGAATAAAAAAATTAAGGATGCAAAGAAACTCCATGTGGTTTAGGTCATGCAAGCAACACCATCCATAGGACAGCTCTTTTGCCTGCTGCTCGGCTGCTTGAGGTAGCCTTGGATTTCCCTGTGTTCGTACTTCGTGGCCTTTGAGACATTTTACCTGCACAAGATGGACGCCATTATAATAAGATATACAAGCTGAAAATAAGTGCTAGAAGTGTAGACATTACACCGCACTTATGCTCTTGGCAAGTTCGTAAACATGTTAAGGAGATTCAGACTGCCCCAAAAATAAGACTAATAATTAGCATCTAGATTGTACGAACCGGCATAACCATTTATTAACAACCATTCATTGTGCTAGCTTTGTTGGGGTGGTGGTCGAAAGGCACTTGGGACCATCACGTTCGATAACACATTTTTTAGATTAAGATCCACCACCCTACACTTAATTTCTAACATCAATCTCCAGATAAAGCATGTACTACAGTCAAATCTCTCTATAATTGCTTATTCGTTATACAACGTTCACTATAATTTTTGATTTTCTATAGAACCGATTTTTCATATTATATTTTACTTCTCTATAATAATATTCTACTTAAACAGCAGTGACATTCATTATAATGGTACACTCTTTGTAAAATTACCTCTATAACAGTCATACTCAAAATAATGCGTAATAATATTTTGTAAGAAATATATTATGTATAAAAATAAAATATTAAAATATTTATGGTAATCATCATTAATGTCATGCGTATTGTAAATTTCAAGTAAGAATATCTAAAAGAAAAAAAGTATATTTCTCATAGTAATCTGATTTAGTCTTGAAATTTTTCAAAATCACCTATTTCCTTGATTTTGGTAGATTTAATTAATCTATTTTAAGTTTGAAATTTTGCAAGACCAACTCAGATTACTATGAGAAATATATTTTTGTTTGTATACTTTTGTTCATAACAACTAAATAAGATGTAAACGTCAAATGCCGGTATACATACATAACAACACCTTACTATAGCAGCGATGAAATTACCATTATAGAGAGATTTGACTATACAATTCAATTTCACCCTAAATCACTTTTCTGAGGCAATTCAACAAACACATAGCAACCCAAGAGTTATGGTAGTTCTTTTTCATCTTTAAGAAATAGTGGAGGATATGTCCAATAAAAAATACTCAATAATGTGGCTCAAAACATGACATTATTTCACTGAGGCATTTATACAAACACCTGAGGCAAAATTTAGTCATGCTTTCTTCTATATTCAAGAGTAGCAACTTCAAGCCAAGACAACATCACAAAAACCTCCTGTAAAATAATAACACAAAACCCACCATAAATTCACAGTCATTATGCCAAGAATGTTAAAAAGAAAGAACTAAAAATGGGGAAAGGAGGAGAGAACATACCTTGAAGTTAGGGTTTAAGAATGAAAATAGAAGAGGGGTGGGCGTCGTTCAGCCATTGGGTTTTTTAAATCAAGGTGGAGAATGATTCTCCTCCCAAAATAGTTTGTTATGAAGTTTTTTTTAGAGTCTATTGTGATATTTTTGTTTGAAAATTTCATGGCCGCTATAGTGAGATCTTGTTATGTATGTATTACTGCTGTTATAAATCAAAGTATGCAAAAAAATATTTTTCATGTACTTTTTATGTTAATAAACGAAAATAAAATACCTATTAATTTTAAAATCTCAATTGATTTTCATATTTTATTAATTGAAATTGAAAAGACCAATAAATTATTAATAAATTCATAACTAGTTGTAACATACCGATAAAGGATTAAAATCTAAGGAACATATACATTTAAAATTAATTGAAAATTAAAATATTTCAAGTTTGATGTAAGAATTCTACAATTGTAGGTTATTTTATAAATTCAGTCTCTTATTAGTGATAATATAACGCTTGAATTGACGAAGATTTCTGTCCAAACTTTCAACAAGGGGAATTCAATAGCTTTCCTGAAGGATGTCTAAGAGCAGTAGGTTGAGGCTCTTCATCAACACTTTCATTGTCACCTTCTGCATCCACTGTCTCTTGTCTTCCACTCCAATGACTTGTACAATAATCTCTTCATCAGTGTAAGTTTGAAGGATTGGAAGTGTGTTGCATCAAACTCCATGTAAGTGATAACATCCATTGCTTGATTGGAGCATTAATGATAATTACCATAAGTATTTTAATATTTTATTTTTACACATAATATATTTCTTACAAAACATTATTATACAATATTTGAGTATGGTTGTTATAGTGAGGTAATTTTATAAAGAGTGTACCGCTATAATAAATGTCATTCTTTGTTATAGGTAGAATGTTGCCATAGAGAAGTAAAATATAGCATGAAAAATCAATTCTGAAGAAAATCAGGCCGTTATAATAAAATGATGTTATAACAATGACAATTATGGAGTGGTTTGACTGTAGTTGGAGATAATTAGTGGCAGAGGGGCTTTTTTTAATGACTAGCTATTAATATTTACAGAATATTACTAAATAGATTAAATTATATTTTAAACTTGCATAATTACAAAGATTTACGGCAAGTTTGTGGGATCAACTAGGAAATACGAAGGACAAAATATAGTTAATTCTTTTTAGAGGTACTGTGTAGACAAATTAGAAAATGATACAAAGGGCTTTATGAGAACAATGACACGTCCATGATTGTTCACACGTGTGGGCTAATTGGTTACCGCATGCGACAAATCTTAAATGACAAAAATAGCCCCACTATGTGATAGTGGTGTTCGACAGAACAATCACATTTCTTGCTTCATCACTACTTATTTCCAAACAAAATTGATCACGACCACACTATCCTCAAAAACGGTAAAAATTTATGTCCACGTACTATTTACATTGAGCAATAAATGTATGATATCTGTAAATTATAATTTTTTTTTTCATTTAATTTTGGAGTAATTAAGTGATATTTTTATTATAATTTGTGATTTTAAAGTTAGATGGTTAGATTTGATGCAAACATTTTTTCCTCGAAAACTCACCCCACCCGGTTTCTCGTCATAAAAATCTTACTAGACCTCGAGTTAAATAGTGTATATCCCCGTGTTTGTGTGAGTTTATTGCTTGTATTGAAAATTACTATATGTCAAATTGAAAGAATAGTGCATCTTTAGTAAATGTTGAGAGATATTATTATACATGAATTGATGGCAAATATAGTATACACAATATCGATTAAAAGAGAACAATATTTCTCAACCCCTGATTTATGCACCAATTTGTGATTTGCAGGCTATCCTCTTAATTTTTATAATTTACTCACTAACCTATTCATTTCCCTGAAAAATTATAATAAAATTATTTTCCTGAAGATTGAAAATAGGAAAATAGCCCCCCTAAGAACTGGACTTTTCATGCCCTTCTTTTTTATATCATAATGTGTTTATAAGTCACCAAACTCGATTAGAATTTTGGCTTATTAGTGAAAAGTTCAAGTGCTGATGGTATCACTATTCTTTCATCATTACAGTAAATGACCTTAGTTTCTGACCAGTTTTTGCTGCATGTTAATCAAGGATTCATGGATACATCATTATAATTAGTTTTTTATTTTTTTATTTTTTATGTATTTAATTTATTTCGAGTAGTTCCTAATTATTAATACACCTTTACTTGGTCACATCAAGTTTGATGACTTATAAACACGTATTTAAGATCTAAACAAGACGGGGTTGATCAATACTAGTAGTAGTTCTTTTGTAGGGACACTATTTTTCATTTTTACTCTTCAAGAAAATAATTTAAATATGCAAACGCAAAGAAACAAATAGATTAGTGCCAAACTGCAAAAATTAAAGGATATGATGCAAATTACAAAATGATGCATAGATTAGAGGTGCAAAATTTGTAAATATAAAAGCAAAAATAATGATTAAAAGCTAGTGAAGATTAAGGTGTGTTTGATACGGAGGTTTTCCAATTTTTTCTTGTTTGATTGGTCAAAATTTTCTTTTAAAAAAATAAGTTCGTAAAACTGAGGAAAATGCATTCCCTAAAGGAAGTAGGTCCATAAGTGACATTTCAAATTCATTGTCTTTTCCCCATCCGCCCAACACCTCCAACACCCACCCCTTGACCATCTCACTCCCGCCACCCTGACACCCCTACTCTCCACTCAATCCACCCCATAGTGTTTTACTAGATCACGTATAAATGCCTTCCTTCAATAATCTCATAGTAATAATTATGGCTTGGTTAATATGAAATAGAAAAAGAGTACGTTAAAAGATGGTGAAAATAAGACTGAAAAAAGTGATGAAAATAATGTTTCAAGGGTTGATCCTAAACGGATTTTTCTGTCTTAAGAAAATGATGAAAATAAGATTGACTAATTATATTTTTTAGGTGGAAATTCCGCCAGATTATAAATTAAACGATTGCTTTAACAATCAAAACCATCTAAGGATTTGGAAAGTATATTTGATAATTATACGATGACTTAAGTTGTGAAAAAGAAACAAATAATATTAGTTGAACGGTAATAGGTCGTTTTTTGCTACTTTATATTCTTTACTCCATTTCCCCCTTCCTTGTTAACTCAGATGGTCACGTTGGGGAGCAATCAAAATTGAAAATAATTATGAGTATACAAATTCAACTCACATTAAAAATGCGAAAGAAAAACTAATCATGAATCTAACTTTAAGCGAAATCGTGGAAACAAAATCAAATTGCAATTGTGATTATTGCTGAAAGAAAAAAGAAATGCACATTTTTTCTATATAAATAAAAGAAGAAAATCAACGTAATTTTCTACTAGTTTATTTTATTGTAAGTTCCCTGTGTGTATGTGGGGATGGATGGGAAGATGGCAGGTTGGTATTGAGGGCTTGTTAATACATACGCATATATTTTCTTAGTATAACTCTTTTACATTATTATTGCATTTTAATTTATTGTAGTAAAAAAGACAATTCGGTATACAAAGTATCATGCGTTATCAGAGTGAGAAGGGCCGCACCCCAAGAATTATGATGTAGACAACCTACCCTAATGCAGACATTAGTGGTTGCTCGTGACCTATAATTTATTGTAATAGTTTACATATTTTATTTTTCATATTACTAGTCCTTTTTATTGTACGTTTCCCATCTCATTTTAAGTGTCTTTTCAGCTCAACAAAATGTTCCAAAATGATTACCACTTTAAAAAATTGAGACATAATTATTCTTTTTGTAAATTTTACCCATGCTATTAAAGGGGTAAGAAGTGGTTAACAGTACTTATTTTTCAATAAGAAATAAATAAAGACATTTTGCCAAATTACACACTGTACTTAATATTTTCATAATAAACACGTTAAATCCTTAAAAGACACTTTAAATGGGATAGAGGAATAAGATACTTATTGTAGTTATTCTTTCGATATTTTGAGAGTATAAAAAAATATAACATTGTTAGTTCAAAAAATATATATTTATACAATAGCATACCCGGTATAATCCTACAAGTGGGGTCTGGAGAGACAGTGTCGACATAGCTACATAGATTGAAGGGTGGTCAATTGAACACCCTTCATCGGAAAGTCATACGGTATATATAGAAAAATATATCGTGTCTATAAGTTAAAAATCACTTTTTATATATATATACTAAATCTTGAACACTCTTAACGAAATTTCTGATTTCGCCACTGTGAAAAAGCTAGAGTGTACGCAAATCTTACCCCAACGTGGAGAGGTAGATAGACTATTGCTAATAAATCCTCGACAAAAAATATATGTTTTACATGTATAATTATTATTTTTTAAAAGCTACTTATTAATTTGGAGAGGCCACAAAGAAAACACAATTTCTGAACAGCACTGCCAAAGGCCATGCCTGTTAGAGAGGGAAACATCCTCGCAGGAACGTAAGGGCCCCTCCAATCTGTACAATTCTCTCATCTGATTTTTTTGTCTTAATGCAATTAACAAACATTAATTTTTATTTTATTCTGTTTACTTAAACATATGTTAATGATATAAAAATATATGAAAAAGAAAAGAAAAGAAAAGGTAGAAGAGTTGATTAAACCCTAATTAATCCCTCATCATAGGGGACTTAAAGAGACAATTAATTAATGAGGCAAATGGAATCTCCTAATTAAAAAATTAGAGAGTGATGGATCTACCCTTAATCGCACGTATGGGGAAACCTATAGAGACAAACACTTTGTTTTAGTGAGAGAAATAATTGTTAAGCAACACCTTAAAGAGGTTGGATAAAAGGAAAATTCCTAAAGAGGGACACCAATTTTTTTTATGAGAAAATATAAATAGAGGTTGGGAAAAAAAAAAGGTTATTATAGAAACTTAACTTACATATATTGAAGGTGTAAATCTTTTTTCACAGTATCAATATACGTTTAACCTATATTATTATTTTATTTTACTGTGGATGGTTCGCAGGGGCGGAGCCAAGATTTAAAGTTTATGAATTCGAAATTTTAATACAAATTGAGAGGTGCCATATTTTAAAAAAAAAAAAAAAAGTTCAACATAAATAATTTTTGAAGGACAATAACAAGAGAGATTTTCAAAAAAGGAAACAAAATATATGCTAGTTGTTTGAATGGTTGCAGAATAAAAAAAAAAAATAGATGATTTTTCTCTGCATTATTACATATATGATAAGCAGAACTATTATGGAACAATCTATCCAAAGATTAGATGATAAATTTTAGTTTATAATAGAAGTATCAGTTGTAATGAAATTCTTACCAGCTCCTCATTCTATGTAGGCTATTAAATTTAGTCAAATGGTAATTAAAGGAAGTTGTTTGTGGTTCTTTGTTACTACATGTAGGCTGTTGGCTAAGAACCAAAAGAGTAAACAATTCATCTTTTCTTGGTCTAACAGTACTTACTTGATTACTGCATAGTATTTCTCATTTCAACATGACTTTTAAGTAGTTATAGTTATTCAGTACGGAAAAGGGACAAAATTATCCGGAAGGTTGGGAAATAGTTCATTCATTAAATACGCTTTATACGTTAGCTAATTATATATTCTATAGTTATCTTATGTAATCAATTATCTTATGTCTAACAATATCACGTGGCGTAGCATCATCCAAGACTTCAAAAATTATTTTCCACTCAAATAATTGTTTACCCACTAAAATAACCAACCCGACTTGAATTTTTTTTTTTAAAGCGAGGGTAATGGGTTGGGTCCGTATCGTTTGACCGGAAAAAAATCGGGTCGGGTGGGTTGGGTTATTTTAGTGGGTAAAAAATTATTTGAGGGGAAAATAATTTTGAAGTGTTGGGATGATGCCACGTAGTACCGTTAGACATAAGGGTATAATTGACCTACGTAAGATAACGTTAAGGATATAATTGGCCCTAAAGTATAACGAAGGGTATGAATGAACTATTTCCCAAAGTTCAGGGGTAATTTTGCCCTTTTCCGTATTCAATATTATGATCAGGCTTTAGCCAATAATATTATTTTCAGCAAATGATATTAGCAGATTTTCTTTTTGCACATTATAAGAATTTCAAAAGGACTTCAACAACAACAACAACATACCCAGCATAATCCCATCAGGTGACTCTGGAAAAGGTAGAGTATACTAAGATCCTACCTTTAAATATAAAGAGACTGTTTCTGATAGATCGTCGGCTCAAAGAAAGATGAAAAAACAGTAATTATAAAAGGCAGTAACAAAAGCAAAATAATAAGGTAAACAAGGTAAAAGAAAGAAGCAATTAGCACTATAGATCTAAGAATGACGTAAATAAAAAAATACTAAGGACTTCGTTTTCCTAATTTTGAAAGTTTGGTTACCCATTTAGTTAATTTTACACAAGAAAAAATAAGACCATACAAATATATAGACAGATGAAACCAAACTTCAAAAGAATTTTTTTTTATAAAATAAATACATATACAGAGAGAGAGCTGAAAATATGGGTCACATGGCATGTGGTGCACCAGCTGTGTCCACTCTTCCATCCCCCCCCCCCCCCACCCCAACACACACAAATCCAAAGGCAGGGTTCTCAAAATTTCACTATACATACCCTTCTTACCTTCCTAACTCTGCCTTTTGACTCTCTTCACATTTATCTGTTAAAACTCCACTAGTCCTATCTTTCTCTTCACAAAAAAATGGAACCCCAAGAACTGAAACTCTAGAGACTCAATCAAGAAACCTCCATTATAGCTAAAAAAAGCTCAAATCTTTAAAGATGAAAGCTCACAAAACTGTTTTCTACCACCACCCTTTTAGCTTAAACAAACTTTTCTTGCTCAGTTTTTATCTACAACAACTCTTTGTTCTTCTCCTTATCATCTTCTTTCTTCCACCATCTTCACCAGCTTCCATTAATGGCCTTTTTAAAGACTCCCAACAGCTTCTTTCCTTTAAATCTTCACTTCCCATACAAACTTCACTTCAAAACTGGTTGTCATCAACTGACCCTTGTAAGTTCACTGGTGTTTCATGCAAGAATTCTAGAGTCTCCTCTATAGATCTTACCAACACTTTCTTAAGTGTGGACTTCAATTTGGTTTCTTCTTATTTGCTTGGAATTTCTAATTTGGAGTCTTTAGTGTTAAAGAATGCTAGTCTTAGTGGTTCTTTAACTTCTGTTGCTAAATCCCAATGTGGGGTTTCTTTGAACTTCATAGATCTAGCTGAAAACACAATTTCAGGTCCTGTTAATGATATTGCTAGCTTTGGGGTTTGTTCAAACCTTAAAAGTCTTAATCTTTCCAAGAATTTAATGGACCCTCCTGGAAAAGAAGTTAAAGGTGAAACCTTTAGCTTGCAACTGCAAGTTCTTGATCTTTCTTTCAATAATATATCAGGCCAAAGTTTGTTTCTTTGGCTTTCATCAATGGGGTTTGGAGAGCTTGAGTATTTTTCTGTTAAGGGTAACAAACTAGCTGGGAGTATACCTGAATTGGATTTCAAGAATTTGTCATATTTGGATCTTTCTGCTAATAATTTCTCAACTGGTTTCCCTTCATTCAAAGATTGCTCCAATTTGGAACACTTGGATTTGTCATCCAACAAGTTTTATGGTGATTTTGTTGCTTCACTTTCTTCATGTGGGAAGCTCAGGTTTCTCAATCTCACCAATAACAAGTTTGCTGGTTTGGTCCCTAAGCTTCCAGGTGAAAGCCTGCAGTTTTTGTACTTAAGTGAGAATGATTTTCAGGGTGTTTTTCCAGACCAACTTGATGATTTGTGCCAAACTGTGGTGGAATTGGATTTGTCTTACAATAATTTCTCAGGTATGGTTCCTGAGAGCCTTGGTGGATGTTCTAGTTTGGAACTTCTTGATATTTCAAACAACAATTTATCTGGTAAGTTGCCTGTTGATACCCTCTTGAAGTTGGGTAATTTGAAGACTATGGTCTTATCATTCAACAAATTTGTTGGTGTTTTGCCTGATTCTTTTTCCAACTTGCTGAAATTGGAGACTCTGGATGTGAGTTCTAATAATCTCAAAGGGCTTATTCCTACTGGGATTTGCAAAGATCCTATGAATAGCTTGAAAGTGTTGTACCTTCAGAATAATTTGTTTAAAGGCCCTATACCTGACAGTCTAAGCAACTGTACACAACTGGTGTCACTTGATCTCAGCTTTAATTATTTGACTGGAAAAATACCATCTAGTTTAGGGTCATTGTCAAAGTTAAAAGATCTCATCCTTTGGTTGAATCAGCTTTCAGGAGAAATCCCACAAGAGCTTATGTACTTGCAGGCTTTGGAGAATTTGATTCTTGATTTTAATGACTTAAGTGGATCAATCCCTGCAAGTCTTAGCAACTGTACAAAGTTGAACTGGATTTCATTGTCGAATAACCAGTTGACTGGCGAAATACCGGCTTCTTTGGGTGGTTTGTCCAATCTAGCCATTCTAAAGCTTGGTAACAACTCAATCTCAGGGAATATCCCTGCTGAGTTGGGTAATTGCCAGAGTTTGATATGGTTGGATCTCAATACTAATTTCCTGAATGGCTCCATTCCGGGGCCTTTGTTCAAGCAATCTGGAAATATCGCAGTGGCATTGCTTACCGGAAAGCGTTACGTGTATATCAAGAATGATGGGAGTAAGGAGTGTCATGGAGCAGGGAATTTGCTGGAGTTTGGAGGGATTAGACAGGAACAGCTGGATAGAATCTCAACAAGGCATCCTTGCAATTTCACAAGAGTTTATAGAGGTATCACTCAGCCAACATTTAACCACAATGGCTCGATGATTTTTCTTGACCTGTCTTATAACAAGTTGGAAGGTAGTATCCCAAAGGAATTGGGGTCCATGTATTATCTTTCGATATTGAATTTGGGGCATAATGATCTCTCTGGCGGTATTCCTCAAGAACTTGGAGGGTTGAAGAATGTAGCTATTCTTGATATTTCCTATAATAGGCTCAATGGCACGATTCCGAATTCGCTCACGAGCCTCACATTGCTTGGAGAGATTGACCTGTCAAATAATAATCTCACTGGAATGATTCCTGAATCTGCACCATTTGATACATTTCCGGATTATAGGTTTGCGAATACTTCCCTCTGTGGGTATCCTCTCCAACCTTGTAACCCGGGGCCTAAAGCAGATGCAAATCAGCATCAGAAATCTCACCGGAAACAAGCGTCCTTGGCGGGGAGCGTGGCAATGGGTTTGTTATTCTCCCTTTTCTGCATATTTGGTTTGATTATTGTTGCCATAGAGACAAAGAAGAGGAGGAAGAAGAAGGAGGATGCTCTCGAAGCGTATATGGACGGTCATAATTCACATTCCGCAACTGCAAACAGTGCATGGAAGTTTACGAGTGCTCGTGAGGCATTGAGCATCAACCTCGCAGCATTTGAGAAGCCTCTAAGGAAGCTCACATTTGCTGATCTTCTCGAAGCCACCAATGGTTTTCACAATGACAGTCTTGTAGGGTCCGGTGGTTTTGGTGATGTGTACAAAGCTCAGTTGAAGGATGGCAGTCTTGTAGCCATTAAGAAGTTGATACACGTCAGCGGACAGGGTGATCGAGAATTCACTGCTGAAATGGAAACTATAGGGAAGATCAAGCACCGGAATCTTGTCCCTCTTTTGGGATACTGCAAAGTAAGGGAAGAAAGGCTACTGGTTTATGAATACATGAAGTATGGAAGTCTTGAAGATGTCCTGCACGATCGGAGGAATATCGGGATCACGCTCAATTGGCCTGCAAGAAGGAAAATTGCAATTGGAGCAGCAAGAGGATTGGCTTTCCTACACCATAACTGCATTCCACACATTATTCATAGGGACATGAAATCAAGTAATGTCTTGCTTGATGAAAATTTGGAAGCCAGAGTATCTGATTTTGGAATGGCAAGGTTAATGAGTGCTGCGGATACTCATTTGAGTGTCAGCACTCTTGCAGGTACTCCTGGATACGTCCCTCCTGAATATTACCAGAGCTTTAGATGTTCGACGAAGGGAGACGTTTATAGTTACGGTGTTGTTTTACTTGAGCTTTTAACCGGCAAACAGCCAACAGATTCAGCTGATTTTGGTGACAATAATCTTGTCGGATGGGTAAAGCTGCATGCTAAAGGGAAGATAACTGATGTGTTTGATAAAGAACTATTGAAAGAAGATCCAAGCATTGATCTTGAACTTCTGCAATACTTAAAGGTTGCTAGTCAATGTTTAGATGATCGACATTGGAAGCGTCCCACGATGATTCAAGTTATGGCAATGTTCAAGGAGATTCAAGCGGGGTCAGGCATGGATTCAACGTCCACGATCGCAGCTGATGATGTCAATTTTAGTGCAGTTGAAGGAGGGATAGAAATGGGCATAAATGAAAGTATAAAAGAAGGAAATGAGCTGAGCAAACACCTTTGAATTAATGCAAAATTTTCCCCACCAGAAGAATTCTTTGGCAAAGAATGCAACGACAAGAAGATTGAGGTGCTGAGAGTTTGTTTCAGCTCCCGAATTTTTCCCCCTCTTCACCATACCAGTTAAAGGAAAAAAAAAAAAAAAAAAAAAAAAGATTGCCAGTGTAATTTTTAGCCAATTATTGTATGTACCACTAGTTCCCTCCATAAAATCTTGTGTTATTATACATAAAAAGAAGTTGTTTTTAACTTGTAACAGTGTTGTATATAAATAGTCTATGAGTTTGTTTTGCTATATGCTTTTAGCTTTCATCAGCTTGAATTTGGTATTCTTTTGGTACATAGCATTAGATTCAGATCTAATCTTTAAAAGCAGCTGTTAGATTTGTGACCTCAGTGATGGTGACTAAGTAGAGAGTATTTTTGGCCCTTTCTTCAAGGGTTTTTCATGTGTTTCCTTTCTCATACTTCCTTTTTTTCTTTTCCTTTATCTTCAAATTTATTACTTTAAAAAATTGGAACATGTCAATGCATGTCGCTTGTTCTGCATGTGTGCAGTTAAGACATCATATCCTTCATTCAAACTGCAGGTTGTAGGGCCTTTTAATTAGGCTCTTCTTCTTTGCCCACTTTCTAACTTCAAGAATTTCTTCAAAGAAAATTTGGCTATATGATATTTAATTGATGGCTTAAATGATAATGATAGGTAATCATTTATAAAAGTCAAATTAGTTAATCTAAAAAGTAATCTAAAAAGTTGTTATAACAAGTTAATATACTGATATTGTATGTTGCTCGGACTATTCAAAAATATTGTAGCAATGTATTGGATCCTCCAAAAATATTAATAAAATATGGTACGAACCCATTAACATTTTTGAAGATCCGAGCAACACATTTATATCATCTTTCTTTTCTCTTAAGTTGTCTGGTATGAAGAAAAACATTTTCAATAATCAAACACCAACAAATATTTTCCTTAAAAAATGACTTTCATCGCCTATATTTTTTTTTTCCGATAATTCATTTGAAATACTTTCTAAATTTTGGAGAACATAGATTAGTGAGATAGATTAGTGAGATAGTTTGTTTTGCAAAATATTTTCCACTAAAGACACCCTTAGTTTTTCAAAATTTCCTCTCCAATAATTAGGTGTCTTATATGAAAAGGAAAACAATATTAGCCCTCCACCACCCCAATTTCCCTAATACATACAGACAGCTAGCAAGGCTTTGACCATTCAACTACCTTACCTCTAACGTATTTCTTCATCACATGATTGAATAGTTTATTTCTATCCTAATGAAAAGGAAATTGGAAAATTATTTGCATTTCCATCCCTCCAACACACACAAGAAAATATAACTAAATTCCACCTTTTCTTTTCTCCCCATCATTTAGAAAAGGGTATGATATTTCTTGATTTTCTTGCCCAAAACTTGCATTTAGACAAACATCTTCTAGTTATGGAAAGGGGCAAGCCAAACCTTCATTATTAGTGCAAATAACTCTTTATATTATGGGTAATTGCTTTTCTTATAACATGATACCTATTATTTATTTCAGATTATAATCAATATGTGTTATATAGAGTTACTGACAGATACCTTTCTAATCACCCGATTATGTAAATATTTATTACGTCGTCACCCTCTAGAACTAAACCTCGTGTTTTAATTGTTTCCCCTCTCTGTTTTGCTTGAATTTAAGTCATATCATCTGATTATGTAGCGAAATTGTTATATTATCAGTGTAATTAATCATATTATAAAAGGTTATAATTCGCCATATTTGTCTGATTATGTTTAATTACCTTTAAAGCGATCTAATAATGCACACAAACAAATTTAACATCGACGGAAGTTAAACCCTTTATGTATTTTCTACTTTTTGGTTTATTAATATGAAGCGCAATTAACTATAAATGCTCATTTCGACTATGATTCCCAATTATCAATGAAATTTTAAGTTGCACAAGTGGCTCTTTCACTAAGATAGTTATATACTCCATTTAAGTAGGATTTGTCACATTGTAATCTTAAATTCTACTTTTAAGATGACTATGGACCTCTCATTTCGTTGATTTTTTTCCTTTGCACGCTTCCTGTAATGTGTGCATGTGCACGTGTGCTCTTTGCTTGAAGACTATGCAATTCCCATAATAAAAGCAAGAAAAAGAGGATTTTGCTACTACATGTCCAAAGTGGTCACAAAACACACCTTAAAAGTTGTAAAAGAAATTAACCTACCAAAATTATAGGTCCTAGTTGCAAGATTTGGAGCGAAAAAACATGTAACTTGCTCCCTTAGCTTCAAAACCTTTTCAAATTTTTTTGATCGATACCTGTTTAGGTAAGCTTATAAGCTGGTCAAATTAACTTATAAATGCCAAAAGCATAAGTTGATTATCCATTATGATTTTTCAGCTTATAAACACTTTTAATTCGATCAAAGATTTTATTATTTAAGCAAATTCTTTTTTATTGTTTTATCCCAAATCTCCTCCCCATTCAATCTACGCAATTCGTTCTTATTCATTAAGATAGTCTTCTAAAATCTTAGTATTGTTTACTTTTAAAAACAGTTATAAGGGCATTTAAGTCATTTTCATCGTTTTATCCCAAATCTCCTCTCCATTCAATCTCCGCAATTCATTCTTTTTCATTTAGAAAGTCTTTTAAAATAACATTGTTTATTTTAAAAATAGCTTAAATTAAGGCCATTTGAGTCATTTTAGCAAGAAAAAAAACATATACTTAACTATAATTTCTCAACAAACACACAAACTGCTTATTATCATGTTCAACAGTACTTAACTGTATTTTTCAACATTTAATGTTAATCAACTACTTTTAATCAGCTAAATATCTCCGTAAACTAGTAATTGCTCATACTATAAAACCCAACCCCTACCTTCGCCCTACCCATAGCAAGAATATATAAAAGGTAGAAGTATTCAATTCCAAGGGTGGACCAAATATAATAAGGTCCCCTTATTATAATTCCGATGCATGCACGCAAAACCAATTGGATGTTCATAAATGTCACGATGCTTAGCTTAGATTACAAAATTTTCATGTTCTTTTATTTAATAAATTGATGAAATTCAAAATTTGTCCCCTTCTTATGGACAACTTGTCATCACCCATGCTCTCTCCCGACGATGTTATGTGCTATTGTGCTTTGTGTGTGTCTGTGTGCTCTAAAACCTATACGATATAATTTTCTAGAATTGTTTTTTTGGTTTAAAAAAAATGAATTCAAATTTATACTCTATACATTGACATCTTAAAATCTTTTATATTAATGTAGTTCAACCGATTTTAACATGTAATTCCATATATTTTCTAGATTACTAGTTCTAATTATTATAAACGGCTACTTATATTTATTATATGAGCGAGCTGATAGTATAAATTGTATGTCGCGAAGAAAAATTTAAAAGGATAAGTCGTTCTTTCTCAATTCATATATATATATATATATATGAGATTGTACGCATTTTTTAAGCTATAAGTGTTAATTTTTTAAACTGAAATTTATTATATGACAAAAAAAAAACATGTTTAATATTTTGTTTATATTATAAGTAATTTCTAAATATACTAAATTATTTTCTGGTTTAGACTGAGAATTTATCAAACTCTAAATAGGAGGAGGATTTTTCCCTTTCTCTTTGTTCAATTCTTCTTCTTCTTCTTCTTTTTTTTTTTTTTTTTTTTTTTTTTTTGGAGAGTGTTGGGGTGTTGGGTCACTTTTTTTGTGGGTAACGTATAGTATTACTTACAAAAATACTATATCATCCACTTCCCTAGGTTTTTATAACTTCGAAGTGTTTTTGGGGGATAAAACCTTGACTCTTCTAAACAGTGAGTACAATTAATTACAACTACAAAAGCAAAGGATTAAAGTATTTATTTCAACAAAATCGATGTGTTTTATATTACTAGTGTTCACATGCATGAAATCTTCACTTTTAATAAAGTCTATTTGATTTTTTTAAATTTTACAAGTTGATTTTTTAATTAATAAACCTTCTTCCGAGAAGTGCATTATGCGTGTTTTTAAAGGGTGTATTTAAGAGAAAATATTACTTAATAGGTTTTTATTTGAAATGGAAATATTAGATTTAGAGTTTATCATTTTTTTGGGTCTTCTTGATTAAATTCGTACAGTGTAAGGTCTATTAAAGAGGAAAACGCTCTCTACTAAGATATTTTTCATTCCCAAAACTCGATTCCGAGACCTAAAGAATGTGGAGGAATCCTATCCTCCTTCCATAACTTTTCTTCGGTCGATGTTATACGTCTATTATGATTCTTAAATACATCTTAAAAGGATAATAACTTTATTCACAAACGGATTTGTCTAAATTATCCTTCATCTCTCTTGAAAATTCCACTTGCTTAACATTCCGCTAATTGAAAAAAAAAATATAAGGGTGAATTTGAAGAAAAAAAAATCATATATATACTTTTTTCCTAACCCATCAAATACATTTGGATGAATTAAATTCTCCGAAATTATTAATATTTGGAATCGAAGGTAAATCAATTTCAGTATTTAAATTTTTCTCAACATGAAAGTTTACTAAGTATATATTTATAATCAGCTAATCCAAACAGATTCTTTTATGTGAAACTTTCTTTGACACAGAGACTCCCTCTACGGCATTAAGCATCTACTAATCCAAACTTCACCAACGTGCAATATTCTTGTTTGACCAAACAAAAGAAGAAGAGGAAGAAATGACAAATTGTTTGATTTTGCTCTTGAAAACAATTCAATGAATTCAAACATGGAATTTAATCACAGCTGTTTTTCATATTAGGACATCTCACCCTCAATCACAGGTACACGAAGAAGGAACAAAAAGACATAAATAGGAAAATTCAATTTCTAACCACTCAATTATGTTTATCGCAAGTTAATTATTAATGTTCATGCACATAACGTCTATACCACGTACTCTGTATAAAACCAGTGATTTGAGTAGACAATTTTTGTTTTAGTTTAATTATGCGGTATCTGAAATTCACTTCTTCATGGTTATTCTTTCAGTTTAATCATTCGACGATATTCAAAATTTATAACTTCTTCAACTAATTTGAATTCACGTTGGGTAGAAATTAAAGTGTATAAAGTGCCACCTATTGAAAGGTTCTTTATTTTCAAGGTTTAAATTCAAACTTTCTAATTACGAGTGAAGAGATTTCAACTAT
The DNA here is from genome assembly GCF_029784015.1 of Lycium ferocissimum. Taxonomy (NCBI): domain Eukaryota; kingdom Viridiplantae; phylum Streptophyta; class Magnoliopsida; order Solanales; family Solanaceae; genus Lycium; species Lycium ferocissimum. The sequence continues at coordinate 14,557,698 of NC_081347.1, forward strand.
TCCACCACACGTGTTAGTTTTTACTTTTCTATTATATAAATTAGAAATAAATCATATGCCAAGATATTAAACAACTTATATATAAATAAATAAAAGGTTCATTCTTTTCCTATTTACATAATGTAATTTCCGACAAAATGGTTTAATTGAATTCCTTTACTCCGATATCCAAAACAAATCGTACGTATATATGAGAGCTTATACTAACTACTAATATATGTAGCATTAGCAATCATCAAAGTTAATAATGATCAATACACATCTCTTTAAAAGAATTATATATTTGATATTGATTAAGTATCATTTTTGCATTTAACGTTGCTTCTTACTAGATTGATTTTACAATCGCATTAATTATATGATCGTCGCACCAATTTTCCAATTTGGTGTACTGGCGTACAAAATATGGATTATTCATGTATGCTAAATGACAGATCCTAGGAAGAAAAATGATTTTTTTTTCTCTCTCCCTGACAGCTAATATAAATCTACTTACCAAGATATTTAATGGGATTATTATTAACTCAAGTTGTCTTTACAAAAATAAACAAAACTCTCCTTCAAGCATGCCACACGGCCATCTATTGTCGGAAAAAAAGGACATGACATTAATTTTGAGAGTGAGTCATGTGTGTGTGTGTGTGTTTTTGTCTTAATCATGTGGTTTACAACTTAATTAAGTTTTAATTAATTCATTGACTAAGCTTTAAGATTAATCTGTTATCTGTCAATTGGATCATTGAAGCTACTATACGGTTGTCCTTGTAAACGTACGTAAAAAATAGTACAATTTGTTCTATATCTCTTTCTTAATTCCCTTCTAATATTACATTGTCTATCTTTATAACATTAATAATTAGAAGATGCTGTGGGATTAGTTGATACAACTATTACCTGATTAAAATTTATGAATTTGTACTAATTCTAGTGCTCAAGAAGACTACATAATAATTAAGAGGTCACAACACGAACTGCAGCTTCACCAGTTCAAATCTCATGCCACGGTTGTTTAATTAGACTTTTCTTATTCTTTTATTAGTTATTATATATAAAAGAAAAAATAGAAATGATAGATGAACTTTATATGTTCGTTCCGATAATTGAGATCAATAGTGGATAGTACTAAACATCATTAAAGATTGCGATAGGATGAATCAAATCCCTCCATTCTGGATCAGAGATTTCAGATTTAAGTATTCAGAATGAAAAAAATTCCGATAGAAAGTATGTTTTCCTTTAATGAGTTTTACACGATAAAAAATCCAAATTAATTTGTGTCCAAAGCAAGTGTCAGACACAGAGTGGAAACAAAAAAAAATGCTACTAAGCTACAAACGTTAAAACCTTTTTTGGGGGTATGGGTTAATTGTAGAAAACGTTCTCTCACATTTGCTTTAATTAAGTTTTCAAATTTGAACCATGACAGGTCTTTAGTATCAAATTGGTCAATTTCAACTTTATTGTCACATCCAAATTGTTCACTATCGAAACCATTAAGCAATTAATTCCTTTGTGTCACATAGCATATAGTTGAATAGAGGAGATGAAGGCTTTATTTATGCTTTCACATCTCTCATTTTTCAATATCAAGAAATCTTTGCATATTTTCAGGGATATAGTTGGCTATTTTCAATATTTTGCTTAGGTTTTCTCACACCATTCATTGTCTGTATCTAACAACTTCTATCTAATAGATCAATCTGATGAATTTACTTTAGCTCTACGAAATGGACATTGACTTTTGCCAATTCTTGCAATGCTTTTGAACAAAAAAGATCATAATTAGCTTATAAATGAAAGGATAAAATATATACACATACACGTGCACACAAATTATATATAGCTAGAATTAATTAGACAGCTATTTCTTGCCAATCTTAGTACACCTAATTTTAAGATAACAGCTCCCTAATTAATATGGGAAACCTCTGGACCATTCATTTGGTGAGACAAGATTAAATATTAACTTGACATTTTCTCTTAGGCCTTGACTTTTTCATATGGAAATAGTAATTACAATATGTTCTAGTGATTTCCTTTTTTAAATATGTTTTTATAATTTTTCTATTTTTCATCTACAGTTAGAAACGAGCACGATTGTAAAGTGCATCTTTTATATCAGAAAATTAGCAAATCATATTAAAATTAAGGTGACACTTAGACATAGTGAAACTAATTAAGCTACAAAGAAAGTTGAGAGTCCGGAACCAAAATGACCCATTGAAAGAGGGGTTGAACCAAAAATATTTGGAAAAAAAAGTGTGACAAAAGTACCTCTTTAACGCGAAGATTTTCTTGTGTTAAAGGACTTAACCACAGCTGCGGTTAAGTCCTTTAGCGCGAAAAATCTTTGCGTTGCAGCTCTTCCTTTTCTTTTCTTTTTTCTTTGGTTAAACTCCTCTTTCTTTTACATTTTACACTTTTTTCGTCTTTTTGGCATGTGATTAATCATGTTTCGAGACTTCAAAACTTGAATGTTTTATATAGAAACCCTACTTATTTTTGTGCGATTAATAAGGTAGGCTCAATACATCAAGGCTAAGCAAAACTTTGCATTGTCATTTTAGTGGTTGAAAAGTCTTTCGAAGTCCATTTTTGTTTGAAGACTTGTTGTCATTAGCTTTAAGTTATTTATGTTTTAGGGTTTATATTAAGCGTGTTATTTTTTTAGTCAAAATTGCATCATTCATACCAATCTCAAAATAATTAAATTGCATCATTCATAACAATATGAAAATACTTAAACTTGTTAACAATATGAAAATACTTAAACTTGTTCATTAATAACAAACCCAAACTTGTTAAAATACAATCATCAAAGAAAGAAAAAACTTAAAATACATTCATCAATTCATGCCCTTGAGTTGATCTTCCGCCACCACCACGAGATGTGCCACCATCATGAACGTTTCCTCCGCCACGAGAGGTGCTTCCACTGCGAGATGTATTTTGACCACCATGTCGTAAGGGACAGTTATGCTTATCATGACCAACATAATTGCAAAATGAGCATTTTCAAGTGTATCTCCCTGGTGGAACATCCATTTTATTAGGAATACGGGAGTATGCTTTCTTTTTTAATTTACGGATAAATGCTTTATTTGCAACCATGGAAAATGGCTCAGGTGGCCAATAACTCTCACTACCAAGTGGGTAGAACCTTCCAACATATGATTTTGCATAATTTTCAAGTGTACATTCCTTAGCCACGTACATGGAGGCTTTCTTTCCCATTGTGATAAAACACTTGCCACTTGCCACATGTGCATGTGATATGATTGCCACTTGCCACATGCGCATGTTCTTGGAATCTCACAAATTGTTAAGGAGGCTGCAACACTGGAACAAAACTTGAGGTCATTAGGGCTTAAACGCCCAAAAAATCGTGCTATGTCAATGCTTCGTGGCATTCCACAAGAGTTGAATTTTGCTCTTAACCGTTTTCGCGAAGAGAACAATCGGATGAAAATACGCCTCGAGGCTAGAGCTATGGTCAACATAGTTACGTCGGATCCGGATCCAAGTGGGATTGGGCGCGAGATGTACGATGACGATGATTCCCTATGATATTATTAATAGTTGTACTGTATTAAATAAAGTTTGTGGGGTCATAGTCATGATCCCACAACCTATTGAGTTTGATACCTTTATAAGTAGCCTTTTGCTACTTAGTAACTACTTAAAATTCAATGTCGAATAGTATAAATATAGATTGGTCGGTATTTTTTCCAAAGGATTCGAATAGCAGTGGTGATGACAGATTGGTCGGTATTTTTTCCAAAGGATTCGAATAGCAGTGGTGATGACAACTCAAATCAAAGCAACTATTTCAGTGATTCCTCAACCGATAACAGTGAATTTGTGCTAGACGATTTCAAGCCCCACCTTTTAATAGAGCGTAATGACGATTTTCGCGAGCTAAAATATTCAGATCCACATGAATATTATTGTGGTTTACATCGTGATTTGGCATATTTCCATGCAATCACAACGTCTTGTTCGTGACTGCAAAATCTCAACGCTCTAATCGACAAGATTTTCATTGAGCATGCCTCGAATCGAGATTCTTGCGAAGTTCTTTGTATAAAGGATTAGGAAAGAGAACAACTAGAATGCTAGCACGGCGTTGTAGCTTTTACATGGTCAAGAAGGAAGAACAAGCATCATCAATCGGTAGAGGGACTAACATCTATAGAAGAAGATCATCTGAAGAAACCCAACATATTTATCTAGGACGATATTGAAGACTTGATTGATGATGATTAAGAATATTGTGATTTTAGTTATATGTTTAATTTATGATGATGTTGTTAATTTGAAGAATATTAGTATGTTTAGTTTTGCATTGACTCAAGGGCATGAATTGATGAATGTATTTTAAGTTTTTTCTTTCTTTGATGATTGTATTTTAACAAGTTTGGATTTGTTATTAATGAACAAGTTTAAGTATTTTCATATTGTTATGAATGATGCTAATTTAATTATTTTGAGATTGGTATGAATGATGGAATTTTGACTAAAAAATAACACGCTTAAATCTAAACCTTAAAACATAAATAACTTAAAGCTAATGACAAGAAGTCTTCAAACAAAAATGGACTTCGATTACTTTTCAACCACTAAAACGACAATCTGAAGTTTTGCGGCTGCCTTATTAATCGCACAAAAATAAGTCGGGTTCTATATAAAATATTGAAGTTTCGGAGTCCCGAAGCATGATTAATCTATGGCTAACGTACGTAAAAAAATGTGAAATGTAAGACGAGGAGAGTTTAACAAAAAAAAAAAAAAAAAAAAAAAGGGAGCCCCTACGATTAAGTCCTTTAACGCAGTAGTTTACTGCGTTAAAAGTACTTCTGTATCTTTTTTTTTTTTTTTTTTTTTTTTGGGAAATATTTTGGTTCCGGGCTCGATAGTGATAGGGCAAAAAGAGGACCTTAATTATTAGCAAATGAGAAACCATATAAGTACAATGATAGAAAGTAGCTCAACCAATCATAACTCTAATTGTACGTTTAAACAGTGCGTGGTAAATTACTGTAGTATGATGTAATGATTGGGATCCCTAGTCTTTTGAAGTTGGCCAAGTTTTTCAAAATTAGACCACTGATTTAAAGTTTGATGGATGTTTTACATAAATAACCGCTTTTGTGGCCTTGTCTCTTGAAGTTGGCCAACTTTTTCAAAATTAGACTACAAAAGTAACCACTTCGTTTGAAGTTTAAAATTCAAGACTAGGGTCTAATTTTGCAAAAATGACCAATTTCTATAATATAAGGCGGCAAAAGTGGTCATTTTATGTAAATAACACCATATAGTATGTGTTTTGTCCTTTAGTAAACTTAATTACCTGAACAAAAATTTGAATTAGGTAAATGTTGAATATAATGTTTAAAGGAAAAAATCTTAACTTGAAGAGAGCCCGGGGGTGTGAGGGGAAGGGGGGGTTGGGTTTGGAGGGACAAACAAAACCACATGGGGACAGAGTTGTGTGGTTGAATGGAAGAAGAAAAGTGAGAAGGTAGGGGTGGGCGTAGGGGCTGGATTGAGTTATCCTAAACATATGGGCCAATGTCATTGCTGGTTTTGTCTGTGGGGTTACCCCACACAAACATCTCCCCAACTAGCCTTCCTTCTCCTCACTCCTATTTTGCTCTCTATCCTTCCTCACACTATGCCAAACCTACAACTACCATAGGTTTCTTATGTATTTACTTTTTTGCTTATTTTTATACACACAAACATACTCACTGGCAAAATTAGAATTTTAGATCAAAGTATCACGGTACTCAATACTCATCAACACTTTCTTTTGTAATACCTCATATGTTTTAATTGAAGTGTCTTAATGACAGTCTTCTATATAATTTAAAATCGTAAAATTTAAAATAAATAAATGACATTCTTAAATTTCGTGGTAGGTCATATCCTTGAGTACATTTTTTCAAATTATAAAATCTTTATCATGCTTGTGTCCTTTGTTTGCTAGAAAATCGGCACATTGATTTGCATTTCTTCAGATGTGTTTAACAGAGACCTTGTTGATATTCAATAAATATCTACAATCTTCAGTAATAACCCTAGGAGTATATATGATCGATGTTGTGTATCTCATCCTTAATACGTTTGACAGCAAGTAAACTTCTTACTAGACCACTTTTTTTAAGCTAAACTTAGCCCCTATTTATGCTCCATAGTTCTGCAATGCGGCTTGAAAAAGTAGAATTCACCTTTACTTAAGTATCCTTACAATCATTTTCCTTGACTTGGAGAAAATTTTATTGTGATAAAATAAGGAAAGTAAATACCGTTCACCAACTGTCAGACCCAAAACTCCTGTGGTTTTTCCAACCTTATTTTACCTTGAAGTAACAACGAAATGTATATAAAATTGATCCATGCCAACAAAATATCTACTTGGGCCGCATAGGGGCTAGTTTTTAGATCAAATCATAATTCTATTTCAGAGAAAATATCATAACAACCAAAATAGACAAATCAAAAGGAAAAAAAAAACACACACACACACACGAAAGACATAAGGTTCATGTCGTGTTTGTGCTTTATAAATTGAGACTGAACCATTCAAATTTAAATATATGGTCAGGTATTTATGGACCGAAATAAAATCCCAAAACCTACTCTCTCCAAAATAATAATTTTGTGTAACCCGTACCATATTTTTTTTCACCTTTTCACTAGATTTTTCGCCCTAGCGAAATTTAGTACAAAAAGTAAAAATCATGATTGTCACTAACCCCCAAATATCGTCAGTACTCAGATGTACCTAAAGCATCCAGTAGTAGGCAAATAGACCAATGTCCTACAAGTTTTCAACTGAGGAAGTGAACCCCACATAATTTTACATAAAAATAGCCACTCTGCATGCATGACGTGTACAGTCAGGGGTTGCCACGTCATCGAAGTTAAATGATGTCGGAAGGCTAATGGGTGACACGTAAGCAGCATCTTCTGCATGGTCCCCACGTCAGCATCCTAGTTGAAATGACAAGAATGACCTTATATTGTCAGCTATTTTGATTGAATACATAACGAATTTTCAACTTCAGCTATATGGGGTTGTGGCGGCTGGATTAGACTTCAAGATTTTAGACGTCATAATATTTTTATTTCATTAAGGAAAATATTGAATGTTTGGATTCTGTTGGAGTGTTCTTGATGGACAAAACGTTTTATCTTAACCTAAATATGTCTGGCTGGCCATAATTTTTTTTTTTTAAAATATTGAACTTTTGTACCTTACGCATGTTATGACATTTGTATGTCTTTAAAATCAGGTTATTATAGGTAAATAAAAATTTAAAGTTAAATTACTTAAACATGCTATCATTCTTTTTAACGTAGATTAAAAATACAATATTATAATGTTATATCAAATGGAACAGAGGAAATTGATAGAATATGTAAATATTCATTAGAAGATTTTGTAGTCTACTATTTTAGGTTAGCATATTTTGTATATTATGTAATCTCCTATTTTAGGTTAGAATATTATTCTCCTATTTTGTATATAAACCAATTCAAGTAATGAAAGGAGACAAGGAAAATATTTCTTACATGGTATAAGTGTTATGATTTATCGTCCCATAAAATCATTATTTCTCGTCACGTGATTTTTGATGAGAATGTCTTCCCCTTTTCCAAATTACATTCTCCACTTCTATTACTTATGAGTTTTTGGACGATGGCATTTCCCCATTGTGGTTGCATCGCTTGGCTTCTCTACCCCGCCCGCCGTGACCCGGCCGCGGCCAGGTCCCTCGCCCCGCCGGCCCGGCGCAGTCCACTCCCGCGGCGGCCGGAGCCACTTTGCCCACATCCCTCCGTGGCGATCCCCCCCGCCGTCACCCGGCCTTTCCACCTTACTCCCGATCGAGTCTAGAATGGTGACCGGGAGTCGGCGTGGTATTTTTAAGCCCAAAACGCCTCTTTAACTTAAATACCATGGTTGCAAAATCCCCCTGCTTCCTCGTAACCCTCGACCTACTTGGCATTTGAATTGGAAAATGGCTATGAATGATGAATTTGATGCTCTTATTAAAAATAAGACGTGGGAGTTGGTGGTCCACTAATGTGAATGTTATTCGTTATGTGGATTTTCACTCATAAAGAAAAATCTAATGGTGACTTTGAGAGGCATAAAGCCCGTGCTTGTAGGTGATGGTAAGACTCGACGAGGTTGGCATTGATTGTGGTGAGACCTTCCAGTCCGGTGGTCCAAGCGAGGCTACGATGTCCGTACGAGTTCTCGGTCTATCCCTTTATCAAAAGAGGTGGCCCGTTATTCGGCTAGATGTCAAGAATGCTTTCTTACACGGTGAGCTCCGGAAACGGTGTATATGCGTGACCTGCGGGTTTCGAGAGATCCGCTCATCCCAGGATTATATATGTTTACTCGATAAGTCCGCATATGGGCTTGGCAGGGCCGAGAGCATGGTACAAGCGTTTTGCGATTATGTCTCTTCTCTTGGTTTTTCAAAGTTGACAATTCTTTGTTCATGTACAAAAAGGGGTCGAGATGGCATATTTGCTACTTTATGTTGATGATATTATTCTTCTTGCTTCTCGGAAATTCTCCGATCTCCGTTGTGGCTCTTAACTTTGCCTCGGAATTTGCTATGAAGGATGCGGGTCCTTTGAATTATTTCCTTGGCATTCGTGTCACTCGGCTTGTAAGGATGGGTTGTTTACGTCGCAACGCGAAGTATGCCACGGAAATCATTGATAGAGCTGGGATGTCTTCGTGTAAGGCTATACTATCTCGGTTGATACTAAACCGAAGGTGAGCGGCACGTCGGGTGCTCCTTATGATGACGACTCACTATCGCGGTCGCAGGGTGCCCGCTGATCTTCTTACTTTTACGAGGCCGGATATCTCTTTATCTTTACATCGCGGGTATGCTTACACGTACATGCGCCGCGACAGGGTTCATATGCATGCGCTTAACAGCGTATCATCAGATACATTCGGGAGTACGCTTGACTATGGTTTGCATCTTTATCCGTCCTTAGTTACGGATCTTCTTTCTTACAGCGATGCGGATTGGGGGGCCACGACACACGTCGGTCAACGTTTGGGTACTGTGTTTTTCTTGGGGATAACTTGATATCGTGGTCTTGAAACGCCAACCTACCCTCTCTCGCTCGATCTTTGAGGCGGAGTATGGGGGGTTGCTAATGTTGTCTCCCGAGTCCGGCTTCGCAATCTTCTCTTGGAATTACATTGTCCTATTCATAAGGCCACTATGGTATATTGTGACAATGTGAGTGCCATTTATCTTTCGGGAAATTCGGTGCAACATCAGCGCACCAAACACATTGAAATGGACATTCACTTTGTTCGTGAGAAGGTTGCTGCGCGGACGGAGTTCGTGTCCTTCATGTTCCTTCTCGCTGCTCAGTTGCCGATATTTTCACCAAGGGACTACCACAGTCTTATTTGAAGATTTTGGGACGATCCCGCCGTTCGTAAGCCTCCCGTTTATTTGCGGGGGTGTGATAGAATATGTAAATATTCATTAGAAGATTTTGTAGTCTACTATTTTAGGTTAGCATATTTTGTATATTGTGTAATCTCCTATTTTAGGTTAGAATATTATTCTCCTATTTTGTATATAAACCAATTCAAGTAATGAAAAGAGACAAGGAAAATATTTCTTACAGAAATAATAGATAGGATTTAAAATAACTATGTCTTTAAGTACTCCATCCGTTTTAATTTATGTGAACCCCATTTGACTGGGCACGACATTTAAGAAAGAGTGAAGACTTTTGAAACTTGTGGTTCAAAATAAGTCTTAAATATTTATGTGGCTGTAAATCATTTCATAAAGTGAATTTGTTTCCAAATTAGGAAAGAGATCATTCATTTTGGCACGGACTATAAAGAAAATAGGTTCACATAAATTAAAACAGAGGGTGTATTTAAAAACTAAATAACAGATTATTTTGTTTATTTTTCTATTTCTGTAAAAAAAAAAAAAAATTGCGCTCCTAACAGCATATTAAAATCTAGACTCCATCAAGGAGGCAATTGCCTACTCAAGCATTGAAAATTTGCAGAGAGCTTTAAACGCACCTAAATGCTTCAGTGGATTCGTACATTGCAATAATTAGCTTTAAGTGGTGCGCCGGCCTATTTTTGTATGTACGTGTAATTTTGTCACGATCCTAATTATCGATCGTGCGGGCACCTATCTTATTATCACTAGTAGGCAAATTCTTACTCGTTAACCCATTAATCATTAGCCAATTTCAACTTCTTTTATCATTTATTAACTGTCAATAGATAAGTGAATGAATGAATAAATAAAACAAGTCATAATTAATAGACAATATAAGTGCGGAAGTCTTAACTATTACACCCCTAAGATCTGAAAGTCATCATACAAGGGCTCTAACTAACAATGTCTAAAGAATGAAGTAAATCTCAACTATAATAACAAATAATGTCTGCAATAAAAATAGACATCTAGAAAGAGAGATCTTCAGGTGGCATGGCATGGATAGAAGCTCATCATCGGATCTGATCGGGAAAACTAGCTTCAAGCTAGAGATGTAATCTGGATGAAATCTCGGGAACACAATCTGCACTAAAAAAGGGTGCAGCAAGGTAGTATCAGTATAAACACTATGTATCGGTAAGCATCATAGGCTGACTAAGGTTAGTTCACGCATATAAGTATTGTCATGACCCGAGCTACGGGCCATGACGGGTATCCGGGGCTAACCACTGAACGCCGCTCATTCTACTACTCATCTGCTCTCATTCATGATATATATACTCATAATCATAGCAATCTAGTAACATTTGAAACATATTTGCTTTTATAAGCAAAAACCAATGGGCTATCAACACACACACACACACACACACATATATATATATACACACACACATGCATATACATGAAGACTATGGGACCATACTACCCACACTGCGTATCTACGAGCCTCTACTAGAGTACTAGACATATAGACGGGACAGGACCCCGTCGTGCCCAAATCCTGAATATATACATATATGTACCAAAAGAATAATCAGTGGCACCTCCGGAAAATGGAGTACTCACAAATCAGCTACTAGCTCCTATGGATCGGCACCATTTCCTTGCCTACCTGTGGGCATGAACACAGCGTCCAAAGAAAACGGACGTCAGTACGAATATTGTACTGAGTATGTAAGGCAGGAATGAAATAAACATAATCAGGAAATCATAAGTCATGAGACGAGGATACAACCTGTGTATTCTTTTACATATAGATACATCTCATATACATACATCATACATAAGCATATCAGGTGCATTATCATAGCGTATGCCTTATCATACCACATATACATCGTCATACCATACATGCATCGTTATATCAATCATACATCATCATGTCGTTAACCCGCGTCCGGGTAACCATCATATGCAGCCCACTAGTGGTGATCATGTCCGGCCTTTTAGGCGCGGTGGAATCATAGCAGCCCGCCTTAGCGGTGACATGTCCGGCTAATTAGGCACGGTGGAATCTCAAGCAGTCCGCCTTAGCGGTGACATGTTCGGCCAATTAGGCGCGGTGGAATCTCATCATTATACATACCATACATTTGTCATCATACATATCATAGACTCATCACTATCATTCATTTCATAGACATATCATGGCTTTATCATCATTTAATATCATTATACATATAGCATCAAAACATACCTTAGAACTTGAAAGCAACTACAGCTGTGTCGGGGTGACGTAAGGTCATGAACCGCCGATTACTTTATGGAGTAACCATAGTCGTCATATCTCACCTTGGAGGGACTACATTTTAAGGTGAGTATTCGTGAAGAAGACATCAAGGGATGGTAGTCAACATCATTAGTTTCATAGGTACATCATATCGTAATCTCTAGAATCCTTAGGCTTAACCTTATCACTATCGTATTCATAGCGTATTTCTTATCTTATCTGACTATTCATGAACATAGGCTCTTCGTCTCTCGGAACATAGGAGATTCATGAAGGAGGAGGAAAATCATGCATAGGATTCATGCCTTAGGAAGAAAGGTTGAGCCTTACATACCTTTGTCGTTTAGCTACTCTATTGCTTGCTCGTTCTCCTTTAATGCCCACGTCTTTACCTTCAAGAGAGTTCGTATCGTCGTTAGCTAGGCAATTACAATAACGTGCTTCTTAAGGCTAAAGAAAATTGGGCAGCGTTTCCTTTGTTTATACTACCTTCCGCCATATTCCATATCAACTCCCAACTGGCTGGTCGTGAACCACGACAAGCACAATATTACTATCAACAATCGTCGTTCATTTACATTATTCGCATTTCACAATTTCATTCCAATTCTCCATAATCATGACCAAAGTCCATTATCGCGTTCTTTCGCATATCATACTCATTCCATGTTCTAAATATTATTTATAACGTATTTATAATCTCAACATATCCATTTTCATGATTCAATCCAACTACTATTCAACATTGACACTATTCACCCATTTATGACCCATTTTCTACACTCTTCTACAATCCATGTGTTTCAACTTAATAATACTTCAAATAACATAGAAAGGTCATGAAACTCACCTTAGATGATGGAGGAACAAGCCTTGGATGATAATACACCTTTTTCACCAAAACCCTATTTCACTCTTTCTTAGAATTTCTTGGTTTGGATGACTTTAATGAGGTTTCATAAGCTTGATTCACTTCATTTCTTGTTATTGATCTTTGATTCTCTTGGTTTTCTTGTGGATGAAGAATATGGAAGGTTCTAGAGGTCTTGAGAGGTGAGAGAAGTTGATGGAAATGAAATAAATGAAGTGGGCATCACATATAAAGACTTAGAACATTTCAGTCGTCGGGAGTTTCACGGACTGTTCCACGGTCCGTGGAACCAAGTGCTGGCCGTGGAATTGGTCGTGGTTCACGACCAGCCAGCCATCTTCTCTACTGGAAGTTCCACGGACACATCCACTGTCCGTGGATCATGATGCTGTCCGTGGAACATGGTCGTGGAACTCACAGTGCCACCGGAATTGTTCCCGTCGTTTCGTTTGATCTCTAATCCTCATGGAACCTTCTTAACACTTGTTTATCACTTCATTAGCAATCTAAGGGATGTTATAACTCTCCTCCAAAACATACTTAAGTCATCATTTATTCAATACTCATAGTTTTGCCCGACACACTAACTTATAACTCGGTTTCCTTAACAACTTTCTTTCCTCAACTCGAATGTCTTTGGAAATCTTAATTAGGATCATCAAATATTATTTCTTACTTGTCCAAGCCTCATATACGTCATGTCCTTCGTGAGTCTATTCACTGTATGCTAAGGGGAAATTTTTCGAGGTGTAACAAGTATAAAATCAACAAGATAAACTGATAGACACTTAATACTCAAATCCAAGTCATAGAATATCCCATAACAGAGTCACAGCCTAGATGAAGCTTCTAAACCACAGGTCTGTCAAGTCTTAATAATCTCACCTGATAATCACAAGCCCAAGTTCCGTCCCTAGGTAGAGTTACTAATTCACAATTTAACTCAGTCAATGGTCATATTTATTATCACAATAGGCATTCAACATCCATATCAAAATCATTACCAAACGAGCATATAATAACCCAAAATAAAATGTAATGATGTGCAATGCAAAATATAATTATGTGCAATGCAATGCACTCGCCAATCACTCGAACTGTACATACATGCTAACTGATTGCATTTGCTCAGTAGTCATGACCTGCAAGGGACCCATGGTGTCCATGTACCGCTCATTCCGGACTCACTTCTCGGACCCGAGCATAAACCTCCGCTCCGAAACGAACCTCGGACGTGGGCCATATCAATGTAACTTTCATTTTCGGAATGAACCTCGGACCACGAGCTCACAACTAGGCCACTTCCTTACCTCCGGTCAAATGTGCCTTTTCATAGGTATAGTAACACTGTCACATCATTCTCAATGATCAATTCATCAAGTACCATGTATCAAATAGTATCATAAATTCAACAAGAAGATTATATTAACTTCTTTACTAATTTCACATCACAATGTATGTCTCAACATATTCTAGTTCCTTAGTGTGTATGGACTATGAACAATTAGCAATATCAATGTCAAACACAAGGCATCATGCCACAAGTCTTCCGAACCATTTCCATCATATATGAGTGAATGAATGCATAAATGAGTGTAAACATGGTAAATCAATGCAAACCAACAAAGCAACAGTGAAGGTACAAGTCACAAAGCCACAAGTCATATCAAGACTTGGATCAACTCAACCATGAAATGAATCATACAAACGGTCTCGACCAACATAAGAGTCTACATGTCCTCTTTACTTCCACATATACAGTACGCCTCACAACGAAGTCTTGTATCACAAAGCTCCCACTTTTCTATATATTATCATCAACGATAGATCATCATCAAGTTTTCATCTACGTCTTGTCATACGTTTATATCATAATTCAAGCCCTAACACATTATCCTTCCTTTCTCCGATAATATGTGTCTGACAAGAGAAGGCCCCGAGTACAAATGACAATTTAGGCAATAAGTCTAATCACAATAACGGGCAACAAGCCATTATCAACAACAATCAACCTAATAGAAATTCATTCCGAATCCATAGTATGAATACAACTACACCTCATTTAGGACATAAAGTAATGGCGACGAGCTGCTACAAATCAAAACTCATACCAACCTAGCTAATATCACCAAAACACCATGTCCGAAGACCTAATCATGCTTTCTCCCATCAATTCTACATAATACATACGTTTCGCTAATCAAAGTCTAACTAAAGTAAGCCATAACCTACCTCGAATGCAGAACAGGAGCCACGAACTACTCCACACGAGTCTTCTATTTTCGAAGCGTCTCATAACGGTAAAAGTCTAACAATATGATGCTAAGTAAGCAAAAAATCATGTATTTAAATAAGAACAACAATTTGGGGAAGAAAACTGTAACACCCTGCATCTTGGAACTAAGTTTAGACTCATAGCATTAGAGTTCTAGCGGAAAAAACTGAAGGTTTGAACGTTTTGCGAAAATGGCCGATACGCCTACTTCGGGCCGATAACTCCTTGATCAGCTTGAAATTTGGGAAAGTACCCTTAATGAAAGTTATAGTATGTAGAAATACCTTTCTAACGATATAAGGACCAATCCAATCGAGATCGGATCAAGGAGATATGATCATCTCAATATGGCTAATAGTAAAGCACTTGAAATCCTATAGAATCGGCTAAGTTTTCGATACGTCTGACTTTCAGTCAAATTTCCGTGCAAATCCGTTGGGAATTTGAGGAACCTTCCTGAATGAAAGTTGTATATCTTTGAAATAGGCTTTTCAACGGTAGGTCGCCCAACCCAAACGGAGTTACGTACAAGAAGTTATGCCCATTTTACCGAACAACATGCAAAATCGACACCGTCGCTTCTCGGGGCGCGTGAGGGCGCGTGAGAGAGCGCGCGTGGCCCCGCTTGCGGAGAGATCGCATAAAACTCTGGAGTTTTTAGCTTCAGAATGTTGCGCGATGCACCCGCACGCGGAACCATCGCGAAACAGGTCAGTTTCGGGTCAAAAAGGTCGGGTTTACGCGTTTTAAGTTATATTTAAGGTTTGGGGTTTATTTCTCCAAGACCCCATTCACGAAAGATTACCCTAAAGTCAAGAAGAACAAGTCCCAAGCCTCAAGAACCCTACAAGGTAAGTTTTATCATGATTTAGGTTGAATTCAAGTCCCTAATCTCTGCTTGAGTAAACCCGTCTCAAGGTTCAAGAATTCAAGATTTTTAGAAATCCTCTTCAAAGCTCAAGTCTTTAATTCAAGTTTTGGAGCGATTAAGGTATGTAGAACTTCCATCCACATGTGGGAATCTCTACGTTCTTCCCATGCTCCGTTTCATGATATTCATGAAGTACAAACCACTCCTAGGGCATTAAATGACATATTGGTAGCCCGTAGTTATGTATTGATGTACATGAATTTTGTATCTATATTCGTCATTGTATTCCTAATCTTCCATTATGGTTGTGGAACCCTAGCTTAATCCATGAATCATGAATTCTTCCTCATGCATTCTCATTATGTTCATATGAAAATTTATGATTTTATGTAAGTAAGTCACATGCATGTTTTCAAGACAATTACTTATATAATTATGAACTATTGTTATTACT
>NC_081347.1:14574025-14780175 GCF_029784015.1 Lycium ferocissimum
CGACTTGGGAAAGGGTCAACAAGGTTAAATTGGTCAAAACACTATAACTACTAAACAGGTCGTTACCAATTTCTTACAAGAATATGTTTTACACACCATATAGTAAGAAATATTTGTGACAAAATAACCTCGAATGACAAACACACTTCAATGTGCCACTATAGTTATATAATCAAAATTCAATATAAAAGCTTCAACGTCTCCTTTTTATCGTACCAAAAATATGGCTTCATTTTCAAATTCATATACCCAATCTCAACCTATTTAACATTGAGACGCAATTATTATTATTAAGAAATTAAAAAGGCGGATTTTAGGAATTTAAATGCACACATAGTTAGGAAGATTGTGATTCACATATCGTTTTCCGGTGAAATCGGGTTTAACAAAAAAAAATCAGTTAGAGATTTGTTTTCATAGGATTTGAAGACAAGTGGGTCGTATCCGATCTAGAGAACTCTATCTGTGAGCTCGGTTCGGAGTAATGGCGTTACATAAATGTGATGAATAAGAATAATAGAAAATAATCTCAAGAGTTCACGCAGACAAACTTCCGTGAATCTTCTTATTAATAATCTAGTGATGGTGTTTTCATGTGGTGGGGGAAGTCCCAAATATCGGCCGTTTCTTTCTTCCTAAGCCTTTTGTTTATATAGACCCTAACTAGGCTATCCTACCCTAGAAGTCATGATGACAAGACTGTGCGGACGTCACCATGCCCATGTGCGTTATGGTTCTCTGACTAGAGTGGATGGATGTGTCGGGAGGTGACAGAAACGGGGGACAACAGTAGTATGTCCCCGAGTCGTTGTGGTCTCCAGATATGCTAACTTACCCGGTGGCATTTTTTACCCAATACAGATAGTCCCCCACTTTTCGGGCCCTTCATTTCATGAGCCCGGGAAATGGAAGAGTTCGCTCTTTCCCAAACTTTTCACGACAATTGAAATGTTGCTTCTTTTCCCTCGATCAGACGCTTCGACAGGTCGGCATTTAATGCATCCAATCACTAATTCGATGACGCTCTTTCAGATAAAACGATTGACGCTTCACTGACAGGGCACGCTGCTTCGTTGCTCAAGGCTAATGATTACTTTCGCTGCCTATTTAAGCGGGTGACCACGCTCATATTTCCCATCCTTGTTCTCATTTTTCACCTTTATGCTAACCCAGCGCCTTTACCTTCTAGACTTTTTTTTTTAAATGTATTCATCGTCCACATCTTCATCTTTTGACCTTACTCTTGCAAGCTTGCGAGAGCAGATAGGGACCACTTCGGCGGTCTCCGTCCGTCACCGACACTTGTCTTATTCTACCACTCGAATGATAAACTTGGGTTCCCTCGCATCTGATATTATTCCCTTTAGTTTTAATTTTGAGAGGGATTCTGTGCCAACCTTCAGTTCGAGTATGTGGAATGTATTACTTCTTTTATTGACGACTCCACCATCCCTCAAGTTCGCATCGACTGCCAATGGGGGCGTGAGGTTGATGTATTTTCACCCCCTGCCAGAGCTAGCATTACCTGACATATCCCGAGGATGTCTTTAGTCTACACTTATCCCTTTACTATAGTGTTTGGCCTCCCCATCCAGGAGGTAATCGAGGCCTTTTGTCGTCGGTGTCACGACCCAACTGGAGGGCCATGACGGGCACCCAGGGCTAACCTACTGAGCACCTTAAAAGGTACATCTTATAGTCATATCTGAGTGGGCCATAAGACTAACTCATAGATATCATAAGCTGGGACACAAGCCCAAAGACAATATATATCGTGAAGCTGAAACCAAGAATACAAGCTGGACGACTATCACATACATCTAACTGTAAATACTGTCTACAAGCCTCTACTAGAGTACATGACATAACTTGGGCAGGACAGGGCCCCTCCATACCCATGCAAACGCATACACAACCGTGCTGACTCACAGAGAAACTCCGGAGCAAGTGGAGTGCCACGACACTGCCTGCAGAGCAGGTATCGTACTGAAAGATCCGACAACTTATATCTCAAGACCTACGGGTATGAAACGCAGTGCCCCCAGCAAAGGGACGTCAGTACGGACAATGTACTGAGTATGTAAAGCATGAAAAATAGCATAATAGAGACATGAGAGTAACATGAAACATGAGAGAGAAAATAAACCTGTACATCTGAGTTGTTTCTATGGACCAATGATATGCATAAATACTGTGCATCTGAACTGCCTCTGAGGGCTGATGATATGCGTAAAGGGATAGCCTCAGATACCTCAAATCGTCAAAGAAATCCAACAATAGAGCTACTTACAACTAGCACGCCAATCTTATAACAAGGAATACATATATAAACTTAGATGGTGCTAGTATATCACGTATAGCAACGATAACTTAATTCTAAAGTAGAACGGGCAGCATTTCCGCTTACTCTCCAATCACCTCAACATACATAACAACATGCTTACGAAAGTCCTTAAATACTCCTTTCACTGCCCACACAAAGAATATATACCAAACAACCCAAAGTATTCCAATATACAATAACAATATACACTTCATTTCTTCCCAATCAAGGAGCATAATCTCATCAACACACCAAGTACATTAAATAATATCCATATGCATGGAAATTAGCTCAACAATACCGCCACAACATGCTCAAAAAGTCCATGAACTCAACAACTACAACATAACACTTACTGACTTTCCTCCATAACTATTTTCACTTCTTAAAACTTGCTAAACCTTCAAATCAACTCAACATGAGAGATAAGATGAAGAACATACCTTGTATTTGAAGAATTTAAACTCACACAACTTGTTTCAAGACCAAGCTCTCCACAACTCCAAGTAAAGCCAAGAACAATCAATAAGAATTAGTTAAAGCCTTAGTGTTTGATCTTCTCTTGATTTTATTTGGGATGTTTATGGGTGTTAGAGAGAGCTTAGAGAGACAATAAGGATATGCTTTGATGAAATAATATGAACCCAGGTCGTGGAAATTAATTTATAGGAAGTCTCCACGACTTCTAAGTTTCTGGAAATTTCGGGCAAGGTGCGGCCAAAAAGTGCAGGCCGTACTTCAAAGTGCATCCCGTTCTTTTAGCCCGTACTTCTCAGAATTGTAATCTGTCAATTGCATTGGAAAGAAGACTCACTAAACTTGAATTTACATTGGTTATTCATTCCATAACTCCTCATATTCTAGGAGATATATCTCTCTCAATTTGGACCAAAAATTCTGCCAAGTTTTTCCAAAAATTCGAGAAACTTAATTTCTTCGATTTGCTTGATCCCGAAACCTTTAGACACTTGATCAGAACTTGTTAAAAGTATTTATTAACCTTATAAGGGTTTCTTTACCTCTTTGAGCTTGCATTGGTTTACTTACGACACAAACGACGCGAATATTTTTGAGGTGTAACATTCTTCCCCCCTTAAGAACATTTGTCCTCGAATGTTAGGCTCTCAGGACATCTATGGAAATTTTGACAGAGCTTCCTCTGTAACTGTAGTACTACCTACCTGTCATGTAGTAAACCAATAATACAATGCCACACCGGGCTATAACAATTAGTAATAACAATGGCACCACACGACCAATGGCAGTAACTAGCAACATATGTATACCTGCAGGTTATGATATCTCAGTCTGGATCCCTTTTGGTAATGGAAACAAATGCAGATATCTGGATCTCATATCTTTCTTAGTTTCTCAAGTCATATCTTCAACCTTCACATTCTTTCATAATACCTTCATTAAGATTACATGTCTGGTTCTCAATCCACGAACCTGAAGCTATCTGAGAGGGTAGTAGGAACTTCCTCATAAGATAACTGTTCTGTAATTCGATAATCATCAACTGGTACAACTGTAGGAAATTTCTCAATACACTTGTGAAGCATAGACGTGTAAAAGACTGGATATACAGATTCCCGAATCTGAAGGTGCATCTTATAGGCCCTTCGGCCCATCCCGCTCATATTCTTGTGAAGTATATAGTATCTAAGGGTAAACTTGTCTTGCTTAATAATTCTCATAAATCTCTTCAGAATGAAATTCCAAATCTCAAATAATCTAATACTCTCCAATTCTTATAAAGCTTCATACGGGCCATCTGGATATGCAAATTCCAAGCCACACTAACTGGTCATCCCAACTTCCTTAAAGGTCTAGCATACATGTTCATAACATATCCTGGGATGTCTGAAAGTGTGCTCTACCTACCCGCCCATCTCTAGGTGGAAGTCAATACTGGGGTAATCTATATTCTTCAGGTTCCTCTGAATGTACTAATCCTCAGGTACTAGTAGAGAACTGGGCATCTTAACTGAACAATTCCATATATAGCTTATATGATCCCTTAGAATTATAAAATCCATACTGATCATTCCTTCATTCCTCAGCGACATATCGATTTGTTTCCTTGATCTTTCAGGCTTCGGTTTATTTATTAACGAATTGCGAAATCTCTGTAATATTTCCTTTTTATCGATCCACTAAGGTCATGATACATCCTTGTTACTTCTGAATAGATCATATAACTTTGCTACATTTAACATATAGTCGGTATTGATATCTTAGGAATCTATCTTGCTGAGATACTCCCTTCCTGAATACCCTTCCAAGCTTTGGTTTAAGAGATATACCAAATCTAGGATACTATATCTTTACTCAAGTTTCCCAACAACTAGGATACTATATCTTTACTCAAGTCTCCCAACATATACCATATCTTGCTATTACTATCCTCGGCTATGGTACACTTCACTAGTTGAAGCTCTATGTGATCTTATCAAGCCTTTCACATACTTATGTCATCTATGCAATACATAATTCTATGCCCGTTTACTACCTTCCAGAATAAACGTATCCATTTCGGTGCTAGATTTGTCGTATTCATCTTAATGCCATGAAGCTGTCTTACACGAACTTACTCCTCGTTATCCTCTTCACTACTGCCACTAGTCTCTAGTTCCTTATTTAGGTCCATTTACTTACAACGCGACTCTAATTCTCTTAATTCTTGAATATTCTATGCCTCGAATTCTCGTATCCTCATAAGCTTCCGTTTCTATATAATGATACACATTTATTCTTTTTCATCATAGACTGTTACCGTCAAGTACGCTCATTCCTTCGAATAGTTCATTTTCATTTCAGCTCTCTTCTATTGTTAACTCTGCATCTTTCCCTCAATAAAGACGTTACTAAATTTGACTCGAATACTTTTGCCTTTAAGGCTGTCCTTGTACAATGCTTTCCCAACAGGTATGTGATGCTGGAACTTTGTATCCACACGACTAGCTCGCAGTGATTATTTCACTTAACTTATCATCTTAGTCCATTATTTACCTGGAGTGCCATTTTACTCAATCCTTCTCTGTTTCTTCATTACTGACCTTCCTATTACACCCTTATCTTAAAACTTCGAGTAATTCCTTCCTTAGAGTACTATTTCCCAATCTTTAGTTAGTCATGCATATGACTGACTGGTTATGTTTATCGTCAAATCGTCCTTACACTTTATCGGCCTGCTAGCGTAATCTCCCTTTGAGGTGATTTTCAATTTCTTTGTTATTATCTTTCCATCTTCTAACAAGGCAAACTTCTGATCTTATACTTGTCGTCTCGTCTTCCCCCCTTAAGGTGTTAATCCATTACTCTATATTTGACATCCCATTTAGCTCTCTTTCCTGCAAGTACATACTCCTAGCGAATCCGCAACTAATCTTAACCATAACTGTTCGTCGTCTGAGTCTATCTGATCAGTTGCACATACATGTAAAGGGTCACATATTCTCATAGACGTATTGGCTCTGGATGGGTCTAATATTTCATCTAAGGGATCTTCAAAAATTTCTTATTGTACTTCCGAAAATCAGCTCTCTCCTCTTACTCGCTTTCCTATTTCATTATCAATGGTATCTAGCACAAGATTCTTTTCTCAAAAATCTTTCCTGATTTTTAATATTCCCCCTTTTCTTCATTACATAAATGCTCATTCTTTTGACAGGTCTCTTTTAGACTACAAGTTCGTCCCATCAATGAAGCTTTTATCTTAAATCAATTTGGCAACCTCAAACCCACTCTTTTCCGATCATACAGTTAATTCTTCCATAATATCTCTCGCTTCCTTCATTGACTATTTAGCCTTGTATTACTAGCTCAATAGTAAAACTTTTTGTGGGAAATGTTCCGTACCTTGGTCTACCTTTGTCTTATACATACCTGGGAAACAACTCATGCTTCATATATCCTTATACTCGTACCTTTGTATAACATCTTGCTAATATACTCTATATGATAAGAAAACCCTCGTTCTTTCACCTCTTCTAACCAATCATATCCCTTTTTAACATTCAAAACGATAACTATCCTTAACGAATCTTGCATTTCGTATCCTATCCCCTTTTAGACGTTAACATCATCATCCTTATAACTGGTACTCTTTTCCATTTCCATAATTCCTATTTTACCTCTTTCTGCTCGTGAATCATTGGCATATATACTCTCGGGGGTCATATTTAAACACATACGTATCCTTTCCACATCTTACCTCGAGGGAAATTACAGCTCCCATCTAATCATACCGATGTCTTATTAACAAAACACTTCTAAGGTTGCTAACCACTCACAGTATACCCACAATCGTTTGCTATCGCCCAACTGAAAATCCAATCAAACTTCTCTTCTTTTTGAGTCCCATTAGTGATACTCCAAAAGTAATCTTAACGGAATTGGATATAATATATCAATACTATCGTCATGGATGTATAAATATTATTACCACAATAATTGTACCTAACGTCATCACTCAGTCATCACTCATCCCCTCGTACTATACTATCTTCCCTTAGTTACAAGTCATTCGTATCTTACAAATTCCTCTTAATACCCATCATTCGTATTTCTGTAGATATAGTCTCTTCATCGAACTATGTTCCCCACACACACCTTTCCTATTTTATTATACCATTGCCTTATTACCACAACGTATCTTTTTCCATCGTTCTCTCAACATATTCATAATTTTAACCCATTGTCTAACCACACAAACTTCACTCTAGGTTCCTCTTTAACACCACTCTTTTTTTTTTCCTTTCCCTAACATAATCATAGGGTTTTTTTGACCTACTGTCGTTGCATAACATAAAATATTTCAAAATCATATTTTCTTAATTTTTAACACTCTATCAAAGCGATAAATATACCTTTCATCATTGGTTGCTCCGGTCCTAAAACTCTGACGGACGTGGGACTTCTTATGGACCTACTCTTGTAACACCTCGTACCTTTAACCTAAGCTTTGACCATGATCCTAGACTTAGAAAATTAGATAAAGAATGTGGGAATTGGAATTCCCTATTCAGTTGTAAGATGGGGGTTTACGCCCATGAACAGTGACCGTATTTTAGTATACGGGCCGTATTTCAAGTCGTAAACTGGTACCAAAGATTTCTGAGCATTCTGGAATTTGGCATTTGGATGTTACATTGTTAAATATGGCCCGTATTTCAAAACGTATTTGTAATTTGAGAAAACTTCCTTGATGAAAGTTGTAGAGCTTTGAAATACCTTTTCAAAGGTATATTATGGGGGTCAAACGGACATACGTGCAAAGAGTTATGGCCATTTTACTAAAGAGACGCAATGCAGTCCACACGAAATATGGACCGTATTTCAAAATACGCGCATTTTTACTCAAGGCGTAAAATTCAATTTTCCGAACGATATATTCGTCCATATTAGTTCAAATCATTATTTTTCATTCCTTTAAGCCCTAGAACGACCTCTTACCCTTTTCCATCATCAAGAACACCAAGGTAAGCCTGCTCTAATTATTCCAAGTCAATTCTAATACATATCCTTGTAATCTAAACAAGAAATCATCATTCCTAAACTAGGGTTTTCAAGAAAACCCATCTCAAGGATCAAGAATTCAAAATTTTGGAAATCTTCTTCAAAGTTAAAAACTTTAATTCAAGTTTGGAGCATTACCACGTATGTAGAGTTGCTATCTACGTGTGGGAACATCATTGTTCTTCCCCACGCCTCTTAATCCATAAAGTATGATTCTTTACGAAAACTAGGGTTTCTACACCATGCTCATAACAACCCTAGGTCCATGTCCATGATTATATTATGTATGAATTGCTATTATTCTATCATTGTGTTTTTAATAACTCCATATGATTATTGAGAATCAGTCTGTAATCCATGAAAACCCATATCTTGTATTCTATGGGTAAGAGCATGCATGTTTTTAGCAAAAAAATGATTATTTCATGAATATCCTACATGTCTACAAGTTTTCATGCAACTACATTATATAATTACTTTCATGCCCATGATACAAGATACATACATGCTAAATACAAGCTGTTTCATGAAACCATGTTTATAAGTTATTTTGTGAAATCATGATTACGAGTCAAGTACAAGTTAATTCACGAAAATCACGGGCTTCTTAGCCAATTATATCATGTTCATATTTTTGGGAGTTTCACGAATTACCGAGAAGGCTCAGATAGCCTGAAACTACGTAGCCACCGTAGACAAAGATCACTTTCGCCTGAGCTAGGACGATTCCTTAATTTACACTGAATGGATCCATCAGGCACGTTACCACCTTATACCCTAGCAAGGTATGGGGGCTCTGCTAGTCTGGCGAGGTATATTCCATGTCCCATATTATTTCTTTCAGTTGCTTTACATACCAGTACATTCAATGTGCTGACGTCCCCTTTTTTTTGCCTGGGGGTCTGCATTTCACGATGCGGTGCGGTTACAAGACGACGCCTCTCGCTGCAGGATCCGTACATACTCATTTGCGAGCCCCATCTCATTCGAGGTTTAGGCATTGTCTTTATTTAGTTTTGCATCTAAAGGTATGTCAGGGGCCTCGGTCCCAACAATTATGTTACGTGTTTCGCACCATGTTAGAGGTTTCGTAAACAAGACAAGTGTCATGTTAGACTTCTAGAGTTGGTTAGCCGGTTTGGCTCATTTATGATATTGTCCGCATTCATGACTTAACCAAGTACTTATGTTTAATATTATGACTTACTATGTTTTATAAAGGCTCATCATGCACTTCACATTATATTTTCGCCATACGCTTCATGATGATTCGGCCAAGCAATGTGTTCGCTCGGGTCACACGTACCCAAGCACCGAGTGCCGTGTTACGCTCAAAGTTGCGTGTTGGGCGTGACAAAGCTTGGGTATCAGAGCCTGGTTCAAGTGTTTTTTAGAGTCTATGAAATCGTTCCGTCAGTCACTTTTATACGTGCGAGGGCCTCATACATATAAACGTTGACCACCAAGACATTTAGGATTTGTCTCACTTCCTTCATACTCTAGATCGTGCAGTTAGAGCAGTACTTTTAGGATGTCATTCTAATTCGTGCGTGTACGTATTTTCGTAAAATGCCCGCGGTGGGAAATACACCTCGAAAGTGCCAATACCCACTAGCAAAGGTGGCTACCGTGTAAGCAACTCGCGAAGAGACCGTTCGACTCGGGACAAGCAGCCCCAACCGCTCCTGCGCTTATACCTCCTAGTGATTCAGATGGGGATGTTAGGAGTGCTATCAGCATGCTCACACAATTAGTAGCAGCCCAATGTCGTGAATCGGGTCAAGCAGAGGCAATGGATAGTCTTCTAAGACTAAGGACTTTCTCAGGATGAACCTCTACCTTTACTTGTGAAATGAAAGAAAGACGAAGACCCTCGAGACTACATTGATGCTCTCCAAGATCTTCGTGATTATGACAAGCATGTAAACCAAAGCGCTACTTTTGGAGCTTATCGCCCATGGCTGTGGCATTGCTAACACTTGGTATGAATCTGGAATTATCCGAGGTGAGGATGCACCGACGCTACATGGGATGAATTTATAAGCGCATTGACCACTTCATGCCAATAGAAGTCGTAGAGGCTAAGGCTTAGTAATTTCAAGCTTAAGCTGCAATCATGTCGCTCAGACTACTATTTGGAATTTATCAGTCTGCTAAGCATGCTCCACATACGGTACCGGATACGTGGAGAGTGAGGAGGTTTGTCGAGACTTTGATTCCCATTTGTATGATGGGCCAATATTGTCAGCATTGGTGAAAATGACCATCTCCAAGATAGTTACTGTGACAAAGGTAACGAGACAAGGCTAAAGGAGGAGAAAGTCTTAAAAGAGAAAGACAAGGAGTTCAACAAGAGGTTCAAGTCTACCTGACAGCCAGGCTGAATGAAACAAATGAAATTCTTTAAGAATAGGTCAACAGGACTCCGCTCCGTCCACGCAAGTGCCCTTCCCCAAGTTCCGTAATAATAAAGGTTAATTTTAGGCCATCAAGTTCTTACTCTCAAAGCAATTGGGCCGACTTATACCCATCCGATACGCGGCAAAAGAAGAGACACTCAGTGAGTGTCGTGTGGTACCGATTGCCTCGCTTTAGATATAGTCGGCGGTCATTTTCAGGCGGACCGTCCATCGGGCGGACAATGGTACCGGAGGTGGCCGACGTACCCATAAATTCAAGTTCTCCTCGTTACAATCAAAGCCGTTGCGGGCGTGGCATCATAAGGTCCGACAATATAGGCGGTGGTCGAACCGTTTGTATGCATTGACAAGTCGTCAGATACAGAGGCTGTGACGTTGTCGCTGGTGTACACCTGCCAGCTTACCAAGATATGCCCAGCATGACTGTGATCCACCTTATCTTACGTAACCCTTTGTTGCTAAAAGTTTGGTATTGAACCGTAAAATTGTATGAACCCTTTGAGGTGTTCACCCCGCCTTGGGGAATCAACATAGCTAGACGTATTTATGTGGTTGCTCGCTTTTAGGCCTATCACCGGGCAGACTACACGACCTAGCGGAATTAGAAATGGTAGACTTTGATGTGATCAGCGGGTATGGATTATTAGGATCGTTATGCCACGATGTTGTAGCCAAAATTGTCGTATCTGAAGTTTTCTAGAAACGGGAGTGGTAATTCAAAGAGTACCTGGGGGTACCGTGGGTAGATATATCTTACCTAAAAGCCGAAAAATGATTTCCAAGGGTTATATCTACTACCTAGTTCGAGTCAAGGGATTCAAATGCCTGCATCCAACTCTCCAGTCCGTTCCAGCTTGTAAATGAATTTCCGCAGGTCTTTCCGAGATCTTTCGTGAGTTCCTCCCCGATAGGGAGATTGAATTTGGAATGATCTGATTTCGATAAACGCCCATATCTATTCCACCATACGTAATGGCTCCGCAGAGTTGGGTGAGTTAAAAGCCCACGGAAAGATCTTCTTGACAGTGGGTTTATTAGGGCCTGGTGCACCAATCTTATTTATCCGCAAAGAAGCGATGGTTCTTACGCATGGTATAGATTACCGTCACTGAATAAGGTCACCATTAAGAATGTGCACTCTCTTCCTAGAATAGATGACTTATTTGACCAACCTCCCTCAGTGGCGCCCAATGTTATTCCAAGATTGACCTCAAAGCTATAATCGCAAAGGTTAAGGAAGTGATATTCCGAAGACCGCTTTCGAACCCGTTATGGCATTTTGAATTTCTTGTTATGTCATATGGGTTGACAAATGCCAAATGCTTTATGGATTTTATGAAATGGTCTTCAAGCCTATCTCGACTTATTCGTCATGTCTTCATCGATGATATTTTCGGTATATTCCCGTAACGAGGTCAATGCGCGTAACATCTCGAATAGTGTTGGCGTACTCTAAAGATCGCGAACTAGGAATAAGAACAAGTCTAATTGGCATTCTTGGTCGCTCTTCGATTTCAACTCTTTTGTATTTGAAAAAATCATGAAGAGGAAATACGGCCTAACTATTGGGAAACATTAGGAAGTCCTTAAGAGATCGAGTGCATACCCTTAGACAACCATTAGAAGTATATCACATTGAAACCTGAAGCATAATATCTAATAAAGCGAGGAACACAATAACCTTAGTCTCTCTCGCACTAAATTCAAGTCAAAATATTCGTTTACATTACACAACAAATATTTCAAACTATTTGGAATAGGATTAAAGTCTTTAAAGACTAGTATCGCATAAAATTAGTACCCTTTTCTCTCCATATTCCCTGTGAGATTCGACCCCAACCTTATTTGAGTTACTATATTTGACAACGTCCGCTTTATGCCACTAATAGGTATAATTTGAGCGTATCAATGATTTAGCTCTATAACACGATCTATGATACAAAGAAATGTAACCATCCTAACTTCCCCGCAGCCTCCCATTTATAAGTGTGGCGTGCTTCACATCCATAAACAAGACTCTACTGGACAATGCCTCAGACAAACCCTAGCGAATCAGTTCGTATCACTTTTGTCACGACCGAAATCGATGCGGCTATGAAGGGCACCGGGGCTAACCCACTGGTGCCGCCCTAAAACGTACATCTCATAGTCATATCTGAGTGGGCCATGAGACTAACTCATAGATATCATAAGTTGTATGGGATACAAGCCCAAAGACAATATATATCGTCGCCGAAAACCAAGATATGCGGGACTAAACTGTCACATACATCTAACTGTACATATTGTCTACAAGCCACTACTGGAGTACATGACATAACTTGGTCGGGACAAGGCCTCGCCATACCCATGCAAATGCATACTCAACCATGCTGACTCACAGAGAAACTCCGGAGCAAGTGGAGTGCTACGACATTGCCTGCAAAGCTGGCATCCTACTGAGAGATCCATCAACCTGTATCTCAAAACCTGCGGGCATGAAACGCAGCACTCCTAGCAAAGAAACGTCAGTACAGATAATGTACTGAGTATGTAAAGCATGAAAAATAGCATAATAGAGACATGAGAGTAACATGAAATATGAGAGAGAAAATAAACCTATACATCTGATTTGTTTCTATAGACCAATGATATGCATAAATACTGTGCATCTGAACTGCCTCTGAGTGGTCAAGGATATGAGCAATTACCGTGCATCCGAACCGCCTATACAATGATATGCGTAAATACTGTGCATTCATGTCCACTTAAGGTTTACATTGGCATGTTCATAATGCGAGCGACACAAAATTCCAAGGTATAACATTCCCCCCCCCCCCCCCACAGGAACATTCGTCCTCGAATGTTAGCCTCTTGGGAATTTTACAAAAAATTTGCCAGAGTTTCCCCTGTAACATGGCACTACCATCCTGTCACAGCAACCCAAAATATATGGCCTCATAG
Source organism: Lycium ferocissimum (assembly GCF_029784015.1). NCBI lineage: Eukaryota > Viridiplantae > Streptophyta > Magnoliopsida > Solanales > Solanaceae > Lycium > Lycium ferocissimum. The sequence continues at coordinate 14,587,232 of NC_081347.1, forward strand.
GGCTATAACAACAACATCAATAACCATGGCCACACACGACTAAGAAAGCATCAAAGAAAGCATTACATACCTGGGGAAAATGGTGTCTCTGTCTGAGTCTCCTCTGGAGGTGAAAATAAATGTAGGTACTTGAGTGTCATGTCTCCTTCCGCTTCCTACGTTATTTCCTCTTTATTATTATTTCTCCATAAGACTTTAACTGAAGCTACATCCTTGGTTCTGAGTCTCCGTACTTTTCTATCTAGAATAGAAATAGGAACTTCTTCGTAGGACAGTTGCTCGGTGATTTGAACATCATCCATAGGTACAATTCTGGAAGGATCACCAATGCACTTATGAAGCATCGACACATGAAAGACCGGATGCACAGACTCCAACGCAGAACATAGCTCTAACTCATATGCCACCTTACCCACTGTACGAATAATTCTGTATGGCCCGATGTACCGAGGGCTCAACTTACCTTTCTTACCGAATCTCATCACTCCCTTCATAGGTGAAACTTTCAGGAAGACCTAATCGCCTACTTCAAATTCCAACTTGCGTCGTCGATTATCTGCATAGGATTTATGTTGACTCTAAGCCGCTAGCAATCTTTCCTGAATTACTTTCACTTTGTCAACAGCTTGCTGTATCAATTATGGGCCAACTAACTGATTTTCTCCAACATCAAACCATCCTATAGGGGATCTATATCTTCGCCTATACAAAGCTTCATAAGGAGCCATCTGGATACTGGAATGATAAATGTTATTATAGGCAAACTCAATAAGAGGTAAATGATCATCCCAACTGCCTTGAAAATCAAGTACACAGGCTCTCAACATAACTTCAAGTGTTTGTATAGTATGCTCCGCTAGTCCATCTGTCTGCGGGTGAAAAGCGGTACTAAGACTCACCTGAGTCCCCAATCCATCCTGAAAAGATCTCCAAAAATTAGCCCTGAACTGTGCCCCTCTATTTGAAATAATGGTTTTAGGGACACTGTGAAGTCATACAATCTCTTTAAGATAAAGCTTCGCATAATCTTCAGCTGAGTAAGTAGTTCTGACGGATAAGAAATGAGCTAATTTTGTGAGCCTATAAACTATGACCCATATTGAATCATGCTTCCGCTGAGTACGGGCCACACCTGTAATGAAATCCATATTAATTACCTCCCATTTCCATGTCGGGATCTCCATAACTTGTAATAAACCTCCAGGCTTCTGATGCTCTATTTTAACTTGCTAACAATTCGGACATTGAGCAACAAACTCCGCTATATCTCTCTCCATGCCATCCCACCAATAAACTTCCTTGAGATCATAATACATCCTTGTTGAGCCCGGATGGATAGAATAGCGAGAATAATGGGCTTCCCTCATGACTTGCTGACGGAGGCCTGCAACATTAGGAACACACGATCTACCTCGATATATGAGCACTCCATCTCCTGTAATCACGAAAGGTGTCTTTTCTTTCTGAGGCGTTGTATCCCGATAATGTATTGGAACAGCGTCATCGTACTGACGCTTCTTTATCTCTGCTACCAAAAATGACATCGTTGTATCCTGAACTGTAACTCCTATCTCACCCGAGTCTATCAACCGAACTTCAAGGCTAGCTAATCGGCGAACTTCACGGATAATCTTTCTCTTCTTCGGCTACACATCGGTTAGACTACCCATGGATTTACGACTAAGAGCATCTGCTACTACATTGGCCTTTTCAGGATGGTACAGAATGTCAACATCATAATCCTTTAGTAACTTTAGCCATCGCCTCTAACGTAAATTCAAGTCCTTCTGCTTAAAGATATACTGGAGGCTCTTATGATCCGTATAGATATCAGCATGGGCACCATATAAATAATGCCTCTATAATTTCAAAGCATGGATCACCGCAGCTAACTCAAGATCATGAGTTGGGTAATTCTTCTTGTGCTTCTTCAACTGCCTAGACGCATAGGCAACAACCTTATCGTGCTGTATCAATACACATCCCAAACCAATACCCAGAGCATCACAATATATCACATAGCCATCTGTTACTTCTGGAAGAGTCAAGACGGGTGCTGAGGTTAACTTGTCCTTCAATAACTAAAAACTCCGCTCACATGCATCTATCCACTGGAACTTGGTTGATTTCTAAGTCGGCTTGGTCAATAGGGCCGAAAGAGAAGAAAATCCTTCTACGAACCTTCTATAATAACCAGCAAGACCCAAGAAACTACGTATCTCCGTTGGTGTCGTGGGCCTTGGCCAGTTCTTTACAGCTTTAACCTTTTGAGTATCCAATCTAATGCCTTCATCTGAAATAATGTGGCCAAGAAAAGCCACAGAGTTCAACTAGAACTCACACTTGGAGAATTTGGCATATAACTCTGTCTCGAAGGATTCTAAGAACTGCTTGTAAATGTTCTGCATGATCCGCCTCTGACGGTGAATAGACCAGAATATCATCTATAAACACAATCACGAATAGATATAGAAAAGGCCTGAATACGCGATTCATCAAGTCCATGAACACTGCTGGAGCATTAGTTAATCTGAATGACATGATACGGAACTCATAGTGCCCATATCTAGTTCTGAATGTCGTCTTCGGAATGTGTTCCTCCTTCAACCTAACCTGATGACACCCCGATCTCAAGTTTATTTTTAAGAAATATTTGGCGCCTCGTAGCTGATCAAACAGGTCATCAATTCTCGAAAGCGGATACTTATTCTTCACAGTCACTTTATTCAATTGTCTATAGTCAATACACATTCACAAGGAGTCATCTTTCTTTTTTACAAATAATACCGGTGCTCCCCACGGAGATGTACTGGGCCTGATAAAACCCTTTTCAAGTAAATCCCTCAACTGCTCCTTTAATTCCTTCAACTCCGCAGGTGCCATTCTATAAGGAGGAATATATATTGACTGAGTAGGCGCAATAAATCGATAGTAAAATCAATCTTTCGCTCTGACGGAATGCCTCGAAGCTCATCTAGAAACACCTCTGGGAATTCGTTAACCATAGGAACAGACTGAAGGGTCGGTGACTCTGCTTGTACTTCCTGAACCCAAACCAAGTGATAAATGTACCCCTTTCTAATCATCTTTCTTGCCTTAAGGTAGGAAATAAACCTACCTCTCGACGAAGCAGCCTTGCCCTTCCACTCAAGGACTGGCTCTCCCCGGAAACTGGAATCGAACTACCTTCATTCTGCAATCAACATTAGCGTAACAGGATGCCAACCAATCCATACACATGATCATATCGAAATCAATCATGTCTAACTCAATCAAATACGCAAGGGCACTGATTACAAACTATCACTACACGGTCTCGATATATCCGTCTAGCTGACTGGATCACCAATTGGTGTCGACACCTGTGATTTAATCGATTCAAGTCTATCCCAAACATGTCGGTGACAAATAGAGTAACATATGATAAAGTGAAACACAGGTCGATCGGTGCATACACATCATAGGAGGAGGCCCCGATAATATACACGTGAAGACATCGGGAGACGACCACAATCCTACCTACCGGCTAGTGCGTATACGCGGTGTTGAGGGAGGCTGCCGAGGCTAGATGCTCCCCTCCTCTACCCTCGCCCGCTGGTGTCCGGAATACTTACCCGAAGGCGCGTACGTGCCGTTAAAAACCAGCCATAGACAGCGTAGGGTCGAACCATACCCTCACTCTCTCTCATCGGACACTGCCGCATCCTATAACCTGGCTGGCCACCATGGAAAAGAGGGTCTCATCTGGCCTGACTCTGGTCTCTGCTGAGAACTCGAAGCTTTAGAACTCTTATCAGCTCCGGAAATAAAAAATCGATCAAATCTCGGACCTGAAAACTGCAAAGGCGCACTCCCTGTCGAATGAAATGGATATCGGGGATACTGCTATCTTTGTCCTCCCCCGGACTCACCCTCGGTATCTAAAGATCTGTCCCTCTTTCCATGGCCCCGATCACGGTCACGCTCTGTCCTTCAAATTTTGTGCATATGCCTGTATACGGGAGATATCCATGCCTGGCTGTAATGCGGCAGTCGTCCAAGCATCTATTAAATGCGGCCCTAAACTCGCCACAAAACAATGAACTCTATCCTCCATCTCAGATACCATGGCTGGGGCATATCTGGCCATAGAATTAAAATACACACAATACTCCTGGACACTCATACTGCCCTGCTCGATATGCAGAAACCTATCTGCTCGGGCTCGTCTGACTTGTGGAAGTAAATAAAGGCGAATAAAAGCATCTAAAACTCTCATTAAAGCATTGAGAGGCATTCTCTCCCCTAGATAGCTCCCAAGTCCGATACCGGTAAATACCGCAATATCGGGGCTGCAGCCTATACGAAGCCAACTCCACACACTCGACCTCATCCGCGTGCATAACCCTCAAGGTCTTTTGCATATCATCAATAAAGTCCTAGGGGTCCATATTTTGCTTTATCACCGAAAACTCTGGAGGGTCTAATCCGAGGAAAGTCTTAACCCTCGAACTACCGAACCTATCTGCCTGATCAACACCAACCCCCTGCTGCTGAGCCTAGGCGGCTACCAATCTAGTCAATAACTGTACAACATCCCGAACATCCTGGCCCACATACCGGGCCGAGGAACCAGATAGACGCTGCCGGGAGGCGGGCATGTGAAGTCTGAGATAGGCTCTCACTTTGAATCTCATCTTCAGTCCTAGTAGCCCTCTGGGTACGGCTAGTGGCCTCACCAGACACTCTCTTGCTCTTCTGGGCAACTGTAGCTTTGTTGCGAGGCATCGCTGAAATCAGAACAAATCATTAAAAAGGTGAACTCTTAACACACGGCTCTATCGCATGATCTAAGAGTGAAAAGAATGACATCGTCCTAAATGTCCCGTAGCCCCCTATTTATAAGTGTGGTGCACAACACGCCCATAAACAAGACTCTACTAGAAACGGTCTGTAGACAACCCTAGAACGGAACTGCTCTGATACCACTTCTGTCACGATCCAAATCGATGAGTCATGATGCGAGTGTCTGACCTCTACTGACCAAACACCCATGTACTCATAACTGAATCATACTGAACATTAAGGGCCCATAAAAGACTTAAACTGATCTCATACTGCCTACTGAATGGGCGACATCATGAACTCGTACATTTACATACACACACAAGCCGAAAGAACAAGGCAAGCCAACTAGGTCGCTACACATCCGTACACAAAAGAATAGGAGCCGACAAGACTACATCATCTGACATACACGTACATCTGTCTCTGCACTTAGTGGAATAGAAAACTGTAGAAAGGACGGGACAGGGCCCCGTCATACCGATGTGCATATACATATCCAAAAGAATGGCATACCAAAATAGACTACAGCTCCGGATCAAATGCAGCGCACCAACTACTGCTGAGTGAAATGCCTACGTAGCCGGACCACCGTCTCGTCTACCCGAACCCTCGCGGTGTACGAACGCACCCCCCTCCCCCCCCCCCCCCCCCCAAGAAATAGGGGGAGTCAGTACGGATAATGTACTGAGTATGTAAGGCATAGAGCAACATAAGTATAAACATGAGAATCATAAACGAAATACGAACTCAATGCTAAAACCGATCGTCTCGTATATAGATTTGTATGAACAAGTATCCGTATAATCGGCAATGCCTCTGTGGACGCATAATCTGCATGCTCTCAATGACAATCATGCTCATGTATATAAATATAGGTCATAGTACTGAGGAACGTTCAACCCGATCCATATATCATATAATAGTGCCGAGGAACGTACGACCCGATCCATATATCATCATCGAGGTACACCAGCTGATCAGGTGGTGATGTGTTTATAATGCCTATCCCTTTTTTGTACCCCATATACATATAATGTACACGTTGGTCACGGGTCAATATGCATATATGTGATTGAATGTAATGCATGAATAACTGTATACATAAACTCCCTGAGCCGACCCCGATGAACAAGGAACAATCAATAAGTGGGTGAACATAAAGATATCAAAAAGGGAACATCAAAGATTGAGTACTCCTAATGCTTCTAAGAGTAGAGTAATACGGAAGCTCGTTTATCGCTTGTTGGCTCATATCATGAGATCATGCCAAAATGAAGAAGGAATAGCCTTAACATACCTTAACGTCTCCTTAATCATTTAACGTTCTCCTTCCACGTTCACAAGATCTACATTAAAAAGGATCATACTAAGGTTAAGTCTTAAAGACACTCTTAAGTCCAAACTAGAATAATTCATGAGCTAGAGAAAATTGGCCAAAGATTTCCTCTGTTTTATTGACTTCCATCATATTGCCAAAAAACTATAATAACATCCACAATATTATAACCAAGTAGTCACATTTCATTAAGTTTCACAATTCATTCTCACATTCAACTTATCGACAACTTCACACCAACCCTTTACACAATCGTACACAACACTTTCTTGTCATCATTATTACCCTTCATAACGAGATTATAATCATAACATTCTAACAATGATAACCCAAGGTAAGTTACTACTCAAAATATCCTGAATTCTACATCTGAACTTCATCTTCTACTATTTTCCCTCATCCAAGTTATCCAACAACCAAACATTCTTAAAAAACATGGAATAGTCATAGAAACTAACCTTTTATATCATAGGAATGAGCTTTTGATCAAGCCACCAACTTGTATGAAAACCCTAGCTTCAATACCAAGGAAAAATCTTGAGTTCTACAAATCCTATTGAGCCTTCCAACACTTAGATTCTTTGGTTCTTGCTATTTGATCTCTAATCTCCCTTGGGTTTGTATAAAATAAGCTTGAGAGAAGGTTCTAGGGCTTTTAAGACTTGGGGAAATGTCAGAAATGAAAAAATAGAACAAAGGTTATCTATTTATACAAAAAGGAAAAAGCTGCCCGTCTTGATTGTACCGACACTTATACGGTCTGCATAACTTTATACGGTCTGTATAAGTGACCGTATAACCCCACCGTGGAAACACCCTTCTCTGCCATGGTTTTACGGACTATTTGTACGGGCCGTATAACTTTATACGGTCCGTATACGTGGTCGTATAACCCACAGTTTTTCGAAAACTCCTCTCGACGATTCGTTTGACTTCCAATCCTTAGGGAACCTTCTTAACGCTCACATAACACTTCATTAACCATCTAAGTGACCTCATAGCTCTCTCTATCAAGGTGATGCTAGGTATTGCATAGCTCAAATGATATGAAATTTCCCAAAACTTGGCTCAACCTTAACTTTCTCCGACGACTTACTTCTTTAACCTCAAATGCCTTTGGAAGCTTAATTAGAATCATCAAACATCCTCCTTCACCTTACAAGGGCTTCATGTCCACTTAAGGTTTACATTGGCACGTTCATAATGCGAGCGACACAAAATTCCAAGGTGTAACACCCTCAAACTATTTTGCCATTATTATCTCGAGTTAAAAAGCCCAAACACCTTTTTTGCATTTTTTAAACCTTTACTCAATACAAAACCAAATCCTGTTTTTTCTTCGTTCTTTATATTCAAACGTCATGTTGAAAGCAATTTTTAAACTCAAAATCATATAGATAGCTCCGATTTTTATGCGAGAAATTAACCGAGTTTTAAATCAATTTGGCAACTTTCCTAAATTACTAACTCTCTCCTAAGTTCTATATCCATAGGGGTTTCAATATTTAGCACATTCAGTATGTATACAATATATGTACAGTCCAGATATATAAAATAGGGAAGAGGGGGAGAGTAAAAAATATCCATTGAATTGATGGGCCTACCCAAGCCCATCAGTGCCATTTTTACCTATTGGCTGGGCCTTCCACAAATATCAGCTTCCCTTTCCTTTATTCGGACTCGATCAAGTAAAATGGTTGGGCCTCTGGCCCAACAAAAGTTTAATGCAAGAGATGGCCCAAGTGGCCCACGGTTGAATCACATGGAACAAAAAAGAGAAAAGAGGATTAGCATGTGTCTAAGACCTAGGTATTAAATCAGAATACTTATAATCCCTACTTTAGTAATTTAATTGTATTAACAACAACTAACAAGAAAATAATGCAAAAAAAAAAAAAAAAAAAGGAAGACAAATCTTGGGCTCAATTCAAATAATATAAGCTTAGCCCAGGCAGTTTATTCAAAGTTCGCAAACTAGCCCAAATCATAAATCAAAATATAGCATGAGGGGCAAACTTGGCCTAAACAAATTCTAGTGAAAATTGGGCTCAATTAAGACACAAAGACTAGACTCATCCATAGAGTAATTCAACATGCAGAGATTTGACAGTTAAAGTATTTCTCATAGGTGATATACCTATGATATACCAGACTACTATATATGCAGCATATGCAGGGTTCGGATATACCAGGTATACATGGGTATATTGCAGTATATCATGATAAAGAGAACTAATTTATTTAAAGCAATAACACAATATAGGAACACAAGATTTCAAGACAATTTTGAGCTTATTGGAATGCCCATTCACAAGAAAACAAATACACAAAAGAAAACATGCCCTAATACCATATAAACTGAAGCTCATGTGATCACAGAACAAATACCCAAGGAGATGAAGTACCACACAAGCAGTTTAGACTTTTAAAGAACAAACTAATACCTACTTAATTGTTTTAAAAACCTTGGAGGGTCCCATGAAGTATGGACTTCCATGAGGGAACCCCAGCCACTCAAAAAATAGCATGAGGACTGAGTTAGCTAGAAACTCCAAGTCCTCTATCCTTCTTCTATGTCCTAGGTAAGTCGCACTCACAGTTGTCCACCTTTCAAGTACCATCCTACTTATTTACAACCTCTCAATTACTTAAAGAAGTCACAGACCCAACACTTAACACGTCAACACAGATCCAAACCTCTGATTCACAAGGGGAAACAAACACATGAAGACCAAAATAAAGCAACTACTAAGTTATTCCCAACAAACTGGACCCTTATCAGCATATTGAACTCTTTTCCAACTTCATCTTATTATAAATCCTAGACCCTAACCTCTTAACTCATAACAGATTCCTAAACATGACATAGTTAAGGTAGCAGTCAACCAATGGTTTTCAAACAAAGGAATCAGTTCCACACAGATATTGCCTTTTCTTATACTTAAACATGTAAGACATCATCTTCATTTTTTAGGCAGTTTTAGTCTCAAAAAGGTTTTTGTAGGACAACCTAAAAGTTTATAGCTACTCAAGATACCAAACAACTTTAAGCAATACAAGAAAAGACCTGGTTGACTGAATGGTGGACTTACAGTTTAGGGAAAATACATAAAAAAAAAAAAAAAAATCCCAACGTATACTCGGATTAATTATGACACACCCAACCTTTGCGAGCGACCTATTACCCCCCTGGCCTTATTTTTTCTGTATTTTTGTACCATTTTTTGGCTGACGTGGCACCAAAAAAATTATAATTTAAAAATAGCGAGTGAAAGCAGTAAAAATAGTTTTTATATTTTAATAAAAATTAGTTTTTAAAAATTTATTTATATTGTATCCTCTCACCCACCCCCACCTTCCCTTTCTTCCACATTTCAATTGTTAAAGCTACTAATTGCAATTTATTTTTCTCTTTCTTCTTCTTTCTCCTTTTTCTCTTTCTTCTTCTTTCTCCTCAACCACCCCCACCGCCGCCGCCACACCGCCGCTGCCGTCACACCGCCGCCTCCGCCACCACCACACCGCCGACGCCGCCATGATTGAACATAGCCTAGTTTGTGAAATCATGGGCAGTTCGTTTAATTTCTACATTATTGTTAAATTCCATTCCCTATGAATTTTCATGAAATTTAACAAATGGAAAGAGGAGCGGGTTGGACAATTTCCATGAAATTTAACAAACAACAATTTCCATTGTTGTTAAATTCCAGTCCATGATTGAACGTAGCCCAGAAAGGAAGAAATTGCACAGTTTGTCCTTCAAATGGCAATTTCTTCAAATGGGTGTCAATGGCAATTTCTTCAAATGGGTGGGGCAAGAGGAGCGGGTTGGGGGGGGGGAGGGGTGGGGGCGGCCTGAAATGAAGAAGAACAAGGAGGGTTTATGATGAAATTGAATGTGTGTGTTAATGGAGGAAGAAAATGGGTTGAATGTTTCTTGAAAATAAGCTCTTTATGATTGATGATTAAATTGAATGTGTATGTTAATGGAGGAAGAAAATGGGTTGAATGTGTGTGTGTTAATGGAGGAAGAAAATGGGTTGAATGTTTCTTGAAAATAAGCTCTTTATGATTGATGATTAAATTGAATGTGTGTGTTAATGGAGGAAGAAAATGGGTTGAATGTGTGTATATTAATGGAGGAAGAAAATGGGTTGAAGAAGAAGAAGAAGAAGAAGAAGAAGAAGAAGAAGAAGAAGAAGAAGAAGAAGAAGAAGAAGAAGAAGAAGAAGAAGGTTTTAGTGATGAAGAAGACAAAATTAATGGAGGGTTTAATGGTTAATTAGAGGTTAATTAGTGTAAATATAATTAACGGAAAAGGCTCAAATATGCCATTCAACTATCAGAAATGGCTCATTTATGCCACTCGTCAATAGTTTGGCTCATTTATGCCATCGAACTATAGGAAATGACTCATTTATGCCATCGAACTATAGGAAATGGCTCATTTATGCCACTCATCAATAGTTTGACTCATTTAAGCCATCGCCTGTTACCAAATTGACTCATCCATGCCATATTTCATTAAAGCTGGTTTTACAATATCATATATGACACGTGGCCTCCAACTAGATTATGATTATGGGTGGTAAGGTGTATGGGTCGAATTTTTTATTAATTTGGTATTTAAAATTGGGCTGATTTAATTAAATGATGTAGACCTCTAATTGGAGTCTACGTGTCATATATGGAATTATAAAACCCGCCTTAATGAAAAATAACATGGATGAGTCATTTTGATAATGGGCGATGGCATAAATGAGTCAAACTATTGATGAGTGGCATAAATGGCTCATTTCCTATAGTTCGATGGCATAAATAGGCTATTTCCTATAGTTCGATGGCATAAATGAGCCAAACTATTGACGAGTGGCATAAATGAGCCATTTTCGATAGTTGAATGGCATATTTGAGCCTTTTCCGTATACTTAATAAAAGAAAAATCAAATGAAAAAAAAAAAAGGAAAAGTGGCAGTGATGTGGTACCAATGTGGCGAAGAGTGTGCAACACTCTTCACTGTGCAACTGGGCATCAATTTTTTTTGGTGCCACGTCAGCCAAAAAATGGTATAAAAATACAGAAAAAATAAGGCCAGGGGGTAATAGGTCGCCCGTAAAGGGTGGGTGCGTCATAATTAATTCGAGTATACATTGGGAGGGGGGGGGGGGGTTTATGTATTTTCCCTACAGTTTATTTATGAGAGAAAAGATATAAACCCTTTAGAACAGAGTTGCAACCTTGATCTGATGACACAAATTCAAAGAGTACCAATACAAACATGATTCCTTAAAACTCCCAAAAGAGGGTAAACATATACTCAACAACTTTAAAAGAATTAGTCAAGTGATGGCAAAGATCATGAGCCCATCAAATAGTTTTAAGAAAAAAGAGAACAAATACATGATCCACCAACATGAGTTAACTGACCTCATAATACAGGTAAATATCTAAATGATTATTAGTTTCAACCTCAAATGAGCAAATAAACTAACTCCACATGTTAACCAAAGACTAATGACTCTAGACAGGGCAAATACTCAGTCAGGATTAATGTGTTATACAACTAGTTTGAACAAGTGAACGTCTAGGTAAGGTCAGTTAGAAATCTCATATTTTTTCTTAGATCCTACTTAAGCAAAACAAGATTGATACAAGTATAAGCAACCAACCTAGTTTTAATACCTAAGTAACTAAACCAAAATAGTTTAAATGGTATGATTTACAGTTAAACAGCCCTGCCTTAAAGCTAATGACAGACATTAAACTAATTGCATAAAAAACTAAATTACACAACATCAAACTAGTACAACACTTATGAAAGACTTAACTGAAGGAAAAAGGAAAAAACTTAACCATGAACTTCATAGAAACTAAATCATAAAATGAACATTGGTCTCTAATACATGGTTCAAGGCACATATGCGTAAAGGGAAGTCTCTTAACTAATCAAAGCAAAACAACAAATCCCAGCAGAATCATTTCCTCTTATCATATAGAGGCCATATCAACCAACATTGTTAACAAGGATGTTTTGGCACGTATTGTCTAACCTAAAGGTTGTTTAACACACTTCTAATCACACCTGTATAACAACTATCTATCATATAACTCCATACTATTCATACCATTAAACCAAAACAGAACAGTCTAAGCAAATCCACATATCATAGTAATCTAATCAATTTTACACTAACTAACTAACTACAACTTTAAACTAAGTAAAAACATGCTAAATAACTATGCAATTATCAATAAACACATGATTAGTAAAAAATAAAAGCCAAAAGAGATGGAAGATTACCTTTTTTGGGCACAGCCTTGATCGAGAATGAGCTTGGATGATTCCTTCGTCCCTCACACGTACTCAACCACACAACAAACCCAGAAAACAAGAGAAAAAAAAAACTCTTAAAATTTTACGTAACTCACAAAAAATTAAAGATCTCAAATATTTTTGAAATATCAGGTATTTTCGAGTTTTTAAGTATATGGAATTTTAATATGCCCAAACCTCTGTCAAATAACGTAGGATAGGGTCCTTTAAATAGGAATCCCCAAAAACCCCCAAACCCTAGGTTTCACGATGTGGGATAAATCCTAAATTTTGGGATTTCCTCCTCACATATAGCATCGTAGGGCTAGAATCAAGTGTAAAAAACGAACAAAGGGTCAGATTTCACCCTCAAGTGTTCGATCCATTTGGTTCTTCATGAACCAATGAAATTCATGGATTCAAATCCACAAACAACCAAAACCAATTAAGGTTTTCTCAATTCTATCTGTTGCAAAGGCAGAAAAGCGTGCAAAAAGGGAAGATAGTACCTCGTTTGGGTCAAATTGTGGTCGTTCTGGTTGAAAAATGGCAGAGCAATAAATGCTCTTGCCATTTTCAACCATACCAAGTCCACAGGAGCATCGCGGGCCCACATATCTTGTCGTTTCCTGCATGGTGACGCGATGAGAGAGAAAAAAGAGTGAAGGCAGTGCTAGGGTTTGAGACCCAAACCCTGTTCTTTCAAAACATAAAGACTTGGGAAGCGTTGGGCCTGTAATAAATGACGATTGGGCCGGGTCGATCCATTAATGGACTGGGCCTAGCCAGTTTTAAAAGAATACAGGGGACAGTGTATATAAATACACCTATATACATGTATATTTGTGTATATAGGCGTACATACATAGGAAGGAGTTGACACAAATTTAATAAATAGCCATATTTAAGTAAGTCAATTAGTTTAAGCCCCTCAATTATGGCCCAAACATGATTAAATCCAATTAAACAAGTTGAACAAGCACGACTAATTATGCAAATAGACTGCAAACATAGTCATTAATGGATCTTAACCCATGGGATAAGTTATTTCAATTAGGGCCACACCTGGCCCAATTGACCAATTAAAACCAATTTTGCAATAATGACTCTAATTGATTTAAACCAATGAGTTTGGCTATTTCAATTAAGGTCGGAATCAAACTAATCAAATAATTAAAGTCTAATTTTGCAACAATGACCTAAATTGATTTGAACCAATGAATTTGGCTATTTCAATTAAGGCCAGAATTAACTATCAATTGATTATTTCAATCATAGCCACTATTAGCCATGCAACAAACAATTTATGGAATTTAACAAGAATTAAACAATTAATTAATTATGATTAGTTCTAATAATTTGTACAAATTCATATGCAAAATTTAAGAGTTGAGGGTAAAATGATTAATTCATTTGATTAATCAGATTCCTTGAATTAAACAGGGTAAAATATTTGCCAATTGATTTCTGATAATTCAAACAGTTAAATAAATAATTATTTTAAACTATTTCCTCGATTAAATTTAGCAAATATATCATAATTGTTGCAATTTAATTTCCGAATGATTTATAACAATATAGAAATTATTTTACCAAATAAGAATGGTAAAACATTATCTAATTAATTTTATAAAATCATTTTGACTTTAAAAAGTACATATTTCACTCCATTTAGTATTCAAGGACTCAGCGTAATTAAAATAAATTATGGAAGGTCAAAAATCAGGACTTAGATAAATCAGCTCAACCATGGAATGAATTATAGGAACCATCTCAATCAACATAACGAGTCTATGACACCTTTTACTTCTAAATATAGCAAGTACACCTCACAACTAAGTCTTGTGTTACCAAAGTGCTCCATTTTCTCATGTAACATCATCAGTATCGAGCCATAATTTGATATCAGTCTACATGCGAAATGAGAATGTATGCCATGCATAATTATACAACACGATTCAGGCCTAATCTCATTATCCTTGCTTTCTCCGACGATAAATGACACCGCAAGGGAGAAATGAGTGCAACACGTATCACAACATAACAATTGAGGCAACAAGCCTAATCACAATAACAGGGCAACAAGTCACAATCAACCAACCTAATAGAATACCATCCCAAATCACCACAATACGAATACAAATACACCATCACAATGCGTAAATAATGACGACAAGCCCACATAGTCAGATGTCATACCAACTAAGGTAATATCCAACCAGACATCATGTACGAAGACCTAATCATGATTTCTCCCATCAATTCTACACAAAATATACGCTTTTCTAATCAAAGTCTAACTAAGGTAAGTCGTAACCTACCTCGAATGCAGAACAGGATCCACAAACGACTCCACACGAGCCTTCTGTTTCTGAAGCGCCTTAGAATGATAGTAGTCTAGTAAATAACATCGTAAGTAAGTAAATGACCATGACAACCAACTAATTGAACGAGGAATCAATTCGGGAAAGGTTAATCAAATAACCCTTAACGAGTCACAAGGACAAAACGGGAAATTAGGGGTGAAATTACCTTACCCATAGTCTCAACAATCATAATCCTTAAATTCTTGGGTTTCTAATCACACTAGACCCTTCAATTTCATCAATTAGTCAAAACCCCCCCAAATTTGGGTGAAACCCTATGTCTCATAATTAGATCGTTGAACTATAGAGCAATTCGATCCTAGAATGTATTAATTACACTTCTAGATGATATAAATAATAAGTTAATCAACAATAAACAATTTATACTAAAGGTTTCATGATTAGGGGCCTAGGTCTCATCACCCATCATTCTAGGACCTTAAACCACCATGGAAACTCAAAGAAGAAAGGTAAATAAGTAAGATAATGGGTTGGAACTTACCTCCAAAGATGATACCACCAAATTTCTTCAATATTCGCCTCCCCAAGCTCTTAGAATTAGGTCTTAGGAGTTTTTGGACTAATTATTCGAACTTAGAAATACAAAATGAGTTTCTGGTCTCGTCGATTCGCCATAGCAGTCACATGGAATGCTATGACGGTCCCGCCGTGGCGGTCAGACCATCTGCTATGGCGAAAATCATTAAAACCAGTCCCTCGTCATGGCAGTCCCGCTGTGGTGGCCAAACCATCCGCCATGGTGAAATCATATTAAGTCCAGGCCGTTCATGGCGGTCCCGCTCGACACTAAGCCCGCCAAGGCGGTCATACTTCTCGAACCAACAGAATCTGATTTTTCACAAGTCTATTCAATCCCAACATCAATATGAGGCATCTCGTACATAAATCAGATATGCACACACACATAAACAAGCTACGAACTCATCTGTGGCCTCGAAATTTACAACGAAAGTCTAATTTACCAAGTCAACCCCTAAACGGATGAAATCAAGTTTCCAATCAAGTATCCAAAATGCAACCAAATGCCTCGGTAATTGAACCATCCATTCCACCAAGTCATAATCGATCCTCCGGACCTCACGAAATTGACGGAAATTCGAATGAGGTCTGTTTACCCAAAAGTCAACTATAGGTCAAATGCTTTCAGTTAAGGATTCTAAATCCTTCAGTTTTCACTAGAAACGCTTTATAATCTCGAGAATTGGTCAATAGGGGCAAAATGGTCAAAAGGCACATAACGACCTAACGGGTCGTTACATTTCCACGCTTCCTCGCCCCTGCCCTTTTTAGGATAGGGAGAGACCAGGGTATTTGGTTTGTCCGGTTGTGACGTTCCCTTCTTTCTACCCGTACGCTCTAACTCCTTACCCCCGCACTAACCCCGGATTCTCGGGTATCCCGATATCTTCCAGACATCGACGGAGTGACATGACCGATTCCCTTTCTTGCTTGAAAATCCAATGACTTCCCTCTACACTCCATCACCGTTTCTTTTGATGTTGGGACCGTCGCCAATGTTATTTCCGACGGAGGGTCCTCCGCTCTACATATTCCCTTTACCTTGGAGTGAAGGCGTCTTTTCCTTGTTCCGAATTAATGTCCTCTGGGGAGCGCTTCCTTGCTTTCTACGGACCGGTTAAGTTGGTCTTTCCTAGTCAAAATATTGTCGCAAACCTTCTTCGGGGAAGGCATTGCCTTCTCCTCTCTCTCTCTTGATTGTCCAGTTCCTGATTTCTCCCCTTACCAGGGTTTTGTCAGTCCTCCAACCGCGAGCCCCATGGGTTTCTTGTTTCAACGGGGGTGCTGCTTTCGATTTAGGCACGGTCGAACATGCTTCACCAGGACATCTCCAAATGCCAATGGCTTTTAAGAGTTTCTGCTATGAATCCGGACAACACAACAACTGTCTATTCCCACAGACGGCGCCAAACTTTTTTCCGGTGAAATCGGGTTTAAAAAGAAAAACCAGTTAGAGATTTGTTTTCATAGGGTTTGAAGACAAGTGTGTCGTATCCAATCCAGAGAACTCTAGTTGTGAGCCCGGTTCAGAGTAATGGCAAGCATAAATGTGACGAATAAGAAATAAGATAATATAGAGAATAATATCAAGAGTTCATGCAGACAAAATTCCATGAATCTTCTTATTAATAATCTAGTGATGATGTTTTTATGTTGCGGGCGAAGTCCCAGATTTCGGCTCTTTCTTCTTCCTCAACCTTTTGTTTATATAGACCCGACCTAGGCTATCCTACCCTAATAGTCATGATGACAAGACTGTGCGGACGTCACCATGCCCACGTGCGTTACGGCGTTCTGACTGGAGTGGATGGATGTGACGGGAGTTGATAGAAATGGTGGACAGCTGTAGTATGTCCCCGAGTCATTGTGGTCTCCGAATATGCTAACTCACCCAGTGGCATTTTTTACCCAATGCAATATATATATATATATATACATATACATATTAAATTATCAAAGATGATCAAATAAAAATTAAGCGTTGAGTCAAACAAATAGTCATGTATTTTATTTACGTAATTAATACTCTAATCAAACATACAATCAAACTTATGAGTTGGATCATACCAATAAAGCGCTGAAATTTTTTTCCTAAAGAAAGAAAAGATAAATTGTTTTTATTATGCTTTACATAGTTTCATTATTTTGGAATGAACTCAACGATGGTACAGGTGTGAAGGACAATTTCCTACTTGTATCTTTCTGTGAAAATCTGGAGGGGTTACAATAATTGCTACTTACATTGGGTCCATCATAAATTAATAATTCGCTATAATATATACTATTAATCTGTTAATCATCAGATGACATTAATATTTTCATGCATGAACAATGAATCATGCAAGCAGGACGTGGGCTCCCGTTTTACTGGTCAAACTTTGACAACCAATTTACTAAAATATATTCTTCAGAATAATATTATCTCACTTGCATGAATTAAGTCACATTCCGTATTTTGGTTGAATGATTCGTGTCTGTGCTTACCAGAAGAACTCCAATAATTTTTTAAGAAATAGAATGATCAAATCTCCTTGTTATACATGAACTGAAACATTTACTTCTTTATTCATTGAACGCCCTTTAAGAGGTATAGAATAATTGGGTGGGTTGAGTGTATTTCAACTGGTAAAGTTTATGTTTATGAAAATTTATAAATTAAAGGGAATATTTACATCCCCATGCGTAATTAGAAGGGAATTCAAAACCTAAAGTAATTGGCTTCAGAATATGCGTAATTGTGGCATATGTAGTTTGGATTTTATATATATTTAATAATTCTTTCAGTAGCATCAACATATCCCCTTTATTAGGATTGATACACAGTTGAACGCTAAATAACGTTACAATGTCATTTGGTTCACTATTATTCTTTCTTCTTTGTTGATAAGATTAATTAATGAGAAAATTATACCCTATGTCAATAAGGGTAGCAATGCTACCAAAATTGACCAATTTTGCTAAATCTTTAAAAAACTGACCCACTCCGTCCTACTCTCTCTCTCTCTCCACCCACTCCATCCTCCTCCCCCCTTCTCTCCTTTTCTCTTCCCCCTCCGGTAAAATCACTCTCTCTCTTTCTCTGATTCATTCATAGTTGTTGAGCAAACAACACACTGTCATTTTTTTTTTGTTAATTTTTCTTTTATGTTGTTGTGAGATATTTATTTATATTGTTTCAATTCTCAATTTTTTTTTCCATCTTTCGCTAACATTTCATAATATTGCGATGTCGTTGTGATTGGAGTATTTGTTTTGTGTTTGCATTTTCAATGTTTCCTTAGTACTCTCTGGCGATCGATTTTTTTTTTAAAAAAAAAAAAAAAACTCACATTTGTGGTTTTTTTTGCTCAGATTGCTAAAGCCTAAAAGTGATTTTGTATATGGGTATATGTGTTATTATATTGTATATGGGTATATGGGTTATAATATTGTATAATATTGTATATGGAAAAATATGGGTGTGTATTGATATATGGGTTATAATATTGTATAATATTGTATCTGAGTGTATATGGTAAAAAAACTTTCTGATATAAGTTTTAAAATTTTATTTTTTTGTAATGTAAGTGACCAAATTCAGATATTTATGAAATTTTCCCTTTATTAATTATGCTGCAGAAAATTAACTTTTACGAGATGGAAGTGCTATAAGGATGACTCATTTTAGTGGTGTGATCTCAAACTATAATCCTAAATTTTGTGTAAGGAAAAGTTTCCAATGGAGAATTGTGCAACATACCTAAATTCTTTTGACATTCAAATCATTTTTAAAATCGAAATAAATAGTCTCTTTTGTAAACAACTTTTAGGAATGATATTGCTTTTTAATTGTTTGACTAAAAGAATTTTACTACAGCATAAGGAAATTCTTGAAGTTGGAAAAAAAAAAAAAAGCCATCTTCTTTATTAATACTCCCTCCATTAACTTTTTACCTGTCCATTATGGACTTTGCTTTAAGAAATAATAAATGAAGTATATAATATATCATGATACCTAGATTAATTAGTGTATCTTTTTAATAGATTTGTAAGATGATTTGAAATGAGTAATTAATATTATGAGTAAAATAGGAAGAAAAAAAATGGCTTCTCTTGATATGCTAAAAGTGACAAGTAAAAATGAAAATGTATTTTTAGAATAATGGACAAGTAAAAGTGAACGAAAGGAGTATTTGACTAAAGTCTACTTTTGCCCTTTAACATTATGAGTTTTGGGAAATAATACCCTCTTCACATTTGACTGGGATGATAATTTCTAGCCAATGATTTAAAATTAAGATGGTTTATTGTCACACTCAAAATATAAAAGGGGAGTTTTTTCAAACCTTTTTGCCCAACATGTTAAGAGGGTAAAAGTGACATTTACTCTTAATATTTTCTGAAAATGAGGAAAAAAACAAATAATGAATTTTAAATTACTAAATAAAAAAAATAAAAAACAAATTTGCGTTGTTACCATCAATCATCAAAGGCAATAGACAAAAGAGACACGCGTGGAGTTGGTGTGGCGCACATAAATGGGTGAGGTTGACCGTGCACGTGCGAAAGTGACCGCAAGAGTTACGGGCAGCAGACAGCTGACGGGTAGTGTATGGACATCGAAAACGAAATTTAATGAAACAAGAAATACTCTCAGTCCAAATTCATGTATTTGTCCATGTCACTTTTTTATAATTAGAAATAACTTTACTTCAAAAGCTTCCTTTTATCTAAAATGATTTATATTCTCTCCATCTCATATTAGTTGTTCGCATTATTAAAAATATCCGTCCTACAATATTTGTCCATTTATAATACAAAAATAAAATTAATTAAAACTTTGTCCTTAACATTAATTATCTTTTAAAAGTAACTAATATTTATTAGAATACAAATTATTTAGAGAGAGATAAGAATAATGTTGTAAAAAAGACACTTTTATTTATGATTTCTTATAAAATGTGTAAAAGGGAAAGTGGACAAATAACATAGGACAAACGAAGTAGCTAATAAATGTCAGGTTTGTTTTAAATCATAAATTTTAAAAGTTTATCTTTCTTACTTAAACTTTGTGTCAAGTCAAACGGATCATATAAATTTAGATGGAGGAGTGTTAAATAATTAATTTAATTGAACGAGACTTACAGGAAAAATGAAAATAAAAACAAAAAGAAGTTGATTTCTGCCCACGTGAAGTAACACAGTATGTGGGTCCCTATTACTGGATAAATGACGGCGAAACGACAAAGAGTCGCGCTTCGAATTTGCTTTTAGATTTAGCTTTTGAAAAATTAGTTTTTGTTTCTATGGCATTTTAATGAATGCATTTGATTAAATACAAAATTTCAGATATTATATTTGATCTATAGATACATGAATATATTGTTAGAAATATAAAAAGCATATAAGAAAAATAATTATTTTAAATAAGAAAAATATCACGTTGAAGTTTAGCTTGGAAATGAAAATGCCAAATATTATTAAATGTTCTAAATAAAAATTCCATATTTTTGTGATTTTTTTTAATTTTAGATAAATTTTTGATTTTTGAAAAACATTTTATTGTGTAATACTATTGGCTACTGACTTAAATAACCCTTTTTAGGATCAAAGTTTATATTTTTTCTTTATTTTTAATATAAGTTTAATAAATACAGCCATGCGCAACACAATTGGTAATGAGAATTACAACTTGAGATTGTGGTTTAAAGTTTACTCGTAATTTTTTCTATAACTTTACATCATCGTCTAAAGTCTCAATTAATGTGAATTCAATCATACGAGTGAATTTAGATCGTACTTTAAAGTTTGCTTATTTAGTTAGTGCAGTTTCTATTACAACTTAAATTATAGTATAAAATTCCAAGTGAACTTCTAAATTTTTTTATTGTGACATTTTATAACTTATATGCATTCAAAGGCACACATATTCATACACATTTATGAATACATATATGTAAACCAGAAGAATTATCAACAAAAGAAAATCCACATGCTTCATTGAATTCCTATTTCCATCTGACACTCCTCACATTCACCACAAGAGGTCCATTCGGTACAAAAAAAAAAAAAAAAAAAAAACTATAAAAGGAGTCATTTACTAAATACCGGATTCGAAAAGGAAGATCGGGTGAAAATAAATTTATCATAATAAGTACAAGGTAAATTTCACAAATAGCCACTTTTGAGCTCATTGAAAACTAGCTATCACGGAATTTCAAAATTTCACTAAAGGATACTCTAGCATATTATTACGGAATTTTAACTATGGGATTCGAAATTCCACAATAATGGCTAGTTTTTCAATCAGAGAGTTGCTAAATTGCCACACTTATGTAAAAATCACCATAACTTCTAGTGGACAATTTTAAATTAAGATAAACTTTGAGAAGAAAATATAAAAATAACATTAAGTAAGCATAAATTATTAAATTTGACCTAAATAGTCATATGAATTTATCTTATTCGGGTCATTGTGGCAAAAAATAATGTGGCCAAAAGACCTTATTGTTTCAATTGTGCCACAAGATGGTTAGGATGGGTCATTTCTAGTTAATTAGAGCTGAAGGAATAGCCCAACTACGAGTTGCAGATAAAGATGCAACATGACAAAGAGGCCTAACTTTTATGAGCCCTAGTTTAACATTCTCTGTTAATTCTATTTTTCTTGGGTCATTTGCACGATTGTCCTTCAAAGGCACTGGTCTTTAATTATTACCCTTCAAATTGTTGGTCTTTAATATTTATCCTTCGCCCAATATCTTGAGGTTCTGTGTTCGAACTTCAGCTCAGTAAAAAAAAAAAAAATTCGCAAGGCAGAGGTTTGTAGCACAATTAGGCCTATTCGGCCAAAAGTCTAACTTTTGCCCAAACTCTGCCTTTTAAGGTTCAAACAGGGGTTTGAACCTGGAACCCATAAATTTTTAGGCGAAGAACAAAAATTAAAGATCAGTGCCTTTCAACGGATTCCGCGCAAAAAAATGATTTTTCTTCCATTTTGCACGGTAAATATAAATATTAAATGAAAAAGGCACCTTCTTTCATACTGAAAGAAAAAGTTATTTTGTCCGTAAGTATATGTTTTGACTTTCACTATTTCTATAAGTTAAACCAGGAATCTTAGGCCCCGTTTGGACATTATTTGAAACCATGGCCATGTTTGGACATATAATTTAAATATTTTAAGTTGTATTTTCTCTTATAGACATAAAAACCCCATAAATTGTGAAAACTATCAAAACATTCTCAATTCTTATACAATCTTACCAAATGAGCAAATCATAATTTATAACAAAATTAGTATACTACTAGAAGGCTTTTCTAAAAAATGCAACATAAATTAATCAAATTTTACTTCAATAGAATCGAAAATTTAACATGAATAGTAATGTAACTACTATTTAATATAATCTTCCCACATAAATTAAAGGTTGATAGACATAAATAAAGGTTGGTGGAAGTTAATGAGATTGATAAATGATTGATGGGGGTAATTGTTAAAAATATTTACCAACTTATGATTTTTTTTTTTTTTTTACAAAATATTAACTTATGGGTTAAATTTTGTATTTAAAAAAGTTGAAATCATGGTTTCAAACCCAAACCATGCTTTTTTGGATGATTTGGGTTCAAACGAGGTTTCAAACCACGACTCAAAATTGATGGCCAAACGCTGGTTTGAAACCATGGTTTCAAAATTGATGGCCAAACGCCTACTTAAAGCAGGATTGGGCAAATATTAAGAAATCTCAATTACCTACAAGTCAAAAATTAACACCCATCGAAAAATAGGAAATTAGAAAAATATATATAAAATATTTGTGAAATTACTCTAGAAAACTTTTTTTAAATGCAAAATAAGGTAAAAATCTCTATAGCCTATATGTATAGAGGAGTCTTGGTTCACATTTGTTCAATTTAGCACCTCAAAAGTTCTTTTTTTTTTTTTTGGCCCAACACCACAAATCTAAGAAGGAAAAAAATTAATTTTGGAGAAATAAAAGTGCTTCTAACTTCTAAAAAGCTTGGCCAAACAGGCTCTGAACTAACTATTGCAGGTTTTTCAGTTTTCACATCAAACCGTATTAATACAAGCAATTCACCCGTTTTTTTTTTTCTTCTTTAAATCGATTTAATTTAATTTTTTATTCTATTTGATACTTAATAAATTTCTTTTGAAAATTCATATCTTTTAAATTAGTTAGGGGTGTTAACGGTTTGGTTAAAAACCTATTCAAACCGTAAACTAAACCAAACCGATTAAATAAACTCATATTTACGTTGTTTGGGTTTGGTTTGGTGTGGTTTTAATTATTTTTTTTAAAAAAACTACAATATTTGGTGTGATTTTGGATTTGTTAAAGACAAACCAATGGAAAAACCGAACCAAATCGACAAAATAATATACATATTTTTTATAATTATATATATACTATATATTAATTTTTTTATAAATAATTTTAAATACTTTTTCATCAAAATTCTCTTTATCTCTATTATTTTATTTTATTTTATTTTTTTATTTTTTTATTACATAGGTGGTAAGGGAAATAGGGAAGGGGATTACAATGTGAATTCGAACCAAAGAACAACAAGGAGAGTTCGAGTGGCCAATCAATTGAGCTACTAGATCCCTACCTTTATCTCTATTAAGCTAATGAACTTTACGCTTTGAGCTAATTTCTTAAAGGAAATTCATAAAACCAAACTCATTTATTCAAAGAACCAACTAGGAGATTTACCTAAGAAAAAAATTGTATTTCTTATAAACTTTATTCACTTGATCAGAGCTTATACGATCTTATGCCATTTTCACAATAACCCAAGAAAATTATAGCTCTCACAGTAAAAGGGCAATAAAGGATTTATAAGTTGAAAAAGGATGGAAGAGTCGTTCCTAATCGGCGGATAAAAAATGAAAAAGATAAATACCATTAGATTTCTTAAAAATTGAAAGAAATGAATCAAACCGACAACAACCAAACTGATGAATATGTATTATATTTGGTTTAATTTTAATAATTTAAAAATCGACTAAATTAATTTAATTTTGATTTTAACTAAAAATCGACCCAAAGCCACCCATTAACATCCCAATATGAGTTCGTCAAAACCAGCTTCTAGCTCATTCATCCTAAACTTGTATCCATTTTCTTTGTCTGCAACACATTTTGGGCCTTAATAGAAAACTAGACCAAGGGGGCTAGATTATATCAACACAAAACATTAGGGTGCTAACTGTAATTCATTTTTCTCTTATAAAAGAAGAAAAGAACAAAAAGTAAAAAAGAGGGGTCAAAACAATTTAAGTAAACAATTGAAGTACTAAAACTTAACCTAGAAATTAGGGTTTTGAACGTGCTGGTCACGAGGTACCACGTGGTATGTCAACAAAGTGGCCCCCACGTGGGGTAAATTCAAGGAAACACTGTCATAGTCATTTACCAGCTTTCCCATGTAGTCCCTACTTTATAATTTTATATTATTTTGAATTTTCACTTTGCTTATTGTATATTGTTTCGAATTTTATATTGTTCTGAAAATTACATTTTTAAGTACTATTCCCTTAAAATGTTGATTTTATATATTTAGAAATAATTTAACTCTATGAGGATTTATAGTCACAAAATATTTAATGTTTATTTTAAATCACAAATTTTTAAAGTCTTCGTTTTTTCTTAAACTTCGTATCTAGTCACATGAATTGAGAAGGACGCAGTACTAAATTAAAAAACGGAAATGGGCCTACAATGCCCTCAAACTATGGGATTTGGTATTAAAATGCCATCCGTTTACGCTTTTTTGCGCTTAAAATGCTCTTTGCCGTCGAGGGCGGTTAAAAAGTAAGTGGCAAAATTTAGGCCTCATAAATTTAAAAGTATGAGCATTTTGATGAGATTTTAGGCGAAAAGGTAAACGGGCATTTTTATGCCAAATCCAATAGATGCCCTTTTCTGTTTAAAAAAAAAAAAAAAAAACGATGTAGTTAGAAAAGAGGATTATTTTTGGAAGTTTGTGAATGAAGCCCTATAACTTGGTCAAGACAAATGGAGAGATTAGTAGGACTCACGTGCTAGTTTGTAGATTATCTTAAATTAAGTTTCTTTATACAATAGTTTACAAGAACCTAAGTATGAGACTTACTTATTTAATTAATTCATCATTAATTCAATTGATTCCATGCATTAGGATAAGAACGTAGATTTTGCCTTTAATTAGCTTCAAACTGAATATTTGGATATTGATACGTGATTAATAATCAAGTTCGAATTATCTTATAATCCGCTCAAGATCTTGACTTTGTGTGCTGATACAATGCATGATTTGTCAATGTACGCCCTTGTTAAGACATTTTTTCAAACAAAATCCATATCAAATAATATAAAGCTCATGTTTCGAAATTTTAACAATTTTAAACAATAAAACATGTTTTTTCATGCATGCTACAATCTTCTCAACTTTTTCTGTTCCATAAATAATTTCTTACAATTTAATTTATTTTTGTTAGAATAGTACGAATCGCTTGTGAACAACCAGAAAAATTCTATCATAGCTACTTTAAATATGACATTATATCACATTTTATTCTATCAAATTAACAACAGTAAAATGTACCACCAAAGGATGTGGTGTAGTGGATGGGGCTGCTTCTCCCTTAATTAGAGATCTTGAGTTCGAGCCCTGAGTATGGAAAAATCTTTGGTAGGGAGCGCTTCCCTCCCCGAATGGGGCCCTGCGCATCACGAATCCAGATATAATCGAGCTCCAATACGGAAACCGAATACCGAATGGGAAACAAAAAAAACTACATTAAAATGTACAACTTCTAAACTTACACATTTATCGAGTGCTCTCAAAATGTTCAAGTCACAAACAAAGAGACATGATGATAGTCAGGTCTCAAAACACAAGATTAAACATTTCTTAGTACTATGAAGTTCTATTAAAAGTTCGTCCTATATATATAGACTATAATTGTTGTCGATAGTATAGTAGTACATAATATTTTGGACAGAATGAAAGTATCTTCCTTGGATTCCCCCGTGCATATCTAAGTACAGTCTTTTCTTACAAACTTGAATGTCCACTTTTTTCCATGTCAATTCAATAAGAGAAAGTGAAGACAATACCTTAAACAAAATATAATGAACCTAGTTATCTAGTCTAGAATATACATGTACCTTCTTTTTCTCTTTTTTAAATGTTTGTTAAATTCAAAAACATACATCAATGGACTATTATGTCCTAACCTTAACTGAATGAGCCCCCACTATTAAAAAGTGTGAATTTCAGATGTTCAACAGGAAATTCTTCGAAAATATTTTTCTATTTTCGACTAGTCAATTTCCGATAAATTTCACATTATTTTAGTAGTGCCTCTAATTAATCTCGACAGTCCCTTGAAGCTTAATGCCTTCTTTAGGTGTTATCAATTGGTTATGATTTTTGCGCATGTGATGAATCGTAATTCATTTAAAAGGATGGGTTAGTACTTAATTAGTAGCAGTAATAACCGATTTTCTTCAAACTAAACGCTGGTTAGTGTTAGTATACTTGATTTATTATGCCATGTAAATTTTCCTAAATTGAAACCAGCATGCCTAAAGTTATATATTTTGTTTTTGCTTAATCAGAAGGATTTTATTTAGTATTAAGGTTCGTCCATTGAGGCATTGACGTACAATAAGGAACGGATCTAAATGATATAGTTCCATTATCATGTCTAAAGTTATATAGCTAGTTGCTTCAAAGGAGATCCATAGACTTGAGCCTTTCGGTTTCATAGGGGCCCATTTTTCTTCATATGTTCAGTCAGAGCATTTCATTTCTTTTGGGCCATAAAAGTTAAATTGGTCTCTCTTCAACTGATATATAAAGGGGAAATTGGCACCCAAAGATCCAGTCGACCCCCAAATAAATGCCACAAATACTAATACTACTTGACATATTTTATCATAATATCACTTTTAATTAAAAAGCTCAAGACTAAAAGACGACTCTATCTCTTCTTTTCTTTTGCGGATCGAAATGGTGTTTAGTATTGTTATGGTGGAATGGTTGGTTGCTATGATGGATATGTGGGGTTGGTGCGGCGGAGGATGTGAGAAAATGGATTATTGATGCTGCGTATATTCCATGAATATCCATATACATTTCCTTGTGTATCTGTATATATATCTTCCATGTATATTCATATATCTCCTATATATTACATATATCTGTGTATATCCATAAAAACAGATGTGCGATATACACTAATATACACACCTGATATACATTTGAGCAATGTCGTTTTATAGTCGATTGCAGCTCTCAATTTTGACCCAAAGAAGTCCAAATCACTTGTGTGTCCGGGACGGAGTTTTCTGCCGACCTGGCATATTTTCGGCTGAGTACCTTTGGATTTTTTTTGGATTATTTAATGGTTATTAAGTGAAATTAGTGTAAGACTATTCAGAATTTCAGATCATGGTATTTAGTACGTTTTGAAAGTTTTGACTATATGCTACAAATATTTTTAGGTTTCAGTTGCCAAGCTTACTTTTTGATTAATCTGGTGCCAATAGTTACTATAGCTGGTATATATGTGCCAATGTTTCTATATCAAGTAATGAAAGTGGATCATTTATGGGCTTGAAAAGGTCCAAAAGAAAAGGGAAACTTATATAAACATCTACCTTTTATAAGCTCCTAACAATATATAGCTATAAGTTTGTAATTTACAAGCCATAGCTACCTTTTATGTGGTTTCGATTGTATTTCCGTTTTTTCAATACAGCGAAATACATGTATCATAAAAACAGAGTGAGTAAATCCTTTAAATACACGAAGGAGTTTCGGTTGTATTTTCGTGTTTTTAAATACAGCGAAATACATGTATCATAAAAACAGAGTGAGTAAATTCTTTAAATACACGAAGGAGTTTCAGTTGTATTTTTGTGTTTTTAAATATAACGAAATACATGTATCATAAAAAAAAGAGTGAAGTAAACCCTTTAAATACACGAAGGAGTTGTGCATTTCATTGTATTTATATACTGATAATCCTTTTGTTTTCGTTGTATTTCAGTGTTTATTTATCATTTTGTTTTGACTGTATTTGAATGTATTTGACTGTATTTAAATGTATTTATACTGAAAAAATGAGGAATTAAAGAATACAGTTAAATCCGGCCAAATCTCCGGCGAAAATACAAAATACACTATATTTAAAAAGGAAGAATACAATCAAAACCGGTTGAATCTCCAACGAGATACACTGAAATAAACTCATATCTAAGATACAAAGAAAAAATTATACTCAGATTTGAGATACAAGAAATAATATATACTCAGATTTAAGATGCAACAAATAAAATGCACGCAGATCTTAAATACACAGCCGGAGATTTTTTCATCGCCGACAACGGCGCCGTCGTAGTCAACCATTTCTTACCACCGCATTCAATGGCGAAATCTGCCTCCGCAATCGACGACAATGACGTTGGAGCAATGGAACGGAGCATATGGTCAGGAACGGAGATTATATGCTCATATCTGACAAAATTGGTTTCAGATCTAGCCGGCATGGTCACCGGAAGTTATAGTCAAGACAGATTCTTTATTTGTACATCGCCTCTCTACTAATTCTTTGATTCCAGCTAGTAAGAGAGATCTTCAACATGGGCTACATGAGCCGCTAGTAGTTTACCGAATAAATTGGTAAGTCGGCATTCCCGATCCACCAAGCGAAACCGGTGGTTTCTTGGTAACGACCATCTAAGGCTAGAGTTCAATTCCCGTTCCCAACCCATGACCAATATAAGCTCGAAGCTTCCTTCGTAATATGCTACTGGCGACATGTTTCTTCTCCGATGAGAACTCTATTTCCGGTGGCGGTGGCGGAGACTGTACTGGATTCATGTCGTCGGCGATGAATGAGATAGAGAGGAGGGGGGGGGGGGGGGGGGTTGAGGGAGAAGAGATTTGTGGTAGAAGAGGGAACGGAGGAGAGAGAGAAAGGGAGGGGTGAGGGTGAATATAGAATTGGTAGGTGAGAGAAAATCAATTTAAAAGAGGAACTTGTAAAATATAGGACACTAGTTATGATGTAAAGTTTAAGAAAATATTTTAGCTAGAAAAAATAAATAAAATAAAAGGTAGTTATTAGTCATAAATAGGTCTTAAAGATAGCTATGACAAGTAAATTTCCCAAAAGAAAAACTCAATATTGCAAAATAAATTAGTGTATGGAGAAACAGCATTACAGGAAAATTAGTTGAAGGAATCAAATAAAAAGGTCCAAGAGTGATGCTTGAGTTTGCTTATTTACAAACTTAAAAAGAAAAAAGAAAAAAGGAACTGACATAAAAGAACTACCTATTCTATTGAATTATGTTACATGGACCTCTTAACACAATTTACCTATAAACAATAGGCCCTGCAGAAAATTGAATGGGCCAACCAACTAGTTTGCTACTGGACTAGCCCAACATATTCGTAAAATGACAAGAATGAAGTAAGGGACAACTACGTATATGTTGTAAAATTAAGCTAAAAAAGTAACAATAGTAAAGGATGTAAACAATAGTAATAGAGAGACAAGAGAGGAAAAATTTCTTATTCATCCAAAATGTGTTCAAGTCACCAACTATTACATACAGCCCAACTATATATAGGAATACATTGAGAACACCAAAGGATGTGTCATAAACATGGGTAGTAACTATTTAAGGGGTTATAGAAATAAATTGTGGGAGTAGTCATCATAAGTAATGGGGATTACATCTACAAGAGTTATGAACATGAAGTAGTATGAGTTATATGTAGAGGAGTAATAGACATCCACACATTAATATTTTCATAACACTCCCCCTTGGATGTCAATTGTTAGATAATATGCCTCGTTAAAACCTTACTAGGAAAAACCCAATGGGAAAAATCGTAGTGAAGGAAAAAGAGTACACATATCTTGCAATACGCTTATCTGCTGTCTCGTTAAAAACCTTGCCAGGAAAACTCAGTGGGACAAAACTTCGACTAAGAAAAAAAGAATGCAACGCGCATTTTACTCCCCCCCTGATAATAACATCATTTGATATTTCGAAGACAACACATTCAAATCTTGTACATCAGCTTCTCAAATGTTGAGGTTGACCAAGTTGTCGTTAATAAATCTGCTAAATTGTCACTTGAATTTCTTGAATATCTTTTCACCATTCCTTTGAACACGTGTGTGAAAATAACTTTCGGCGAGACGTGTTTTATTCTATTCCACCTTCAACGTATCAATTCTTGTAGATGATGCCTTCCAATGATCTTATATACCAGCTTTCCAAGTGTTGATTTTGGTCATGTCTTTGTGACCAACTCACATCCACAAAGATGTTACATCCTTGAGCTCATTCCGATATCAATATGCCATTTGCTTGCTTTACGATCGTTGTTATCTTTGCATGATTTGCGTAAATAGCAAATAATTGACTTTTAGCATAACAATATAATATGGCAGCACCTATATGTAAATAAATAACTTGCGTGCCATCGAACGTTACATAGAGAATATAATCTTCCTGCATTTGCATAACCAACAAACCTTTGACAATATGGTTAGAAATAATAAATCTATACCAATATTTGATTTTACTCGAGTATCTCCACGTAGAAGTAAAATTATATCTTGCCAGCACGTTAATAAAAATATTATCTCATGAATTATGAGAGCAAGAAATATAAGTGCACCAATTACACAAATACGTGGTACTTTCTGACCATTTTCACAACAATTCATTATACGCATTCAAATTTTTCATGTATTGCCAGACTGATAAGAAACCTCATTGCATCCACCACAGGAGAACTTATCTCCGTACAATAATGCCAGGATTTTCGCGAAAAACCTTTATGCCACAAGACACAAGTCGTACTTTATATCTTACCACTTTATTTTTCATTTTACTTTATTGCACAATAATTTATTTGTACCCCAGTCGACATTATATCTTGAGGTCCTGACTATAGATCCAAAATATCACTTTTCCAAGTGAAACAAAATATACTTGAATTGCGTATTTATTTGGCCAATCATTTATCTGTCCACTATTTGACAGATTTAAATTCAAGATCCTCATCACCGTTTATAATATTAAGCACTATATTATATCAAAAGATACCGTCGACGGTCATTTGGTATAGGTTCCAATATGACATAACTTATCGAGTTCTCTTTATTTTTCATCGTTTTTAGGTACCCGAACCTATCCAAAGGTTGTATGAAATATTATGTCGTGATGCTATTTTAAAGCACTTGCCTCATTAGTATGACCATCTTTATCATTTTCTCCTCTCCTTCTTCAAGGAGTTTTATCTTTGGAACGGATAGGTCTATCGCCATAGACTCTGTTCTTCAAGGACTTTAATTCTAATTGAAATTGGAGCATTTGCAGTTGGAATATACTATACACTTTTTGGCGGTTAACTTGAATTATCCTTTCAACGAGGATCATACCAGTGATAATTCATTAAATATACCTTATTTTCTAGCCGCTTATCATCCCTCCCCCTAATGTTAGGAAATCTAACATTTACCTCCTAACATTATTGGGGGACCCATATTTATGCGTTGTGGTGGAGTAATTAAATCATATACCGCACATTCAAAGTTTTAGATGGGAATTGTTTGGTTCCTGACCCTGAACCAATTATGATAGGGAACTTATTAGAACTTGTTGGCTTGATGCGTACAAGTCTTTATACATATAACATACCTCATCCCAAATTTCATTTTGGGAGTTTCTTCTCATAACCAATGTTTAGTTATAATTGAGGCATACAATTTCTGTTAAACCAATTTGGATATAAACCAGCATTATCAACATCATTTCATAATTTGGAATGGTGCTCTTAATTTAAAAATTTGAGCAAACAACGTTGCAAAAACCAAATTGCAAGTTGATACCAAATGCACATGTCACCATAACATAGATGCATCTATTAAAATCATATAATACTAAATCGGTCCACATGGCAGGTGACTGGGCCCATATATATACATTCCAAAATCATGGGATACAATCCCAACCTTAGCTGGTAAGTTAACCAATTTTTCATCATGAGAACAAGCAGCACAAGAGAATTCTTGAAGAATATTTTATTTCTTTAATATATAACCACATGAATTCTCAATTATTTTCGCATTATATTTGAACCGGAGGGCCAACCTGTCATGCCAACTTCCGTAGCATGTGATTCCATCATGCTTGTGTTTATGTAGTACAAATTCGGAGGAAAAAAGGGGAACATTACACATACATTTTATTTACCCGCTATAGTTGTAGTAATATGAAGATATTAAACCTTCCCATAATTTATAGTCTCAAAATAATTCATATTTGACCAATGCCTTTGAAACTTAAAAATTTTCTTTTGAGACTTACTACAACACCAATATTATGAACAATTTCATTCCTCCGGGTAATAACAAAGTAGCATTTCCAGAGCTCCAATTAGTTA
Organism: Lycium ferocissimum; assembly: GCF_029784015.1. Taxonomy (NCBI): domain Eukaryota; kingdom Viridiplantae; phylum Streptophyta; class Magnoliopsida; order Solanales; family Solanaceae; genus Lycium; species Lycium ferocissimum. The sequence goes on from NC_081347.1 coordinate 14,620,084, forward strand.
TGTACTACCGCATATATCATAACACCATCCATATGGTGAACATTTCCTTTTACGGAGTAATTGTCATTATGATCATGGTCAAAACCTTTATATGCAAGATTTATTTCTTGCTATTACCCTTCGGCCATTCATGATAACATATGCCGCAATATTTATGACGCACTAAAAGTACGTGGCCAATAACCGTTTATGTCAAATTACAAATTTTTTATTTCTCTCAAACTCCCTTAGAGATGAGTTTTGGTATTTAATCAACCATACATTAGCATGCCCTTATCCATAATTTTTATCACATCTTGACACATTCACTTTCAAGAATGGTCGAGCATTTATAATGCTTCTCACAAGTCACATTCTCTTCAAGCAATGAACTAAAATCATATATGTATATGTGCTTCATAAATTTTAATATAAGTCCATTGTCTTTATCATATTCATAGACCACCTTGACATCACTTTGAAATTGTATTCCTTTCTTTTGATGGAGGATTTATAAAATTTCAAATTAGGTCGAACGACAACCGCGTGCCCATTGACCTTTCATACCATATTGATGGCAAAAATTACCTTCACCTTTAGAAGGATCATTTTGAGAATCACAGTGCTCTTCATTTTATTATTACCAAGATGATGACTTTTATTATTTTCGTCCCTTGCCACGCCCACATTTATTCACAGATTAAACCATTAGTCTTCTTTCAGACTTTTTATGCACTGCTACCATATTCCGCTCACGGAATGGATCATACCAAATGGGACGAGCTTTATGATTTTTCACACATTCTTTTGCCTTAGTCATCATTATATTATCAATATAGTGCATCGGGACTCAAACCCAATGTCTTATCCATATAAAGGCATGTTAGGACATAAATCACGGGACTTGAACCCAACATCTTATATTGTCTTCATAGTGCACAGGGGCTCAAACCCGATGTTTTACCCTCTTGGTGCGATGGGACTTGAATCCACCGTCTTACCCTCAACCGACGGCATAATAGGCGAAAGTTCCATGAGACTCGCCTCAAACCAAAAAAAAAAAAATTACTTACGGTGGCTACGCCAAATGTATATTTTCAGGTGCACTTGATTTTGAATATAAATAATCTTGAGAAGTACATACATATATTTATCCAGAAGTCAACTGAGAAATCTGTATTGTCGTATTAGTTGCACAAATAAAACTCAGTATGGAAGTAACCAAATGTAATGAAAAATACGACACAAAACAAATAGCACAATAAAAAGAAAAAGGAAATAAGACCATATACACAAAGGGAATTAAAGGAGGTGGGAAATGATTTGTTCCCATATCACTCGTGCCAATATCAGCCAGTACATGACCCCTTTCTCGTTTTGTCAAATTCGAATTTTCACTTGTCTCATTTCCAAAGGGAACAAAAAATAATGGAGGGAGGGAAAGGAGAGTTATAATTCGTATCATATCATTAATGAACCACCATTTAATCTTAGGACCTCCAAAGAAAATTCCATAGAAACAAACATAGCATCAATTAAATTTTACTAGTGAAATAACAATATTTTGCTAGATGCTAGTATATATCATGTTAACCATTCATCTTTCTGATAATAAAGGATAGAAATGATTATATGAATTGGTAAACAAGTAGACAAAAAAAAAGGATATACCTTGTAGCCTCACCTGATTCAATTCTCAGTGTGGTGAAATTTTGCAAGCGATGTAACGCATATCCTTGCAAGCAAGATATTAGAATTGTGATACACAAGGAATACATAATCACACACATGCTTGAATTCATCAAAAGAATGTGCAAGACTAATGCATATATATTATTATATTTTGTATCTTTCCGTGCCGACACATAATAGTTCCTTTTCCCAAATTGGTGTGACAAGATAATCCTATAATCATATAACCTCAAATTTAAAATGAGTCCATTTGTAAAATTAGTGCATGTGTTAGCCAACAGTCACTTCTATCAGGAGATCGAACACACAAATTTACTTTTATATGAAGTGCAAAAAGGCAGCAAACTAGTTACCTCCGAATTACAACTGTATAACCTTCCATACCTGTGTAGTCAACACCAACCTTCAATTAAAACAGCTATGGAACTAAAACTAGTAGAATGTTTCTGGAAATCCCGAAGCTCTTTAGGAATCTCACGTAGGGATGTGTTGCGATTAGAGACTTGTGCTGATAAGTGTTGTAAAATTAAACTAAAAGAGTAACAATAGTAAAGGATGTAAACAATAGTAATAGAGAGACAAGAGAGGAGAGATTTCTTATTCATCCAAAATGTGTTCAAGTCACCAACTATTACATATAACCCAACTATATATAGGAATACATTGAGAACACCAAAGGGTGTGTCATAAACATGGGTAGTAACTATTTAGGGGGTTATAAAAATAAATTTTGGGAGTAGTGGTCATAAAGTAAGGGGGGTTACATCTACAAGAGTTATGAACATGAAGTAGTAGGAGTTATATGAAGAGGAGTAATAGACATCCACACATTAATATTTTCATAACAGTAAATATACATCTTAAAAAGAAATATTTACGAAACGTGACGACAGTTTTATATTTACAAAACATAACATTACAAACCCTATACAAAACATGCTTCTTTTTTTTCAAAAAAAATATTTTTTTTAAATATTTTTTTCGCTAAAAAATTTATGTATGAAAGTTGTATCAAATGTGTATATCTCGCTCAAGGCTTAAAAAGTTCGCTTCAAAATTTAGTGTATGAAAAATGTATGAAATGTGTATATGTCGTTCAAGGCTTAAAAAATCTGCTCAAAATTATGTGTATGAAAGTAGTATGAAATTTGTATCTCGCTCAAGTCTTAAAATGTCGCTCACATTTTCGTGTATAAAGTTCATGTTAGATTTCTGTAAAATTAATACAACTACAACAACATTGTATACAACTTTAATACAACATTCAAGACTTAAAATAATCGCTCAAATTTTTGTATATGAAATATTTTTCGCATATAAAGTTCATATTAGATTTCTGAAAAATTAATACAACTACAACAACATTGTAACAACTTTCATACAATATTCAAGGCTTAAAGTTTTCGCTCATAATTTTGTGTATGAAAATTATATTAAAAATTTCGCTCACACATACACATTTTATACAGCTTTCATACACAAAAATTTGAGGTAATTTTTTAAGCCTTTGAACAAAAACAATTTTTTTTTAAATATATAAAAATTATTTTTTTAAAAAAATAAAATATTTTTTTAAAAAATATTTTCTTGAAAAAAATATTTAAAAAAAATGAAAAATATATGAAAATCCATCATGTTTCGTAATATATCGTTATGTTTTGTAAATCAAGAAAACTATCTATATATTTTGTAATAAGGGAAAAGGATTAAATTTACCCTCCAAGTATGGTTTATAGTTTAAACTTGCTCTCCATCAAAGTTTAGGATCAAATTTTCCCTCTCCGTCAAAGTTTGGGATCAAATTTGCTCTCCAAGTATGACTTATAGTTTAAATTTACCCTCTGTCAAAGTTTGGGATCAAATTTGCCCTCTCTGTCTAAGTTTGAGATCAAATTTTCCCTCCCCGTTAGGATACTTGATAAATTTGCCCTTATATCGATGAAAGTCTGACTTGGACTCCACAACACAAAAAGTTAGCCACGTTGGATCCACATAGGCTCCACGTAGACTCCCAATCTCAATTCTCTTTTGGGAAAAAAAAGTGCCCCTGCAACATTTCTTTTGTGTGAAGGTTTCTTCATGAACTCTTCAGAGCATTTCTAAACAGAGGAAAACATTTTTTCTCAGAATACATTCCTAAATGTATACCGAAAATAACATCAGAAAAGTTATGATCCTGCAAAAGTGATAACAAGACAACAAAATAAATTTGTGCAGTTCAGCTTTGAAAATCCATTTTCAGTTCTCTTGAATAGTTTTTGAGAGCTTCTGACAGGGTGGTGACAACAATGAGTTAAGTTAGCTCCATCAAAGTTCACCTAAGATAGATGTCATGTTCAAGAAAGTTTTGCTGGTTAGACAAATTCTATGTTTCTGGAGAGAACAACGAATCCTTGGTCGTATTAAACATTTGTTGTTGCTGCTGCAGAATTTTGTTACATGCCTCCTATTTTATGCATTACGTGTGTACCTCGATGCGATTAAAACTCCGACTTTTCACATTGCTACATGTGCCTTAGTGTCAAAGAATAGTCTAGACGGGTTAAGAGAATTGGGATTGGAAAACGGGTTAAAAAGAGAATTGGGCTTGGGAGTCTACTTGGAGCCTATGTGGATTTGACGTGGCTAATTTTTTGAAATTTTTACTCATTGTAGCTTCTTTTAAGACCTAATTATTAATATTAACTATCCTTTTATTTAATTATATTTATTAGCTAATTAACTTTTCTAAATTACAAATGGTAGCTATATCAAAAAATACATACGCAAACACATATATCTTTCTTTTTTCTCAATCACTACCCATTTCGATTTTTCATTTCTCAAAACCCTAAAAATCTCTCTCTCTTCTCTCAACCACCACCACCATGGCCGCACCGCCCTCTCTTTCTCCCTCTCTCTGTGCTCACCCCTCTCTCTCTCTCTCTCTCTCTCTCTCTCCGTCTCCTTCCGTGCTCACCCCACTCTCTCTCTTTTCACTCGCGTATCCGGCCGTGTGCATTGTTGGTGGCGGCGGTGATGGACCGATTTTGAGACGGCGGTGAGAAGATGACGTAGAGGTGGAGAGATTAGGGTTTTGTTGGTGATGGAAAGATTAGGGTATTTTGATGGTGGTGGTGTCTCAGATTTGGTTTTTTGGTGGTGGTGGTGTCTCAGATTAGGATTTTGGTGGTGTTGGCGAGATTAGGATTTTTTGGTGGTGGTAGTGTCTCAGATCTGGCCATGTGTATTTGTTAAAAGCCAAATACAAATACATTCAAAAAATCTACATCTCACAAATACACTGTTTTTTAATGTATTTGTCTTTGTATTTTTTAGTGCATTTTTTAGTGTATTTTGTTAATAGCCAAACACATTATTTTTTTGAATGTATTTGTCATGTATTTGAATTTTTTGGTCTTGTATCTGAATGTATATGTTGAAATCCATTCAAATACACGAAAATTTGAATATATTTGGCTTCATAGTAGTTGGATCGTACACAATGTATTTGAAATACATAAAAAAAAGCCACTGAAATACATCAAAAAAAAAAAAAACATTAAAATACATAAAAAAAAATCACTGAAATACATTAAAAAAAAAAAAAAAGACATGGAAATACATTATGGCAAAAAATCACTGAAATACATAAAAAAAAATCACTAAAATACATCAAAAAAATATATATTAATATCTAATTTAATAACTCCACCATTAAAGGCTAAAATCAAGGATCATGTTTTTTTTTTTAACCTTGTTCTCATGTATTTGTTGGCAACAAATACACGCGAAAACATACACTATTTTTCCAAAATGTAGCTACAAATGGTAATATTTAAAAGGGTAGCTACAAATGGTAGGAAGCTACAATAAGGTAGTCATTTGAGTAAGTTTGCCTAATTTTTTTTGTGTTGTGGAGTCCAAGTCAGACTTCCATCCATATAAGGGCAAATTTATCAAGTATCCTAATGGGGAGAGCAAATTTGATCCCAAACTTTGACTGAGAGGGCAAATTTGATCCCAAACTTTGACGGAGGGCAAATTTAAACTATAAGCCATACTTGGAGGGCAAATTTGATCCCAAACTTTGACGGAGGGCAAATTTAAACTATAAACCATACTTGGAGGGTAAATTTGACCCTTTTCCCTTGTAATAAAAAGTCTTAAGTAGGTACCCTATGTAATTTTCCCATGAAGTAATTGGACAGTTTGTCCTTCAAATGGACTGGTTTTTAATTTTTGCTCATCAAATGGGCTTGTCTTTAATTTTTGTCCTTCAAAATCGAACTTATGCCTAGAGAGGCATAAATTTTTTAAGGGCGCGGGCATAACTTGTGAATACTATAATACATAGCTTATGCTCCTCCAGGCATAAGTACGATTTTGAAAAGCAAAATCTAAAGACCAGTCCATTTGAAGAACAAAAATTAAAATTCGAAGGTGCGACAAGAATAGCATGTTGAGCCCATAATCTGTTTTCCAAATATCTTGGTATAATCCTGAGGGCTTTACACGCTTTGGGTGAACAATCTACTACTTGAGTTGCGTCGTCCACCTAGGGAAGTGTTGGGATATACACTATTAACCATGTGTTTGGATATAGTATTTATTATAGAATAATTATTTATTCATTGTTTAATAAAGAATTAAATAGATCATGTACCAGAATGTGTGTCCTTTACTTATATAGTAGATGATTTAGTGTATAGAGTTTAGCTTATACATGGAAAATTAAATCGTCGGTTCTTATAAGTATAAAATTTATGTTCACAATCTAAGATGGAAATTGGACAAAGCCATCGGTGTCATGCCCTATTTTTAACAGATTAAAACTAGTTCACAACTTATGACTATGTTTCCTCTGGTTTTGTAAATTTTCAGAGTCGCCACCTAATTTTAGGGAATATTAGGAAACCATTTGTAAAAAAGTAAACTCCATTTTTTAGTCTTTGAAACCTGTGAGATTCTAGGTAAGGGTTTTATTTACCCCGAGGGGAAGGTGTTAAGCATCCCTCAGAGCCTATCCGAAGACAGTCTTTAAACTTAGCTTAATTAACACTAGAGGGGGATTATTTATTATTACCTATTTTTTATAAACACTGTGAAAAGAAACTATTCCTCCAAATGACTTGTAAAAGAAAAGCGGGTTTTAAGATGATTATGTTATGTGAATAAATGCATATTTGTAAAAGTAGATAACGACGATGCATGTGTGAGAAAATATATATAACGTTTAGAATAGTATGTTTAATGTAGAATAAGCAAGTGTATATTTTTATAGGATACTAATGTACATATGTGATATGTAAAAGAATTAGATAGTATATGTGATATATATGTATATGAAAATGGTACATGTGTATGATTATTATAGGGGGCAGCAATTAGTATACATGAGATGTACACATGTATATATATATTCATGATGTATTTTGTATACAATAACATAAAACGAGAGTATTAGAAATGCATATTTTTTTAGAAAAAAAATAATATATATGTACGATATTTATATCCTATGACAGATGGCATATAATCGTTCAAAAATAGTTATTTTTTTGTTGTATGGAAATAATATATACATATACGCATGATGAAAAGACGATCAAAGGAATTATTGAAAATATATATATGTATGGGTGTATATAAAGTGGGATTTTTACCTTGTGGCTTTCGTAAAATAGCTTGAGCCACTATACTCGGGCTCTAATATAGTTTCCTCATTTAAATTTAATGAACCTAACCTATCCAATACGTTAGCATAAAATAGAAAATGATTACCCATAACATACGCATCTTATCCTTTTGAATCCCCTACTTAAATCGCTTATTTTGTTAAAAGGGATTAAAAAAAAGGGAACGTTAATTAACTTTAAAGAAGAGAAAAAGAAAAAATCAGCCTTATCTATTGGTTAGAAAATGTTTATAACCTGTGAAATACGCGAGGTTAAATGGAAACCAAGAGTTGAATTTAAAGAAAGTGACCAACGACAAAGTTCGGGCGTTCACGAGTTCACAAATAAGCAAGAAGCCAAATACTACAAATACAAACTCATAAAAGATGTTAGACAACGGGTCCATATGACGTAGAATAATACAAAAGATATGAAATTTTAAGGGAGTAAGAGGGACGGAGACTCTTGACACGAAAGCAGGGGATAGCTAGACATGAATAAGATGCGTAGCGGCTGGCTGCTCTTATGCTGCTGGGTAGAATTGGAGTTGGGCTACAACTCCCACATGCTCCCATGTTGGACATGAAAAAAAAATGAAAGAGTTAGAAGCAAACTAGAGAGATTATAATGACAAAAACTAACTAATCAAGAAACAATATCCAATAAACTTCATAAGGGAAACTTTCCACAGATATGCCATTACTTTAATCAAGTGTCTCTCTCACACACGCGCGCTTTGTAATAGCAAATTAACAACAAAACACTGCATGAAGTGAGCCCATCCTAATATCACCTTTTGAAAGAAAGAACTAAGCTAAGTAGATCCTATTAATAGTGATGCAAACAGATTTTAAGGCGAGTAATCAAGTGTAAGGACCAATGATAGAACAAGGGAGGGATGAACAACAGAAGGTATACTCGCATGAGTATTTCCTTTTCCCTTGAAAACATTTCCTATTCAACTAACCCCAAACTTATAACAAAATACAGAATTGCAAACTCTATATCAATATTTGACCAAACAGAATAAGACTACGGGGAGCTAATATAAATAACATTGTCAATGGGACTAAAACCTAGACTGCTTTACCTCAAAAGGGAGTTCAACCTTGAAAATTATTTCGACAAACAAGCTATACTTAATCTGATCTTGAGCTACATAAATAAGTAAACAGTTACATATTGAGATTTTAAAGTCAATTACTCCCTAGAACTGGAACAGATTTTAAGTTCGAGTTTATTTTTTCAAATCTTGTTATACTAAGTGTTAATGAAAAAACAGAGCTAACACACAAAGAATAAAATGCATGACCATGTTAGACATGCAAGACATCTTAGAACTGTACTTTAATACTCAAAGCTTGTCCCTATAATTGAATGCAGATTTTATGATCATAGCACATATGCGATCCCTTTCTACATTCTTTAAGACTCATACTTATCCCCTTTTATCTGTTCTAAAACCATTTCCCTTTTAAGGACAGACGAGCTAACAACAAGTGGGGTTTTATCACCTAGAAGTTTCATACACACATTTATCAAATGCACAACAACAAAGAACCTCCTCAAACAAAGAAAGATTAAACAGCTTTACTTCACCAAATGAAACCCTCACAAAGATGTTTCGTAACTTTTGGAAACCTTCTTCGCGACAGCAAACTGAGGCTAACGTTGTCGTCGAGTCTCCGAATCCGCTCGAAAAGCTTGTCGCTTTAGCCGAGAACCACCAAAATTATGCAACCAAAAAAAACTTACGAGTTAAAACGGGATTTTCTGAAAAACTACGAATTCTATTAGCTGTGAAGGCTTATGAAAAAGAAGAGAAAGGTACTTTTTCCAACTATCTAGAAAACTTATGAAGTAGTCGGATTTTCTTTCCAATGTTGAACCCCGTTCTAAAACAGACCTCAAAGGCTGGTATTTATAGGCAAAGCTGAGGGGGTTTTCAACAGCTTCTTCAAGAATCAAAAAAAAATTCGGAATTCAAATTTTAACAAAAGAGGGGGAAAAAAGTGACAGTTTTCTGAGATGAGATGGTGGAAGGGGTGAAAAATCTCACCCTTTCAGACTGAATGGAAGGGGAAAGAGCCGTTGGGTGTGGAGTACGGTGGTTCTTGCCATTGTTCATCGGATTGAAGCTTCGATTGTCTCCCAGACCGAAGGATTTAAGAATTTCCTCCCTTGCGCCTTTTGGAAACGTCTTCAAAAGGGAAAAGGTGATGGGTGATGTCAGCGCAGGAGTTTCCCGGTGGTCTGACGGGTGCGGTGGTGGCGAGGTGACGGAAGTGTCGGGGTGTGGCAGTGTTGGGGGTTGTGCTGGTTGAAGGGGTCGTTTGGTTTGAAGGAGAAAGACTTAGGGATTTCGTTTGGTTAAGGCTGAAAAGTTTAGGGGTTTGGGCCAGGTCGGGTAGGTGGGGAGTTGGGCTGGGGCGGTTGAGCGTTGGGCCACAGATTTTGTGGAAGTGGGAGTAGGATTTGGCCCAAATTTTAGGTAGATGAATTAATTTCCAATCCCCTCTATTTCAATCAATTAAAATATGCTTCTTTGTCCCAATTACTTCCCAAAAATATATACACCTATATAAATTATAATATCAGTAATTTGATATACGTGTTTAGTTTAAAAATAGAGGAAAAGATGACTAATACGGTAATAAGCAGAATTAAAGGAAAAATGCCAATGCCAATGTTGATATACGAATATCAACATTATTATTTTTTTGAATGATTTTAATTATAAAAAAAATGTTTAGTCCTTTTCAATTATAAAATATGATGTTTGGTCATTTTTAAGAGACAATAAAAATGTTCTTAATTTTAGCGAAATATATCTCGAAAAATAGTGTAATAATTAGCGAAAATATTCCAAACTCATTTTCGGGGAATTTTCACGACTGAGAAGCATAGTGAAATTAATTAAATAAAAAGGAGGGCCAAAATTGGGTGCCAACAATCGGTATGATTGTAGCCCAAGATTAATATAATGTATCTTCATTATGAGAACGGTATAGTTTCGTCTCCTTGTGCTAGTACATTTTGTATGTATTGAACGGACCAAGTGGAGATAAGTGTTTTTGTACTGAATATATAAAACAAATTCTCTAGTTCATTAAATGTAATTATACTCTTAATCTTGATATAATTATTATGATAAATGTGATTTGTTCATTATTTTGATTTATTAAAAGGTATGACTCAATTGCGGGTCTATGTATTCCTGGTGAATTGGATAATGGCAAATTACATTTGTGAAATAATAATTAGTTGATAGAATCCATGTCTTGACTTTGAGATTGATGATACTCCTTTATGGATGCTTATCAGTCTCATGTGAAAACTCTGCAGGTGGATTTTGTATGCGTCACATGATGTAAGTTAAGCAGAAATATAAAGGATTCAAGTAGTCAATGAATTAAATTGTCAGTAATTTAATTTAATTGATTGGTATCTGTAATCTTAACATGGGGAGTTAAATAAGTTTTAATGTATGATTTCGAAATTGAACTGAGGAGTGCAGTTACGATTTCTTAGTGGAATAATTCGTAATTTATTATGGTAGAATTAATTCAAATTTCTTGAATTAATTCCATAATAGGAAGCCTCGTTAATTAAATTTTGTGGTCCCTGCTGTGCCCGAATAATAAAGAATTAAATGGAATATTATTTCTTGGTGGAAAATAAAGACCCAATAGGTTTTGGAAAAAGGTGAAAACCCTAAACCTGTAGTTATAAAATAGGGGTCTTATTCCATAAGGAGGCTAAGGGTTTTACAAGTTTCTACTCTTTTTCCACAGAAATTCGCCCACACGAATTTCACAAATTCTGGTATTATTCGGTTACACAAACAGAAGATCGTGGAACTGAAGGATGACAATCAACTAGATGGTGTGTGCTCGTGGTTGAAGATTCGATTCTTGGTCGCGGTCACGCTTCAAGAGATAAGTATCAATTTTATATTTGATTAATATCTTGATTATGTGTTGTATATTACATGCAAGTTCGATCCTGGCTATTTGCTTCCGCTGCGTATGCCTGTATTCCAACAATTGGTATCAGAGCCACACTTGCATCTAAATAGATAACCTAGAATATACATATGTGGATTATGTATGACTGTTCTATTTTTCCGAAAACGTTTTTGTGGATGAAAAAGAAACATGATTAAAATATGATATGTTACTTGTTTCTTTTTGCATGTTTTTATTAAATCGGGTACATGATAGAATGATGATATGCGACAAGAATGATCAGATCAAAATTGTTCTAATCTTTTAAAAATAAAAAATAAAAATAAAAAAAGGAAAAGAGAGGCTGCACGTTGGGTTTTCAATGACAAAGCTAGAGCGAGCAGTAGTTTCCTTGGTTGGTGGAAAAGGTCTTAACAATTACTTTTGTGAATTGTGTTTTGAGTCTCATTTTTTTTAATAAGGGTAGCTTGGGTGTTTTCCTAGGGGCTGAAAACGCTAGGTTACAGAGGAATAAGGATACTTTTTTATTGTTCCTTATAATATAAAAGTGGTTGTATTTTTTTTTTTTTGCCAACAAAGGTTTCATTTTTAATTTTGTGGAGTGAAAGTTTTTCACTTTTGTTTTTGTAGGGTAAAAGGTTTTCTTTTATCCTTTTATTCTTGTGTTTTGGAAAGCTCTAAACAGTTATGAATATAAAGGCCCTATAATTATATGAGCATAGTTTTTTCTCCTGGTCCCTCACATGAATATATTGACCTGTATATATTAAGAATTTGATAATTAATAAACGGTTACCATTAAAGTGGTTTGTTTATTTGGAATTATTAGAAATTTTTAATACTTTATACGCGTGAGATTACAATACATGGATTGAGAGTAATGCTTAAAAAATAGGATCCATTAATATGATTTATTTATTTGAGTCATTGAATATTCTCAATGTATTGTGAAAATTGTCCTTGAATAAGTATATATTAGTGGTGGTGTTTTATCTACTGATAGAATATCTTTAGTTACTAGTAACACTTAATTAATTCATGAGAAAAGATATTGAGGTTTTCATTTGAAAGGGAGAAGCTAATAACTTGGATTCTCAAGTGTATTAATCGAGAGGACAATTTGTTGAAAGTAGGTGTTGTGTGTCTTACCTAGAAGAAGGGACACAATGTATGCCTTGTGCTCATGGATAATTATAAAAGGAGAATAGAAACCTAAATCAGATTATTTAATCCTTAGTTATGCCTAAAACGGTTATTTTGACGGATTTGGTTAGTTGTGGAGATCAAGAATTTCATGAACTCTTATTGACCTGAAATTTGGTGTGTTCATTGAAAACGCCCAGTAAGAAATAATCTTTGAGGCTGTTTAGATGGGTTTTATGTTGTTCTTTCCGATTAAAACTAGTATGAAAAACTACTCTCTATGTCAGTTTTATTTATGTTAAATCTAGAACATGAATACATATGATTATTTAATATGAATTGATATATGATAAGAATGTAGGTCATATTGTTTAATTCTTAAAGATGCTTAAATTGCTTTGAATCTGATTTTGGTTATAGCTTTGGAGATGAATTATTTTGTAGACTCCAATTAACCTCGAAATTTAATAGATTCATTGGAAATGACCCATTAAACAATATTCATCACGTTATAATTTGGGATTGTTTAGATGGTGTTTTAGGCATTTTTTCTATTTCTTGAAAATTATTTTAAGGAAAAATAACTCGGTTATGATCTAATGGTGATAGAGATTCTTCCTTTTGTTTTTCATGTCTAAATACTAGTGAAATAATAAATTTATGTGTTGACATTAGATCTTCCTCCCCATCGGATGGATTTATTATGGGTTGTCACTAGGCATAATCACTAGTTATTGATAACTTGTATTAACTCTCCATCTGAGTTACATGTTGGGTCAGTGGAACTAGAGATAATGATAATGATATTCACTTGGCTTAAATTAGCAGCATACTCTTCGTTTGAGTTAGCTCTAGTTTTAAATTTATGAAGTGAATATCTTGCATCACATGTATATGTTGCATGAATTGTTCTCATATATTGAAATTTGTTGTTCAAGATGCATGGATATCTATGTGGTGTGTTTTGAATTTTATATTCAATGATTACGTAAACATGCTAATTTCGAGAAAGCAACACGAAGATTATGTAAAGATATTTTAAAATTTGTTCATTGTTCTTGATTCATGTATATTAGTATGCTAATGATGATATATGTGGTAACAAATGTATATGTTCTTAAATTCTATTTGGCGGAAAAAGAAAAAAAATATCCGAATTGGTCATGGTTTCGGAATTCTTATTTTTGATGAACTTCGATTGACTCGAAATTTGGTAGGTTCATCGGAAACGACCCACTGAGAAATACTCACAGCTATGCTGTGACCTAGGGGATTTTTTGGCCATTTGGGGTCGTTTAGATGGGTTTTTGGATATTTTTCTGTTTTCTGTAAAAAAACTGTTATCTAATTTTTTTTTTTTTAAACAAATAATGGTGTTAGGGTTCATTTTCTATGGTCACCATCGTATATAGCAGTGGTATAATGAATTTATGTGTTGACATAGGTCTTCCTCCCCATCGGATAGATTCATTATGGTTAATTACTGTGTTCTAGTCCCTAGTTAATTGATAGCTTGTCTTGACTCTCCAATCGAGTTACAAGTTGGTTCAATGGAACTAGGGATAATTAAATGGGATATTTACCTAATATAAATTAGCAGCTTACACTCCATCCGAGTTGGTTCCTTTTTTATGGGGTGATATATCCGCATGACTCATACATTTTGCATGAACTGTTAAGTTTTCCTATCGAATCTAACTGTTCGGTAAGCATGGTTATATGTTTCAGTAATTTAATTTAATTGATTGGTATCTGTAATCTTAACATGGGGAGTTAAATAAGTTTTAATGTATGATTTCGAAATTGAACCGAGGAGTGCGCATACGATTTTTTAGTAGAATAATTCGTAATTTATTATGGTAGGATTAATTCGTATTTCTTGATTTAATTCCATAATAGGAAGCCTCGTTAATTAAATTCTGTGGTCCCTGCTGTGCCCGAATAATAAAAAATTAAATGGAATATTATTTCTTGGTGGAAAATAAAGACCCAATAGGTTTTGGAAAAGGGGAAAACCCTAAACCTATAGTTATAAAATAGGGGTCTTATTCCATAAGAAGGCTAAGGGTTTTACAAGTTTCTACTCTTTTTCCATAGAAATTCGCCCACACGAATTTCACAAATTCTGGTATTATTCGGGTTACACAACAGAAGACTGTGGAACTGAAGCATGACGATTAACTGGATGGTGTGTGCTCGTGGTTGAAGATTCGATTCTTGGTCGCGGTCACGCTTCAAGAGATAAGTATCAATTTTATGTTTGATAAATATCTTGATTATGTGTTGTATATTACATGCAAGTTCAATCCTGGTTATTTGCTTCCGCTGCGTATGTCTGTATTCCAACAATTGGTATCAGAGCCACACTTGCATCTAAATAGATAACCTAGAATATACATATGTGGATTATGTATGATTGTTCTGTTTTTCCGAAAATGTTTTTGCAGATGAAAAAGAAACATGATTAAAATATGATCTGTTACTTGTTTCTTTTTTCATGTTTTTTTTTAAATCGGGTACATGATAGAATGATGATATGCGACAAGAATGATCAGATCAAAATTGTTCTAATCTTAAAAAAAAAAAAAAAAAAAAAAGAGGAAAAGGGAGGCTGCACATTGGGTTTTCAATGACAAAGCTAGAGCGAGCAGTAGTTTCCTTGGTTAGTGGAAAAGGTCTTAACAATTACTTTTGTGAATTGTGTTTTGAGTCTCATTTTTTTTAATAAGGGTAGCTTGGGTGTTTTCCGGGGGGCTGAAAACGCTAGGTTACAGAGGAATAAGGATACTTTTTTATTGTTCCTTATAAAATAAAAGTGGCTGTATTTTTTTTTTTTTTGCCAACAAAGGTTCCATTTTTAATTTCGTGGAGTGAAAGTTTTCCACTTTTGTTTTTGTAGGGTAAAAGGTTTTCTTTTATCCTTTTATTCTTGTGTTTTGGAAAGCTCTAAACAGTTATGAATATAAAGGCCCTATAATTATATGAGCATAGTTTTTTCTCCTGGTCCCTCACATGAATATATTGACCTGTATATATTAAGAATTTGATAATTAATAAACGGTTATCATTAAAGTGGTTTGTTTATTTGGAATTATTAGAAATTTTAAATACTTTATACGCGTGAGATTACAATACATGGATTGAGAGTAATGCTTAAAAAATAGGATCCATTAATATGATTTATTTATTTGAGTCATTGAATATTCTCAATGTATTGTGAAAATTATCCTTGAATAAGTATATATTAGTGATGGTGTTTTATCTACTAATAGAATATCTTTAGTTACTAGTAACACTTAATTAAATCATGAGAAAAGATATTGAGGTTTTCATCTGAAAGGGAGAAGCTAATAACTTGGATTCTCAGGTGTATTAATCGAGAGGACAATTTGTTGAAAGTGGGTGTTGTGTGTCTTACCTAGAAGAAGGGACACAATGTATGCCTTGTGCTCATGGATAATTATAAAAGGAGAATAGAAACCTAAATCAGATTATTTAATCCTTAGTTATGCCTAAAACGGTTATTTTGACGGATTTGGTTAGTTGTGGAGATCAAGAATTCATGAACTCTTATTGACCCGAAATTTGGTGTGTTCATTGGAAACGCCGCAAGAAGAAAATAATCTTTGAGGTCAAGTGATGGGTTTTATGTTGTTCTTTCCGATTAAAACTAGTATGAAAAACTACTCTTTATATCAGTTTTATTTATGTTAAATCTAGAATGAATACACATGATTATTTAATATGAATTGATATATGATAAGAATGTAGGCCATATTGTTTAATTCTTAAAGATGCTTAAATTGTTTTGAATCTGATTTTGGTTATAGCTTTGGAGATGAATTATTTTGTAGACTCCAATTAACCTGAAATTTAATAGATTCATTGGAAATGACCCATTAAACAATATTCACTGTTATGATTTGGGATTGTTTAGATGGTGTTTTAGGCATTTTTTCTATTTCTTGAAAATTATTTTAAGGAAAAATAACTCGGTTATGATCTAATGGCGATAGAGATTCTTCGTTGTGTTCTTCATGTCTAAATACTAGTGAAATAATAAATTTATGTGTTGACATTAGGTCTTCCTCCCCATCGGATGGATTTATTATGGGTTGTCACTAGGCATAATCACTAGTTATTGATAACTTGTATTAACTCTCCATCTGAGTTACATGTTGGGTCAGTGGAACTAGAGATAATGATAATGATATTCACTTGGCTTAAATTAGCAAAGATACTCTTCGTTTGAGTTAGCTCGGTTTTAAATTTATGGAGTGAATATCTTGCATCACATGTATATGTTGCATGAATTGTTCTCATATATTGAAATTTGTTGTTCAAGATGCATGGATATCTATGTGGTGTTTTGAATTTTATATTCAATGATTACGTAAACATGCTAATTTCGAGAAAGCAACACGAAGATTATGTAAACATATTTTAAAATTTGTTCATTGTTCTTGATTCATGTATATAAGTATGCTAATGATGATATGTGGTAAGAACTACTGAACAAATGTATATGTTCTTATTCATGCCCATGCTGCTGATCAACTAGCTGCCACCCTCACGAAAGCACTGGCCAAGCCTGTGTTCGACTGCAGTTTGTTCAAGGTAGTTTTAGTGACACATCGCCTACCTTGAGGGGCGCGTATTGGAGCATCGTCATTAGATGTCACTTATTATGTTTAGAAGTTTTCTATGTTTATCCTTATGTTGTTTATGTTTATCTCTTGTTTCTATATTTTAGCGTAGATTATTATTTAGATATACTTTAAGAGTTCTCTTTTAATTAGGATAGTCTGTTAGTATTTTGATTTACACAAATCTCCTAATCAATAGGAGATATAGTTACTCCTTCAAGTGTTTATAGGAAGGACATCTCTCGAAGAAGGTTGGTTCACCAATTTATCTTAGCTACTGTTGTTTCAACTGCCTTACACTATGCTTAAGTAAAAGATTGAGCCACTGTGCCTTGTTTCTTGAAGGACCAGCTAATTAGAATTGAGTCGAGAAAGATTAAGTAGGCAAAGGGAGACATATGAACACAACATCGGTCTATTGGAAACAAGCATATGTGAATTATTTGCTACAGAATCCACAACAGGGACATTAATGTTGTAGTTTCTTATATAAAACAAGCTAGCATATGAGATATAAGACCACAAATAAGTTCTCTCTCTCTCTCCTTTTTATTTTTTTATTTTTTGCCTTCGACTTGCTTTTAATGCTGATGCAACAGTGTCGATTTTACAATATAGTGAGAGGCATGAGGCCCATTAAAGTAAAGAGCCAAGTCCAGTGGTCCACATACAAATTAATGAAATTACATATTAGACTTTATAGTTAATAGCATTATCTGTAAACTGGGAAATGAACCTAATTTCCATTACATGAAAAACCAAAGAGGGTTAATAAAAATGAGTATATAAAAGACTTGGCCATATTTTTAACTACCATAAGAGATTATTAAGTTGAGAAGATGCTTGTGAATCCTCTTCATCATGTGATGGAGAGTGAACATGCCTGCCTTCATATGTTGTAATCACCATTCTTGGATCTTCTGCTAATCTTTCCACTCGTTTCTTAACTCTGCAATTATCTTGTGTACAGCGATAATAGCTCCTGCAAGATATAACCATGTTAGAAATTGTTTTTTTTTCCTAGTATCTATAGTTGGTGATGAAATTAGAATTCCAAAAAATCGAACTTGTGACCTCAAGCAATTTTTGTACTACATTTGACACTACAAGAGGATTCAAAATTTCAAATCCCACAAGACGAGCTATGAGTTTGGTGACAATTCAGAATTCATAAATTTCAAATCCCAACTCCGCCCTGACTTTTCTTGATTGTGGCTCTGCATATCGTACCATGAAAAATAACCAAGCTAGTCCAAAGTTACTCCATACGTGTGCTAATGGCAGGTAATCGACGAATAGTTGAGGTGCGCAAAGTTGTTCGAACACACACCATGGTCAAAAAATAAAAAATAACCTAGACCAAGATATTTGATTGAATGTTCAAACACAAGATATTGGAAATAATGAATTGCAGCCACCGACAGACATGTCATAAGTTTCTTAAGTTCTTTCACGTCCATTCTTATCTTTGAACAGTATTTTTTTAATTACCCTTTGTAGTGGCAACTGCCAAAACCTGCAAAGAATCCCTAGTCTATGCATATTGTTCTACTAATAGATTTTGGCACAGAGACTATAATTATTTCATTTGTTCAGTATAGGACAACACGCGAATCTGCATCATCCAGAATTTAGACCAACAGAAAATACCAAAAAAAGAAGAAGAAAACAACTAGTAGTAGAAATTCTAATATAAGAGTTATGAATATGTAGCAACATTCCCGGAAAGACTTAGAATCATCAAACTTGTTTCTGAATTGTGGAACATATTACTAATATATTATATACTTAGTAGTTAGGAATAGCATATTTCAATCTATAGCATATTTCAATCTATCTACTTTGAGAGCTAGCTCGATGGCTCCAACCAAAAATTCTCTAGTTATGTTTACCTTTACCCCTTTCAATCACTATAAAGTCTAATGTACTTTTGCTAGGGGTTTAACATGTTCCACTAATTGAGTCCGGAAACTAAATGACCCCCAAAAAGTCTAAAATAACCAAAATAACCCATAAAAAAAGAAAGTTACATAACAACCTCTAACACACTTTTTTTTTGTAAGTTATACAAGAACGAGTTAACGTGCCCCGCTAACATCCGTTACCCAAGGCTTTTTTATGGGTTACTTTGGTTACTTTAGACTTTTTTTGGGATCATTTAGGTTTTAACCAATGGAGGAGTAAGGATTTCCATTAAAGAGATTCAATATATATGAAGTAAATATATGAAGAAGCCAAGGGGTTTCAACATCTATATGTGTAAAGATAATTTTGACTTTATATATATTTTATAATTTTCCGATGAAGGAAATTCCAATACCCTAGCGGCTAGCTCCACCCATAGTTTTAACGCTCCTTATGGAAGAGGATAGTTCTCACATCTCAGACCCGACACATTTACTTGAGAGTAAAAGAACTTCAAATATTTTACCACGTCCTTTAATCACAAGAGTCTAATGTACTAGACATTAACTCCAGCATTTGGAAAAAAGTCCAATGTGGGATTAAAATAATTAAGCAATGTAGTTCCCTTAAGCTTTTATAACCTACTCTTAGAATAGTTTGATGGATAGTGCAATATAGAGCTGTTGGTAGGACAATGTGGGAGTGCTTTACCTAGTACAACAAAAAGGTAAAAAAGATTGAGGAAATGGAAATGAAACAGTGCACAAACAGAGATATATAGCAATTGCAAACTGGCAATTGCTGGATTCATTATCACTAGTGACAGTGGCTTTAACAACAGTGGGCTCCCTTGTGCATCTCACATTGTCGCTTCTGATCAAAACTTTTTGCACTTTAGTAGATTAAAATGCGTTTAATTTTCATATCCTGATACTTAACAATATAAGTAGGTGTTTGGCCATGAAAACCATATATTTTCCATTTTATTTGGAATTTTGAAATTGGAGTTGAAGTTGGACTTAAAGATGGAGCTATGTTTGATTATAGTTTTTGCTTTGGTTGTTTTAATATACTGAATATAAAAAAAGTGAAAATAGAATTTTAGGTGTTTTTAAATTCCTAATTCAACTTCAAGTTGAAGATGTATTTTGAATTTTCATTGGTCAATCGCTTATTTTCAAATATAAGTGAAAAAAATGAAAATTCTCATTGGTCAAACAGGTAAGAAGTTTTACATCATCATACGAAACAAAAAGAAAAATCAAGCTAGAAAATGACTCGTAATCAGTCCAGAAAATTTCTTAGCCACAGACCACAGTAGACTATTACATGCTCCAGATCATTTAGACTTATGAAACTAAGCAAGTGGAAGAGGTATGAATGATCCATTGAACAAAGGGGATATTCATATGGCATGATCTCACTCATATTCTGGATAGGTGACTTAGAAAATTGATTTATCAAATATTAGAAAGTAGATGATTCTTGGTGGATTATTAACTAGAAAAATAAGATTAAAAAGCTACTCAATAGATTAAATTCCATCAATAGTATAAAATTTCATTACATTATCGGTGTACAAAACTTAATATCAAATTAAATTTCTTCTAATATTAGCTAGGGCGGGCTACGGGGTGCGTTAGGGGTTACAATAGTATAGTCACATACAATGAGGGTGATAAATTGAACACGCTTCTTCGAAATATTTTACTTAGTCTATAATTCAAAAATAAATTTTTATTATATATATATATATATAATTTTAATATTCTTAGCGAAATTCTTTAACTTCACCATGGGCTCTGTTTGTATTTTTAAATCTTTTTCTCTTTCTCTTTTTGAGGGATTGTGGGTGGAAGGAGACAGCAATATAGCAAACTTCTGAAAAAAAGAAGAAAGCTCAATATATAGGTGTAATCATTCAACAATAAAAGTTTCAATTTACTATTAACCTAAAGAGGGGATCCTCCATGGGATCCTCCCCATATCAAACATAAGGATGTAAAAAGTGATCATCATTCCTTTTTTTCTTTATTCATATGGGCCTTAGGGTTTTCATATGTACTACTTACATGAGAAATGCATGGCTCTTTTAGTTTAACACAAGTATTAACAATGCCAAATCTTGATAATAAGTTGTTCCAAGTATTAACCACTAATATCCATAATCATTATGAGATTAATGAATCTCTTTTTACTTGCTACAAGTTTTGTAATCATTTTGTGAATACTCCTAACTAAGAGATCGTCACACAAGTATTAACAATGCCAAATCTTGATAATAAGTTGTTCCAGGTATTAACCACTAAAATCCATAATCATTATGAGATTAATGAATCTCTTTTTACTTGCTACAAGTTTTGTAATCATTTTGTGAATACTCCTAATTAAGAGATCGTCACACAAGTATTAACAATGCCAAATCTTAATAATAAGTTGTTCCAAATATCAACCACTAAAATCCATAATCATATTAATGAATCTCTTTTTACTTGCTACAAGTTTTGTAATCATTTTGTGAATACTCCTAATTAAGCTAATTATCCTAATTAAGCTAATTAAGAGATCGTCACACAAGTATTAACAATGCCAAATCTTAATAATAAGTTGTTCCAAGTATTAACCACTAAAATCCATAATCATTATGAGATTAATGAATCTCTTTTTACTTGCTACAAGTTTTGTAATCATTTTGTGAATACTCCCAACTAAGAGATCGTCAAGATTCAGCTCTACCAACATATCCGATTTAAACTCTAAAACACGCCCCGAAAGGCTATCATTTCATGAGTACCAAGTTAATATTATTCAATCATTTTTTGTCTTTAGAGGTTAATAATAACATTTACTTTAGCCCGCTCACAAGAAATTACCTTAAATAATAGGAGTATAAGCAATAATAGTATCAACAGCTAATGTTAGTATCAAACCGCTAGGATCCCTATGTACTTTTCCAAAAATCTCGAGTTCGAGCTCCGAAAAAAAGAAAAAACTTTTCCCTTTAATAGGCCTTGTAAGCACTTAAATTCGATCAAATAACTTTATAGATTTAAATCTGATAAAACTTAAGTGCTTACAGGTTTTACATTGCATGAATTTGAATTAGCGGAATATCAAAACAAATGTCGAGCACCGGATTGGAAACCAAAAAAAGTAAATATCTAAACCACTACTTCAGCGCCCTAATGATTAGCTGGGGGAAGATAATTTTTTTGATTTGACAATACAAAAATGAGAGGCACAACATTTCATCAATGAAAATGGATGAAGATTGTTGAAGGCTGACAAATAAAGAAGAAAGAAGAAATTTAGTCAGAATGGAAAACGAAGTAAATTAAGTACCTTGGATGTTGGGTATTTTTGACAACTTTCTGGCCATATTTTCTCCATTTATAACCATCATCCAGCACATCCACATCACTCATAGTCTTGAAACAAAATCTTGGCTCTCTTACTTTCCTTCTTGATGATTTGATCTTCTTCATCTTAATTGATGAAACCCCTAAATGATCATGATCAAACTCTCTTCGCTTGATATTACTGCTCTCATTCATTTCTCCCCATGCCCTAAAATCCAAACATATTAGTCACAAGAACTTACTAGACATGCAAATTTAAAAAACCCTTAATTTTGCATGATAAAATAAAATTTGGAAACATAAATTAATTAAGGTTAATAGATCATTTACTGATGATCTGTGTTGCTTGGACTCTTTAAAAATATCGGAGGTGCGTGTTGAATCCTCCAAAATAGTACATCTTTTGAGGATTCGACACAGATATGGTAGTATTTTTGAATAGTCCGAGCAACATAATTGATGATTACCATGCATTTGCAGTGGACTTTTGCAAGGAAAGAAGATGGGGTCCTCCAAAAATAGTACTAGTAGTAAGGTCCTCTTTGTGCCTTGATTCATTATTTAGGGAATGATCTGAAGAAGGTGCAAAAGAAGGAGGGATCATTGTGAGGGTTTTGAGAGTATTTTGGTTGTATCCAATAAATGGTAGAGTAGTATTAATCCCCATATTGTTGTTTGGAGGAAAAGAGAAAAATCCAAGTTGTGATGACATATCTTGATCCTCAAACAAGCTCTGGCTAAACATTGCTCTTTTTTTTTTTTTTTCTCTTTCTCTGAGGGAGAGTGTGTGTGTGAACAATGTAGAAGAAGTTCAGCTGTAAGAAAGAGACTAG
The DNA here is from genome assembly GCF_029784015.1 of Lycium ferocissimum. Classification (NCBI taxonomy): domain Eukaryota; kingdom Viridiplantae; phylum Streptophyta; class Magnoliopsida; order Solanales; family Solanaceae; genus Lycium; species Lycium ferocissimum. The sequence goes on from NC_081347.1 coordinate 14,643,266, forward strand.
GCAGTTTAATTTCTTATAAAAGGAAAGACTTTGAAGCTGTTAGGACAAATAATTGGTGACACAACACCATAAGGAAAAAGAAAAGGTGATCTTTATAGGTACAGTTTCGGTTAAAAGAAACAAATGGCTCCTCTTAATATGCCGTGTAGAGACACCGTAGGCACCAGCGGAATTAAGATTTATTAAAGGAATTCAAAATATAACAAAGAAAATATAAGAAGAAACTAAGGTGATTCAAGATCTGCTATATATACACATGATAAATAATTTTAACTTTATGTATGCAGTATAATTTTTTAATAAAAGACTGTACCCTAGCTCCGCTCATGCACATAGGTTTAGCTTGAGAGCACATAGCTAAAGAAAGTGATATAGAACTCATCAAAAAATTAGTTCAAGAGGTGATAATTATTCAAAGTATATAAAATATATAACGATCCATCAACCAATGTGAAATAATTTTGCTCCCCCCTTGACTCTTCCCCAACATGAACAATATAACATGAAAATTCAACATTGAATAATTAAATCAAGATAAGAGTTAGTATTATTGTAATAATGTAAAGAAAATGAACTTTAATATAAATGAATTACAAAAATTAACTCACGAGATGAGCATTATCCGACATCATATAAACAATCACAACAACGTAACCTCTCCTCACAACTAATATAGGAACTTAAGATATACCTTGTGAAAATAATTTGATACGGTAGCTAGTTTTTTTTGTCGTTTTCATCTCCTCCTTATGAACTGGTCTATCATAAATGAAATATAAATAAATAAATAAATAAATAAATAAATAAATAAATAAATAAATAAATAGGAAGATAACAAGATCAAGAGGAAAGCTAAATTTAGGAAAGGAGAAAAAAAGTGAAAGTGGAAAAAAGGACAATAAAAAGAGAAACTATGGATGTGCAATGTGTCACTCACACGTCTCAATTTACATAGTGCATTTTTAAGTATATCTATTTTTATATTTAGAAAAATTAAATTTAAATTTTTTATTTTATTTTAATAAGATAATTTATACCTACACAAATTTTTATAATTTATTTTAGATTAAAAAAAATTATTTTATTTTGTTTTTTAACTCCATATCCAATCAAAATATATCATATAAAGAGAGTGAAAGAGTTCCTACTTTCTAGTTACTCCTGGTTACTACCACTTATAGTGACTTTTCTAATTAGATTTAAGTTGTACTGCATGTTGCTACTTTAAGTCTTTAACCAAAAAGCAAAGGTAAACCCATGTGCCCAAAGGTCAACCAAATCAGAACAGTAAGGAGGGGTTGAGAACATGGGAGCCTTTTACATGTTTAAAACCTCTCTGTTTGTTTCTTTCTTTGCCTTTTTCGTCCAAAAAGTTGAATGACTTTTTAAATTTGTTGCATTCAAGTATCATGCACTCATTTGAGAAATTTTCCTTTTCTTTTATATTTACAATAAAATCTTTATCAATGGATCCAATGATAAAAGGGCAAGGAGATGAGTACAAAATAATGAAACAGAAACTTGATACAAAGTGGAGTAAAAAAGGTGTTAATTCATGATAGGCCTAATGGTCTCAAAAGGGAAAGAGAGAAGTAGTTCAAATTAACACTATGCTTGTATGTGTCCCGAAAACCTATCCGTATTTCACGTGTTTAGGCTCCATTTTGTTGTATGTTTTTCAAAATGATATTTTCATAAGATTTAAATTATACACTAGAAATGCAAAGATTTTTTAATACTCCTCATTAGTGATTTTTAACTTGCAATAGAAAATTAACTATTATTTTTATCACATTATCAATTTATATTTATTAAAATTGTCTGAACCTAATTTTTAGTTGTTGCAACTAGCACCTAACGAACCACTACCCTTCCTTAGGCGAACCACTTTCATTATTCTATGTCATTACGAAATATAGATAAAGCAAAGTAATTGCAATGTAGAAAATATCTCAAAATCTAATGAGCAACAAAATTAAAAAGAATGGTGCAAGTATAGACGACCTAAAATTACACAAGTGTAGTCAAGGAGCTACTATCAAACTCTGTTTACAAAGATCAAGAGATGCATCCCGAAAATATATTAGTAAAAAGTAGTCTGAAATGTCAATATAACAGATGTGGTTGACTCGACTCAACTGAAACTAGAGTATCGCCTCAAACTAGTTCACTGATATCACATTGTTGAATTATAGTAGTATTTGCACAGAGTAGTAAGTGAATTTAGTGGGCATAAAGTCCAGTAAAGTCATCAACCGAACATTCTGTCTTATCCCGTAGCACAAGTCTTTAAAATAAATGCATAAAAGCAAAATATTGCATATAGCTTAAACTGTAAATAACTATAACATGTATAACAACATAGTGAACATCAATCACATCAATAAATCACATAAGCACGGTAAACCCTTGTTGATGCACCCATTAGTCCAAACTTTTACGCTCAGTGCAGGGAGAACTGTTTGGCCAAATTCCTAGGGTCCTTTGCAGATAAAACTGTCAGACCATTCTCAAAGGCCTCGTCAATAAGAAGACTAGACCAAATTCACAGGCCTTTGCCTTTAGGACGGCTGCGCTACACCAACAACATAATAAGAATATCAATTTAACTCAACAAAGCAAATAGGATACATATCACATGCAGAATAACACTAAGTGATCAATGCCTTATTATATGATTCGATAACATGTATAACCATTGCTGAATACTTTACTTTGGTGATCCCATTTTGAAATTGTGGGTCGCGTGTTGTAATTTCATCCTTTTGTGTAGTGTGGATTGTTGAAGATAATGATCAGGCTAACAAACTTGATAATGAATCAATCACCTAGTATAAGTTCACTAGGATTGAGACTCTTGTAATAGTTATCCTAGAAGAGTTTTACTCTAAGTTGTATAGCCCAAAATATAGGATCAATCTCTTGTATAAATAGATAGGCTCGTGTAACTCATTTTCGTCATTAAGAGACTATCTTCTTGATGTTGTTCTGTGACATATTTTCTCATGGTATCAAAGCTTCTTTGAAGCTATTTCCGCTACCCAAATTCAGTTCTTACTACATAATAGCAATCTTGTTCATATGGCTTCCAACACTTTTTGAACAGCCTCCCTTCATCATCTCATTGCTTCATGTCCTGTGAAGTTGAAGCCCTCTAACTATCTGATATGGAGAACACAAATGTTGTAGCTTATCCTAGTGATGAAATTGAACTATCTCATTGAGGGAAAGACAGAAATTATCAATGTTGAGGGCACTCGTGAAAGTATTGAGAAGGACAGTGGCAAAGGAGTTGACAAAAGTAGTGATAAAAAGAGTGATACTGCTGATGACTGGTTAGAAAAATATGTGATGTTAAGGAGTTGGATATCTTAGAAAATGATAGAAGAAAGTATGTATCTAATTGTAGGGTGCACAACTGCTAAACATATGTGGGAATGCCTGGAAGAAACTTATCTGCAGGCAACAAAGGACAAGAAATTTTAGTTGAAGCAACAGCTTCAAACCATCAAGCTAGGAAACAGAACCATTAATGAGTATTTTAAGGAGTTCAAAAGCATTTGTGATAGCTTGGCTGCCGTATAGAAGCTTGTGGATGTTTAACAACGTAATTAACGTTGCTAGAGGTTTTGGTCCTAAACACAAGACTTTTAGGATTGTGATGCTTGGCAAAGCACCTTATCCAACTCTGAGTCAATTGGTTACTTCCCTAAGGGGTTTTGATCTCAGAGAGGATGACGGAAGTGATTCACAACAAGTGAATCAAAATATGGCATTTCAAAGACAAAGGTAGAGAAAACTTCTCAAACAAGAGAGGTAACATGAACTACAACTCAAGGGGTAGAGGCTTTAGACCTGCTGGTCAAAACAACAACCAGAACTCTCAGGGATCTGGAATTGCTGCTAAAGGACGGGAAAGTTCAGGATCATCAAAGATGCCAGATATGTGGCAGAAATAATCATACTGCAATGAAATGCCTCTACGAATGGGATTTTTCTTATTAAGCACCAGAAGGTCTGCACATAGGCCCTTGCTACACTCAATGTGAACAGTCAAAATAGTGGAGACAATGCTCACTATATGGAATCTGGAGCAAGCACTCACATGACCAACATTACAGGTAACTTATCCGACCTTAAACCTTATGTTGGAAGCAGTAGGAAATAGATAAGAACTAGATATCACACATAGTGGAAAAGGAATACTTTATGGTTTAAGGATGAGTGAAGTTCTTGTAGCCCCTAAACTCCAAAAGAATTTGTTATCAGTAAGTAAGATTATTAGAGACAATTGTTGCTCCATTGAGTTTGATGAATCATCTTTTTTTGTAAAGGATAAGAGGACAGGGAAACAGATGGTCAGGAGTGCTAAAAGAGGAGAGATATATCCTTGAAGGTGGACAATCTGCTTGCTTTGAGTGCAACACAGACAAGGAGAAGTTCTAGTGATATTTGGCATGCCTGACTCAGGCATCCAAATTCTAGGTCTTTAAAAGTACTTAGTAATAATAAGTGTATCAATATCACATGTTGGAATAAAACTCCTAGTTAGTTGTAAAATAGGAAAAGGCTGTAAGCTACCATTCAAGTTGAGAAATAAAGTTGAGAATGAACCTTTGTTGAAAATTCACTGTGATTTGTGAGGTCCTGCTCCTATTGAATCCTCCCAACATATGAAATATTATGCTTTGTTTGTGATGATCACAGTACATATACATGGTTGTATCCTTTAAAAAAAAATTGATTTCTTTGAAACATCTGTCAAATTTCACAAGATGGTTGAGAAACAGTTTTCGAAGAGTATCAAGATTTTTCAATGTGATGGAGGTGGTGAATTTTCAAGTTCTGAATTTCTTAAGTACTTAGAGAATTGTGGCATTGTAAGAGATATTTCCTGTCCTCACATTCCTGAGCAAAATGGCATTACGGTAAGAAAGCATAGGCATGTAGTGGAAACTGGACTGACACTACTACTTCATGCCAAGTTACCTTTATATCTATCGACTGAAGCATTTCTCAGAGCAGTATTCTCGATAAACATATTGCCGTCATCTGTGCTTAAAAAGGAAGCACCATTTCATAAACTACATGGTTCACACCCTGGCTACAACAGTTTGAAAGTGTTTTCATGCAGGTATTTCCCTTACTTAAAAGGAAAACACAAGTTCTCACCCAAGTCATATCCATGTGTGTTCATTGGTTACAACAGCTTGCACAAAGGATATAGGTGCTATCATCCATCCACAAGGAAGATCTTTGTATCAAGGCATGTTGTCTTTTGGTGAACTAACACTTCTCTATGTGCAGGAAAACAAGACTGACAAAGGCATCAAATAACTCTAGTCATATGGCCACATTTTTTGAATTTTTTTCAAAATCACAGGCCAAGTCTGATTCATCAGATCCTACAGCTGTAAGGGAAGTGTTAGGAGCTGCTCATAATGATGTTGCAGATGATGTTGCAAAATGATCAAACTGCTGAACATAATGATAGTGTTGCTGATCAAATGATGGTATTGCTGATCACAATAATGTTGTTGATTCTGATCATGATGAAGGTTGTTATTGTTACAAACAATGTTGTTGAGCCTTCTGTAGACATGCAAAACTCAGATACTGATAAATTGCACTCAGAGGCTTATCGCTCAAATGAAACACCTATACAGTTCAATGTGGAAGATCCAAGAGGATTGCAGTTAGAAGTGGACTTGTCACACTTCTTCAATGCCCAGGATGGAGTAACTTCAACACAAAATATTGTTCAAGATGAACCTGCAACCACTACTCAAAACCATCAAATGATCACCAGAATCAAATCTAAGTCCCTTCCTATAACTTATACCTTAGTAGCTACTATAAAAACAAGAACGCTCTTAGATTCCCTCACTGGCTTAAAGCAATGTAAGAAGAATTAGCAACCTTACACCCAAAATGAAACTTGGATCTTCGTCCCTAGAACTCCAACAATGAATATAGTAGGGTCTAAGTGGGTGTTTAAAATAAAAATGAAACCAGATGGATCAATAGAAAGAAACAAAGCAAGGCTAGTTGTTAAAAGGTACTCACATCTTGAAGGGATTGATTTTGAAGAAACTTTCAACAAAAGAGTTAAAGCTACAAACTACAAGAGTTATCCCGTCCCGTTGTTGTCACTTTACATTATCCCATTAGGCAACTAGATGTTAAGAATGTCTTTCTATATTGTCATCTACAAAAAGAAGTTTATATGAATCAACCACTAGGCTTCACTTATTCAATTTATCCAGACCATGTTTTCTTCTTAAAGAAGACACTCTGTGGACTCAAAACAAGCTCCCAGAGCTTGTTTTGAGAGGTATAACTCACTCTTGCTTCATCTTGGTTTCAAATACAGTAGGGCTGATTCTTCTTTTACTCACCATGATACAGAAGGAACAATCTTACTTCTGTTATATGTAGATAATATAATTGTAACAGGATGCAACTCAAGGCAGATAGGGGAAGTAATGCAAAAGCTAGGAAATGAATTTTCTATGAAGGATCTTGGACCATTTTCTATGAAGGATCTTGGACCCTTGAGTTTCTTTTTGGGGATTGAAGTAAGATATTTTCCTGGAGGAATCCACTTGAATCAAAGAAAATATGCAAATGATCTGCTTAGAAAAGTGGATTTGGCAAATATAAAAGCAGTTCATACTCCATTAGCTCATCAGTTTACAGAAGCATTGTGGGAAGTTTGCAGTATCTTACACTCACCAGACCAAAAATTACTCATGTTGTTAACCTTGCAAGTCAATTCACGCAGAATCCAAATAGCATGCACCTTCAGGAAGTTGAAAGAATATTGAGGTATGTCAAAAGAACCATTGATCATGGATTCAGAATTATATCACAGTCCTCTTTCAGGTTGTATGGGTTCTCAGATGCAGACTGGGCAGGATGTACCATAACAAGGAGGTCTACTACTGGATATAGTATATATCTTGGTACAAATTGTGTTTCCTGGTCATTAAGGAAGCAGAATACTGTTGCAAGATCAAGTGTTGAAGCTGAGTATAAAGCATTGGCAGCAACTATAGCTGAGCTTACTTGGATAAGCTATATTCTACATGACATTAGAATGTATATCAAGACTGCTCCCTATCCTATTCTCAGGACAACTTGAGTGCTCTATACATGACTACATATCTAGTAATGCATGCTAGAACTAAGCATGTAAAATTAGATTATCACTTTGTCAGAGAGAAAATAGCTCAAGGACAACTAATCACTCAGTTTGTTGGATCCAAGGATCTAACAGATGTTCATACAAAAGCTCTTGGCAAGGACCAATTCCAGTTCTTACTAAACAAGCTAGGTTTAGTGAACTCACCTCCCACTAGCTTGAGGGGAAGTGTTGAAAGATAATGATCAGGCTAACAAACCTGATAATGACTCAATCATCTAGTATAAGTTCACTAGGATTGAGACTCTTGTAATAGTTATCCTAGAAGAGTTTTACTCTATGTTGTATAGCTTAAATATAGGATCAATCTCTTGTATAAATAGATAGGCTTATGTAACTCATTTTCATCATCAATATACGATTTTCTCGATATTGTTCTGTGCCATATTTTCTCATGGATTAACCTCATAACTTTATTTATTCATTCATTATGTCATAGATGTTTCATAGATAGAATTGTGATATTAGTTTAGGGTAATCATTCGAATTAGCGAGTAACATCGTTATTTTACGGCTTGATTAACGAGAATGTTGATGCTTATTATTAAATTGCAGTACATGGGTAAGAAGTGGATAATCACTACACTAATCGGTTAGCTCGGTGCAAGCTGGTGGAGATATGGTGATGTACCACATGCTTCTCATCCCATTTTGAGACGTGACACTAAAAATTAATAAAGTTGGTGAAAACATAGATGTTAGGGTTCAGATACCAAAAATGACAAATAACGCTATAGATGAGCTTCTTTTTATTTGTCTAAGCAGCTAGAAAGAATTACCTAATACTCCTTCCGTTTCAATTTATATGAACCCATTTGATTGGACACGATATTTAAGAAAAAGGGAAGGCTTTTGAAACTTGTGGTTCAAAATAAGCCTTGAAAATTTGTGTGGCTGTAAATCATTCATAAAGTGAATTTGTTTCCAAATTAGGAAAGAGGTCATTCATTTTGGCACGGACTAAAAAGGAAATAAGTTCAAACAAATTGAAACAGAGGGAGTATAAATGTTGGTGATGGATAACATGTATGTGTAGAACAGTGGCATACATATAATTTTTAGTTGGCAGTGTAAACATTTAGGCCAAACCCATCGATAAACACTTGTGGTCGTCCACTTCTTTCACTTGAGCACCTAAAGGCTGGCCAAAGTGACCCTTGTTGATTTAGACACTTCGGTGGGCCGTCCTATTCCACTTAGACACTTTTTGCATCGTTATCGGAGCAAAACCAACACCAGTCGTCTCCTACGTGGATTAAGTGGCCAATCAAATTGTGCCAGCTCATTTAAATTGTACCAACTCAATTAAATTGTGCCAACTCATTTTAATTGTAAATTCACTAATTTGTAAATTCGTGGAGTTTTGACCATTAAAAATTGGGGCTTTTGGGCTGGTTGGATGTGCAATGAGGTGGCGCCCCCTTTGGTGTTGGTTTTACTCCGATAACGGTGCAAAAATTGTCTAAGTGAAATAGGAATGACCCACCTGAAGTGTTTAAATGGAACAAAAGTCACTTTAGGTGCTCAAGTGAAAGAAGTGGACGACCACAGGTGTTTGTCGATGGGTTTGGCCAAACATTTAAACAAGCGAACAAATGACCCGTTGATTTCAAGATAAAATATTTAAAAGGCACAATCTAGACTCTATATTTATTTTTTTGACGGGTTCTCAGTTTTTTTAAATTTGCAGTCATGATAACCTTGTTAGAGATATTTTTAAATAATTGTAGTTTTTTACACTTTAAAACATCAAACAGATCTTTTGGAGTGGTAGTTTAGTTGATTACTGGTGTAAATAGATTAGAGTTTGATTCCTTACGACCTCCATTTTTTAAAAAAAAATAAATGAAACTAAAATGTTTTAAGATATTACATCTAAGGAGGGGCTCGAATTCCTGATCATAATTAAATGAATAATATGTTTACCAATTGGACTAGAAATTGCATAACGTATAGAGTCAAATTATATATCTCTACGTTATTTTTTATTTTTACAAACATACATATTTAGTATTGTTTTTTAATCAAACGGTGTCGAGTGACACCGCCTTGGCCAAAGGTCTGCCCCTCCGATGAACTAGTAATGTTGCACACAAACTGGCCCACCACTTTTATGAGAAAAAATTTAAACAAAATTGTCTTTTGAAATCTTAAAATTGAACACATCAATGTATGTAGAATGCGTAGATATGTTAATTAAATAGTTCTCTAATTAAGTAGTACTCCCTCCATTACATTTTAAGTGGTATTTTAGGCATTTCATTTTGTTTTAAAATAAGTGGTGTTTTAGAATTTCAAGAAGAAACTGATCTTATTCTTTCAAACTTACCCTTATTTATAATTAAGAATCATTAAATAGCTTCTTTTTTTTTAAGACATTAATTAGGAGTAAATTAGTAAAAACACTCATAATTTTTTAGAAGCAAATAATTTCTTAAAGGTCGTGCATAATTTAAAAGCACCACTTATTATGAAACGGAGAGAGTATAAACTTAGAGTTCTTGTTTTATCAATATAAATATGTAGGGTATCTTTATGCCATCAAAAAATCAAGAGCAATGATAATGAATCTTGGTTGCAAATCTGTATCTCTGTATCAGCTGAAGATATCATGATGATGAGATTAAAAATCAGGGGCCAATTTGACTTTTTGGCTGCTATATAAAAGCTCCTTGCCTTTTTCCTCTATACTTTTTGATAAATTAATGTTGCTTTTCTAAGCTTATTATTATTCTCCAACACCCACCACCCACGATTAGTTAATTTTCCTCAAGTTCCAAACAACCCTATAATATTGTTATGATCTCTTCAATTGCACACATTAATCTATGTTAACTTTGATTTGCAAAAATGCCATCATATTCATTGATGAAACAATTAACTTTCATTGAACAATAATGCTTTTAGATACTTAGTTTCTTGCCTGATTAATTAGTTTAACATTGGGTCAGTCAAGTTCATTTGATTGACTCGTAATTCACTTTTACTTTTATCATTGCACCGCTTGTGCTTATGATTTTCGTACTAGAAAAACAGTAATCATTGATTGAATAATGTAAGATAAGAATTAGCAGGCTTTATATTCTAAATTCTAGATTGAATAAGCCCGAAAAATTTCACACTATTTAAAATTATAGTATTATATTTTATATATAATCTCGACAGTATGATCTTAAATAGGAGGTTGTGGAGGATTCAGATTAGGGTAGAATGTTAGTAGGTGGTTTCGCTTATTCTTTCGTACTAGTAGTCGTAGTTTTGCTCATTCGTTTATTGCCCTTTGCTTTCTGCTTATATTTGTTAAGTCTTGTACTTCGATTATCTTATTTATCTGTGTTAGCTACTGCTTCTTTCTTTCTAAACTGTTTTATCATGACTTTCTCGCTTTCATTATTTCCCATTTTCATATTAGTTTGATATCTTTCTTATCCGACCTTTTTATCTTGTTCTCTCTTAAGTGAAAGTGCTTTTTCAAAATAGTCTCCCTATCTTTCAAGGTGAGGGTTACACTCTACCCTCTCCAGACTCCACATTGTGGGTCCACTGAGTATGTTGTTATTGTTGTTGTTATCAAATATTAATTTAAGACGTTGTTCACATATTCAACAATTTTTTTTTTTTTTTGGAACTATGTTTTACATCATACGTTGCTATGGTTCTTGGATTTATGTGGAGATTTATTGTGTGTTATTGACATTATTCAAATATTTATGGTGCCAAAACCTCGCAAACTTTTATTTAATGTAGGTGTCTTTGAGCTGCATGTAAAAGTAGTAAACAACCCTTAGTTGTGCTGCTATCCTATTAATCGGGACTCCCGATCGTTATCGAATCAGGGTTTTGACAACCCAATGAATCATCAGAAAGAGATGGGTTGGATTCTAGAATCTACCCAAAAGACTCAATTTCTAGTTAATGCATCTATAAGTATCCGACAATATAATCCTTGTATGAAGCCACTGACGTTTCGTCTAGCATGCCGTCTACACAAAGTGAAAGGAGACGAGAATTACCTCCCCTTACTCTGTCAATCACAGTTATCTCGTCTATTCTATTCTTGAAAGCATGTAACAGAAGGCCCTTTATTCAGACTGTCTTATTTTAATTAAGTAGTTTAAACTTCTAATTCAACTTTTTTTCAATTTAAGTTCTGATTGAACTTATGCACTCTATCAAGTGTATTATGCACTTTATATAAAGCTTCATTTTCTTATAAATTTATAAATTTTCACACACTCATTATTTGTATTCTAACGCGTCGAGTAGGACAGCATAATTATGTATTTAATTTGGACATGTGTGAATAAAATGTAACCCTCAGTCATCTTTATAAAGCTGCCGGGTGATACGTATGGATTACATTTGAGTTCCCCTCTTGTAGTCAAATTAACAATCTTAGCAGAATATTTTTATCTTCTACAATAATATCCATTTCGGATTAAAAGGAGCCTAGGGATAAGAAGAAGAACTGGAATAGTCTATTTCTTGGGACTTGGAATAGTTTTTTGTGTAGCTGCGTAGGTGTTCTTTCCCTTTTCCTTTTCGGTTTTGGCGGTGGTATTTCCCCCATAAAGATGTGATATTTTCTTATTCATTAAATAAGTTGATTTATCCAAAAGAAATATAAAAATAAAGGAGGAAAAAAAGTTAGAACTGATTTCCGACTTCTACTATTTTATTGGATATTTACAATTACCTCTCACCAAAGATATTTACTGAATATTTTTATCTAGCAAACTTTAGCAAATAGAAGAAATCATCTAGTATTTTTTCTCCGTGGATATTTGAACCTTTGTTTTTATAATTTTACCTATTTTCATTAGTAGTTAAGATCACACTAATAGTTAAATTAGGGTGCAATTTCTCAGAAGATCCTACCTAACAAACGGAGAAGTAGAGATAAAGATGTCATGACACCGTTTTTGAAAAGACATTTGCCTCTTAAAGCTCCTTCCCCATATCCACCAAATTTTACACAAACCCAACTCATAATCATTATTTGCCCGAGGAATTTTCGTCTTGCATAAAAATAATAATTATTGCAATTCAAGTTGTTGAAAATATTGCCTCTTGCTTTCTTGTGCATGTTTGTGAATGTTCACCAAACTCTTGTCTTTTTGGACAAAGTTGCTTGAGAAAATGTTTGTGAAAATAGCAAAGGAAAACCTATGAATGCGTTTAGACTTGTTTTTATCGAAGATAAAGTTTAGTACATTTATGGAATACAGTATTGAAAATAATCTACAACAAGAGAAAACTGTTCATTATAATCCTAATTTGGTGATCTAAAACATGCAGTAAGCAACTCGATATAATCAGTTAAAATATCCTAATAATAATTTTAAAAAAAATAATGCCAGTGTATATGATTAGCTAGATCCTTTTCTCAATTTACCCTCTTTGAGACTAATTATTCTTTTTGTTTCTCACATTGTGTTTGATACTCATATGGAGCCCGATTAAATTGATTCGGGTACAAACGTTCCATCGAAATGTAGAATCAATTTAAACAAAAGACACTTCTATACTGTGCTCAAGTCTAAGACATCTGGTTAAAGATGAAAAATACTTACTATTCCACCACAACTCTACTGGTGGAGATTAACTACTTACTGCTATCACTCTTATTATTACGATTAATTTTGGGATGAGCACCCAAAGTATTCATTAGTCCTAGTTACTAGTTATTAAAAGAAGTGCTTCCAAAAATTATTACCTATAAGATAAGCATGAGATATAAATCATTCGAAATCTCAACTATTTTTGGCTTTAACATGGTTAAACTTGTTTAGACGCCCGGCGTTCCCAACTCTTTTGCAGATTCAAGTAATGACAACCCATTAAAAAGGAAAAGAAATTGTAATTTGCATGTATATTCAATAACCATGATTAACATTATTCGACCAAATATATATCTATCACATCCGGATGTACAGGACTTAAATTTCAAGAAAGCAATCAATTTAAGTTAGTTCAATTAGAACTTAAATTAAAAAAGTTGAATTAGAAGTTTAAACTACTTCATTAACTGCGTGTGCATATAAGCATTTGTCTTCACAAATCATAAGATAATTAAAACAAGTCAAATTTGATAATTTGGCAATTCAAAGGAGGGAAGTGGAATTTACACCAAAATTGAGAACATAATGCATAGTCACTTTATTTGCATGTATTGATAATGTCCTCTCACGGATAGTTAAGGAGTGTAATGCGATAATAAGAATTCTATAATTTTAATTAAATATTTTAGATTTGAGCCTTAATTTTTTTATTTTTTTTTTTTGTTATAGGAAATGTTATTTCTGCCTATGTAGAACTTGAAATCCAATATTAATCGGACCAATATATTTCGAATATTTACCAAATGGTTATTAATAAGTAGTGATGCATGAGATTTGTAGAGACAATAAGACAATGTAGAATTATTGTAGTAGAAAAAAGGGATAATTATTCTTGTGGAAACTATGATGACAATGTGGTGAAAGGTCGACGGAGTAGAAAAATATGTGAAATACTCTCGTGAAACTTCAATCAATTCCCTTACTTGCTTTATGTGGCCTTTTGTTTTGTTTTTATTCTGATCGAAATTCAAAGAGATTTGGCAAATTTACTACTCCTATATAAATCTTGAAATGTAAAACCTCGTTAATATTATCACAGTTCTCTTTCTATTTTTTTTTTGGAAATCCCTCATGACTTTTATTTCATTTCGAATTTTGAAAGTGATTATTATATTATTATAAGAAATTTTATATGGTAGTTATGTTAAACTCCAAATTACAACAACCTCTTTGGGATAGTGACGTAGCGCTAGCTTAAGCATGATGGAAGGCTTATCATTCTTTACGAAAGAATTCCACAATTAAATATCTATTCAATTATATTTCTTTTTTAATTAATTTGAAAAAGAGAAAAGTATGTAATATTGAGAAATGAGAAGGATGGTGGACAAGGCATCATTTGTTTTTTTGTCTCTCTCCAAAACCTAAAGGGGCCATCATTTTCGTGCCCCCACCCTTTACCCCCCTTACAAAAAGGAAAAAGAAAAAAATGGAAAAGACATCTCCCTACCAACATTTTTGCATATTATATAGTTCAAATTTTCATGTTTCTTAATTGGCTTCACAATCTTTAATGGTTATCTTTAAAAGTTTAATCATGGACCCAGTTGAAGTAAAAAAAAAAAAAAAAAAAATGATCTCGTTAAATCACCTGAGAAATTCACCAATTCATATGTGATAAGTGAATAATAACAATTATGCACCGTAATAAGTAGTTAGATACAAATAAGGAAACATGAAATACATATGGTGAACTACAACAATAGTTAAAGAGTCTAAAATAACTGAGTTAAAAGATCGATAAGTAACCATGCAAGGCAGTTTCTTTTTGTTCTTATTATATATGGTCCATCCCGTATTTTCATGATATCGTTATGATCAATTAATGACAAATAATTCCATATGTCCCGAATTGGCCATGAATGTTTACTCTTGAGGGCCAATTTCTTTGTTACCGTAGCAAAATATGACATGAACAAATTAGTCATTAGAACGTAGAAAAAGAGAATTAATATACTTGTTAAGAAAATATGAGAAAAGCGCAACGGGGACCATTTAACTTCCTTCATTATAATGTGGAGTATATGAAAAAACTAGTATTTCCTTTTTCAGGTGAGAAATATATGTGACTATTTATTAGTGGGTGGGACTGTAGCAAGTGGTAGACAAATTTTTGCTTCGAGAAGTGCTTGTTTTAGGCATAGGGTGAGTGAAGTTGACTTGGGTGATCCATATTTACAAAGTCAATAGTTGGAATGCTGTGCTTATTTTGTAAAAGAAAATAAGAAAATATAAAGGGTGTGTTTGGTACGAAGGAGAATATTTTGTGATATTTTCATGTTTAGTTGATCAAAATATTCTCTAGTAAAATAAATTTCTTAGAAACGAGGAAAATGAATTTTCTAATGAAAGTAATGAAAATAAATTCGGTAAGTAACATTCCAATTCATTGTCCCTTCTATACCCACACCCAACACCCCCACCCCTTGACAATCGTACCCCTCGCCACTCCTGAACCCCCACTCCCCACCCCATTATATTTACATAAATGCTTTTGAAATAATATTTATTTGCTTACTTACTAAACCGTAAAAAATAAATAAGAAATTCGCTTATTTTTTAAAAATCCATTTTCTAATAAGAAAATGCTTTTTAACATTTTCCTTTGTGCTAAACACACCCAAAATGAATATAAACTTGAATTCGTTGCAGTGAAGGTAGAACGGTGCACCGTGCATGGAAACGGGGTAGGCATTGGTGATTGTATAAAGTCGGTTGCTGTAATGGGTCGCGGGGAACCTGGCATATGCTCAGTCACAATTTTAATTGACAACTCAACTTGCTAACACAAAATTTTACCTTTGACATTAATAAATGATGTATTTCTCTTTCTTTTCTTTTTTTAGAGAAAGGGAAATGTGAGGAGAGACTATATCTGAGACCGTTTCAAAATTTGAATTCAAAGTATTTCGGTTAATTATAACTCATTTAATTAATTAAATTTGAAGTCGAGTATCTTTTAGAAATAATCATTTTATCTCTATTAGATAGAGTAAGATCTGCTTACACTTTACCCTATCTGAATTTTACCTATAAAATTACACTCGACATGCTATTATTCTTGAATTCGATATCCATTGGTTCTCTCATGTCTAAACACCTACATAATTAATGAAGGATCATTAATTTTGACAAACAAAAAAAAATGCTCTTTCTCAATTTATGTGACAGGAATTGGATTTCAAGAGTCAAATCAGTACTCTCTATGTGAAAACTACTACTACCAGTACTTGTTGAGGAGCGAAGAGAATAAAAAGTCGTGAGCATTAGGAGTTGGGCCACGTGCAGAGGTTTGATGGGATAGTAGTAGCTGTAAAATACGCATCACTGGAAAGGGTGGAGAATAGAAAGGTGGCAATATTTCATCAAGAGAATATATATGACAAGTCAGTGTCATTACAGAGGCATGTTTCAATTGCTAAGCTCAGCGTATCATATCCAATCCAATCTATGGATTCTGACACCATATATATAGAGAAGAGAAAGATAGATGGATGGATGTAGAGGAGGAAATGAGGGGTCTAGACAGACAAAGGAGCAAACATTTCCCAGGAATATTAAGTGGAAGTGTATGTAATCATTACCATGGGAATTGGAGGTGACTCGAGAATTGACACTTGGAATATACAACCATTATCATTACCCTCCCCCACCTCCTCAAATCTCCCTTCTGATGGTTGATGTAGAGTCCGGAATCAAAATTGAGTTGTTTTTCCCCTCTAAATAACTACATTGATATGTAAAACAAACATATACAATTTAGTTAGAGCGTATGAAATATATGTGCTATATGAATATGATCCTGGCCAAGAGCTAACAGACGTTAGGTTCGACCAGTATGACGCATGTAACTCATGACCTACACATGTCCATTCCTTATAATATCCGATATTATATGGTCAATATTATATGTTGAAGACCTCGACTATTTATATCCTTAGGAATTCGAATTATAGACTTTGAGGTTGTAAAGCGTCAAAAGTGAGTTATTAGTTCTTTTAAAAGAATACGTAGGTCAGAGTACTTGTTCATAGACATGATAATTATTTGTTATATTTTTTTTGTCGAGAAATGGTGAATGCGATTATACTAGGTCGCATGATTTGGCACAGATAAATAAAAAAATGGTGATATTGTTAGCATAAGCATGTGTGAGTTTTGATGATTGACAAAGCAAATGAACTAAATATAGAAAGCTAATGGACAAAGCTACTGAACAAGGTGAGTGAACCCGGTATGGGGACATGATCTACTCAAGAGAGTTGCATACAAAACACATGAACGAGGTCTGCAAACATGTTCCAACGCAGAGACACGTGTAGTGAATAGATCAGAGACATACGCAACACAAGAGTGAATGAACCACATGTTCCAACGTAGAGACAGGTGCAGTGAATAGATCAAAGACATATGCAGGACAAGAGTGAATGAACCAGGTCTGCAGATATGTTCCTTCTCAGAAATAGGTGGACAAGCTAAGCGTGAATAGATCAGAGATAGATGTAAGATATGGGTGAATAAAATAGGTCTATGAATATGTTCCGTCTCAGGCACTATGAAGCTTCAGAGAAGGAATAACAAGGTGCTTGAACCAGGTCCAAGAAACATGTTTTAGCTCAAAGTCCTACTACGAGTAGGATTTGTATTTTAATTTATGGTAAAGACTTAGGGGACAAATTTGCAGGATTTCTTACCATAATTATCGAAATACTTCATACATCTACAAGGACATTGAAGACGCGTGAAGGCAAGAATCCCAAAGTCAACTCAAACTCTAACTCTCATAATGGGTCTTAACTTGTAGGGATTTAGTTCAGCCGACTTGATCCAAACCTAGCACTATAAATATTTAAGTCATGCCATGAAGAAGATTTACACACTCACAAAGAGAGAAAATCATAGTTTGAGCAAACACTGTCAATGCTATTTTTGAGAGAATTTTGATAACTAGAAGTGCGCCCTAATACTACGAAGAAGACTAAAGAATTTTCTCTACAGAGTTTATGTTTTACAGTCTTGAGTCAAGATTCGTGTACTAGGTTTGTTCATCGAGTTGTACCTTTATCCACTTTCTTAGAAACAAAATTGTAGGTACAAATGATAGTCAAATTCAATTTCAAGTTGGGATAACTTGAAGGGTGCTCATTAGTCTATGGAGATTAGTGAGATAGGAATTAGAGTTTAGTTCCTAGGTTACAGAGTTTATAACTTGAATTTGCACAGACTAATAGTTGTAGTGGAGTTTAGGAAAAATCCTACAAAAGTGTAGGTCGTGATTTTTTCACCCTCGTGAGTCGGATGGTTTCCACATAAAAATTGTTGCGCCCTTACTTTACAGTTCTTTACTATTCCGCAAGTGCTAGTTTGGAACAGGTAGGGTAATTTGTTCTATCCTATAGGCGAAAATATGGTACATAATAGGATAGATAACTAAATGTGCAGAATAACAGTTAGCGTGGTTTAAAAGGTCCCCGATTGACACTGATATAGTGACTTCACAAAGTAATGTGAAATTCAAATAACAATTAAGGCTCAAAGAAGCTGAAGATGTAAGAAATCTTATGAAGAATATCGCTACAAAAACAGGACATGTATACCGCATGAATTACATGCACTATACTGGCCATACCTGATCAAACATTTGTTAGCCTGAAACATTGGCCAGACTCATACAACACATGTATTTATGCGATATAAGTATGGATATGTTCAGTGGCGTACGTGGGATTTTTCATAAGCAATGTCAACATTTAAAGACGAGAAAAAATGAACAAATTATAGAGAAAAATGACTAATTTTTTTTAATGTTAAGATTGTAAGTTTAGCTTGAATTATCCCGTTCACCGAAATAATAATTTAGCGTTTTAGGTTTACACCACAATATATCTAGGTTGACTAGTTTTGTTTGATCCTTAGCCGGAAAGGCGGAGGGGGTTCAACTTTCGAGTCTTAAGGCCTTCTATTTTTTAGAGCAATATAGAAAATGGTTAAAAGCTATGCTACTAAGGATGTTCGAACGCAGGTTGAATGCTTCTTCAGCAAGGCGCTTAACCAGCAAACCATGAAGCCTTATGTGCTGAGCGGTGTCATTTTTAATATGTATACGTACTCTATGATTTTTCGAAATATATAAATATACGTATATATTAAAAAATTTAACGAAGCCGTATCGGATGACACCCCTTAATATAAGGTGCGTCCGCCCCTGAATATGTTGTTTTTTTCTTCCAAATCAATTTGGCTCTTTAGAAAGAAAAGAACACCTCATTTTTTAAAATTAGAGTTCGCTTCATATGTTTTTCAGAGAACTAAAGCTAATGAATTTTCAATTTTATTAGACATTTTCGATCCCTTTCTCCAGCAGCTTAGTGCAGAGTTGTTATACCCCGTACTTTATACGTTGAGTTAGCCGACGTGGATTTAGGAAGTGAAGTTTTCATCAAGGTCACAAGAGATTCTACATGTTCATTCTATGTGTATGAGGGTTTAAGTCATGTTTAACAAGTATCGGAAAGATTGGAGGTTGGACAAATCAAAGGAAACGAGTGTGACAACAGGGCAGTTCGACGACCATTCCGACGGACCGTCGAATAGTTGACGGCCCGACAATCCCCCCCGTTGAACCACCATCAGAGAGTCAGCTCTGATCAGACACCTTAACGCCACCACTCTACGGTCGTCGAGCATATCGACGGTCTGTCGAGTTGACCATCGAAGTGGAGGCAGTGGAAAATTTCCCTTTCTTATAAATTAAAGGGGCTACGACCTTGGGTCATTATTTCACCCAAAAATCAGATTCTTCTAGACTCCCGAAGCTCTCTCAACCATCCTAAGCCAATTCAAGTGAAGATCAAACCTTGAAACCCTAAACTAATTCATAGAAAGTGGTTGTTCTTGCTTCTACTTGGAGTTGTGGTGAGTTTGACCTTAAAGAAAGTTGTTTGTGGCTAAAGTTCTTCAAGGATAAGGTATGTTCTTTATATTATTACTTATGTTGGGTTCATTTGGAGATTTAGTAAGCCTTAAAGTCAAGAGAATCATGATAGAGAAGTCATGAGGTATTAAGTTGAAGTTGATGACTATGGGTTGATTTGGAAAGAGAGTTTTGGATTGATTTAAGTTTAATTTGAATGTAATCTCTTGACTATGGTATTGTTGATGTTGTTGTTGTCATTGGAAGTTGTTTTGAGGTTTGGAGCAAGTAAGTGATATAAGGGAAATGCTGCCCGAATTTCGTTAGCTTATTTATTAGTTAGTTTGACCTTATAAATGTTTCAATGGCTTAACCTTAGTATGGATCATTTTGAATGTAGATTTGCGAGTTGGGGAGAATAGGCGTTAAGTAGTTAAGAAGACGACAAGATATGTTAAGGCTGTCCCTTTATTTCTTATGGCATGATTTTAGTGATACAAACCTATTCACATGATATTCATAATGTCCATATTCCCGAAATACCAGTGCTTTCTGGTTCTTGATGTTCTTATGGTATTAGTGATCTTTATCTCATGAGTATTTATCTTATCTTATAATTATTGATTTCGTCTTATGGTTATTGATGTTATTCATTGATGTTGATCTTATCTTATGATTATTGTTCCTTCAAGATGAGATATGTTCATGATGATAGTTCCATAATGATAATCGAAGGATTTACCGACTTTACATCACTCCGATAGAGTTATAGCTTTTATTTGGGCTCTCATGCATGCTTTATATGTATGTATGTATGTATGTATTTTCTCACACCGAGCCGCGCTATAATCCTCCGGGTACGGCACCTATTCTGCACACCACTGCAGTTGGATACGGATAACATCGAGCATATATGGCCGGGTACAGATAACATTGAGCCTATATGGCCGGGTACGGTATTATACATATGTATGTATGAATTTTTTGTCACGACCAAACCTGACGGCCATGACGGGCACCCGCTGCTAACGCACCCGAGTACCTCTTGTCGTACATTCTTATTCACATCTAGGTGGACCACATAGCTTACTCATGAATACTATACATCAATGATGCTAAACTCATTGGGCAACAACACATTTATACCATCATTAACAACTATGCCCACATCAATATACATAAGCCGACGAGGCCATCAAAATGATGTACAAAATATAAGCCGACAAGGCTAAAGACATCTAATCATACACAACTATCTACGAGCCTCTAAGAAGAGTAGGTAACATCATATAGGCGGGACATGACCCCGCCGTGCCCATGTATGTACATAAAAGAATAATACCAAAAGTTGTAGCTCCTGATGAAATGGAGCTCTCTAAGTAGTCCCTGAATAAGAAAGCTATAGATCAAGTCTGTCTCCCTGGCCACCTGCGGGCATGACACAGCGTCCACAAACAAAAGGACGTCAGTATGAATATTGTACTGAGTATGTAAAGCATAATCAACATCATAATAGGAGCATAAGAGACGACGTAAAGAAATAGCATAAGACGGAGGAGAATCGGGGGAGATAGTAAAGCCATCATCATAGTTACTTACTTGTCTTTCGTAGGGACCTTCCATTTCTAAAGCGTACTCGTGTACATACATACATATACATTCGTGTTCGTATCCATATTCATATTCATATCCGTATCCATACCATACCTGACCATGAAGGTTCGGTGTCTCGCATACCCAGCCATGACAAGGCTCGGTGATTATACATACCTGGCCCTACCAAGGCTTAGTAGTATCCGTACCCAACTGCAGTGGTGTGTGCGCGATAGGTATCGTACCCAGCTATATAAGCTCGGTGTCACGTAATAATCATACATACTTAGACACGTATACATAAGGGTCCATAAGTATCGTCAACATCATCATCATTATCGTTTTTGCCACGTCTACCCTTGGAGGATCAACTACCATATAAAGGATGCAATGGAATCATGAAAGTATCGAGGGTCATGAGCTTTAGTAGCTTTGGAGATAGAATCAATTGAAGGACATCATAGAACTCATAAAAGCATATACATAGCCAAGGAACCGTGCCTTATCGAAAGAAGGGTTAGCCTTACATACCTCTTTGTCTTCTCAAGTATCTAACGTTCACCGTTGAAACTTGAATAATCTACATTTATAAGGATTCTGTCACGAACCGACTAGGGCCATGACGGGCACTCGGGGCTAACCACCGAGCACCACTCATTCTATTACTCATCTTCTTTCATTCATATATCCTAAGCTCATAATCATAGAAAACGACTTTCGTTTGAAACATATTTACTTTATGAACATAAGCCCTTTAGGCTATCAAAATAATATATATAAATACATGCATATACATATGAGAAACTTGTGAGACCACACTACCCACACTGCGTATCTACGAGCCTCTACTGGAGTGCTAGACATAGGGACGGGACAGGACCCCGTCGTGCCCAAAATATATACACATATATACCAAAAGAATAATCAATGGCACCTCCGGAAAAAGAAGGAGTGCTCTCAAATCAGCTAATAGCTCCTACGAGTCTGGATCGCCTCCCCGTCTACCTTTGTCGTTTAACTAATCTATTGCTTGCTCGTTCTCCTTTAATGCACACGTTCTACCTTAGATAGTGTAGAAACAAGCCTTGAGTGGAGGTACTCTTCTTACACCAAAAACCCTAATTCACTTCTCTTGGGATTTCTTGGTTTGGATGACTTTAATGGGTTTCACACTCTTGATTCTTGTTGGTTTGATGAAGTTGATCATCAATTTCCTTTGTGTTCTTGTGGATGAAGTGTGGAGAAGGTTCTAGAGAATTCTTGAGTTGTGGAGTGAAAATGAAATGAAAATAAAATGAGAGAGGTCCGCTTATATTAATTCGAAAATGCTCCTATTTTCGAACATACGGACCAACATACGTCCGTCTATTTTTCACCGGCCGTATGTTTGGACCGTATGTTTGGTCCGGTGAAGTGTGCCATTAAAAAATGAACCTACGAGGGACATACGGTCCGTGTATTTTATACGACGCATGTCCGGCGTATAATGCCCGCCTTTCGCAGACTTGTTCCCGTCGACTCGTTTGATCTCCGATCCTTATGAAACCTTCTTAACACTTCAATGCCAATCTAAGGGACGTTATAACTCTTTCCCAAAGCATCATTGGATCGTCATTAACTCGATACTCGTAATTCATGTTCGACACACAACATGTGACTCGCTTTCCTTAGCAACTTTCCTCTCTTACCTCGAATGTCTTTGGAAATCTTAATTAGGACCGTTAAAGACTATTTCTTACTTGTCAAAGCATCGTATACGTCATGCCCTTCGTTAGTCTATTCACTGTACGCTAACGGGAAATTTTTCAAAGTGTAACAGATTCATGCCATGGTTAGGCCTTAATGACACTCTTAAATTCAAACTAGAATAATTCATAGTCTAATGAAAATTGGGCAGCATTTCCCCTATTTTGTCAACTTCTACCATATCACAAAACAACTCCCAACAATCACAATAACATCCATAATACACTCATAATACCCAATTCAAGTAATCACATTATACTAAGCCTTCATATTCACCCCTATGTTCGGCTCATACTAGCAACTTCATACCCATTTTAGCATATTTTCATATAATGCTTCTTCATCACCATTATTACCTTCCATAACATGGTTATATACATGTCATACTAAGAGTCATGACTACATATAGATTACTACTCATAAACATCATAAAAGCTACATTTAGACTCCATTATCTACCTTCTTCTTCTACCCAAGTTTTGCTACAACCAAACATTCTCAACAACATGAAATAAGCATGGAAACTAACCTTTTCATCCAATAGAAACAAGCTTTGGAGCAGGAAACTAAACTTTTCATCCAATAGAAACAAGCTTTGGAGCAGCTACCAACTTTGTGCGAAACCCTAGCTACAATGCCCAAATTTCCTTGTAGTCTACAAACCCTAAGAGACCTTCCAACGTATGAACACTTTGATTCTTGCCTCTTGATCTTTGTTTTATCTTGGATTGGGATGGAATAAGTTTAGAGAAGGGTTTTGAGCTCTCAATACTTGAGGGTTTTGAGCTCTCAATACTTATAGAAGATGAAAAATGAAATAAAAGAACCAAGGGCAACTATTTATACAACAACTAAAAATCTGCCCGACGGATACTATACGGACACTTATGCGGTCTGTATAACATTGTACAGTCCGTATAAGTGGATGTGGTTCACCACCATGAAAAACATCTCCCCCTAACTGTGGTTATACGGACCCTTATACGGATCCGTATAAAGTTATACGGACCGTATAAGTGGTCGTATAACTCCGACTTCCACGAAATAGTTTACGTCGTTCGTTTGATCTCCAATCCTTATGGAACCTTCTTAACACTTGTTTAACACTTTATTACCAATCTAAGGAGAGTTACAACTCTTTCTTAAGACATCATTAAGTCAACATTAGCTCGGTACTCTATGGAATTTTCCCAAAATACAACATATACTTTGCCCTCCTTAAGGAACTTTCTCTTCTTACTTCCAACATCTTTGAAATCTTAACTAGGATCGTTAAATAACCTTTCTTACTTATAGAGACACCGTATTCGTCTTACCCTGCATTAGTCTATCTATCAAATGACGACACGAAATTTTTCGACGTGTAACATTTTTTTTTTAAAAGGCTAATCATGCATGACATCCGCCTTAAGAGGCATTCAAAGGTACATGTTATTTCTCTTATCTCATATTTCTTTCATATTTTTTTTATGTTGTTATTCATGCCTTACATACTCAGTACATTATTTGTACTAACGTCCTTTTATTTGTGGATGTTGCGTTCATACCTGCTGGTAGACAGGGAGACGGATCAGACCCTTAGGCTGCTTTCTCAGCGTTTGTGCAGGAGCACTCCATCTGTTCCAGAGTTGCAGTTTAGTAGGTATGATTCTTTTTTGTATATATGGGCATGACGGGGTCCTGTCCCGTCCCTATTATGCTATGCACTCTATGTAGAGGCTTATAGACAGATTTATACAGTTAGATGTGTTGTGACCTTCTCGGTCCATATTTTGTTACATCATTTTTGACAGCCTTGTCGGTTTGTATAGATGGGTACAGCTTGATGACGTATATATGTGCATATATCTCTTGAGCTCATGTCCCTTACAGTTTATGATATCTCTCAGTTAGCATTATGGCCCACTCAGGTATGATTATGTGTATGCATGTCATGAGGTGCTCAATATGTCATTAGGGTGCTCGTCCACGACCTCCGATTGGGTTGTGACATACGATACCATCCGGCCAGCGAGTTGTTGCATGACTTTCCTTATCAGTAGTCATAATTTCTTTCTGGTACCCCCGTTTTGGTTACCATTATTAGTCTCAGGGAAATTTCCAAATCTCATGAAATTTGTCCAAAAACCTAACCTGGCTATATTAGGATTTCTACTATTTTCCAACAAGCCTTCTTTAATAACCATCTTATTCCGCCCATGGTGGCGGTACAGTTGTCTGCTCTCATACATGCTCCGAATAGTTATTGATATTATAAGTGACATTGAACAATCATATGTCTTTGACCAGAATTTATTTGTGTGACCTATCGAGCCACAAAAGAAGTAGAAAGAACCTCGTCGTTCATCCTTGAATGTCAGTGTAATCGCTTCTCATCGTGATCGCTTGATAGTCATCTTCCTCTTGAGCGGTTTACGGTTATCAATGTGAATCCTAACCTTTATGTAATCCCTATATATCAGATTCGTGTTCTTTTCATCCGCCTATAGAAATTCGCCCAGACAGTTATCAACCACCTTTATAACACGCTCCGACCGTAAGCCTACAGTTAAACCATGAATCTGAACCTAAATTTCCAATGTTGTATGTTTCATTTGCCTAGGGTTTCTTATGTCAGAAGAAGTCGTAGCAATATTGGGCTCTGCTAGAAATTTCAGGGAGCATCCGCCAATATTCGCTTATAATCCCTGCTATGATTGAACTGGAAAAAAGGGCATTATTTCCAAGTTCCTTGATAGCCATATTCTTTCCTAGCTGCAAGATCTTTCCCAATAAACCTTAAAGTATGGGAGATGGATTTGTTTATCGGTGTAGACATGGCCTATCAGCAGAGGCGGACCCACCTATGAGGAGGGGGGTCATGTGCCACCTCTAGTCTCGGAAAAAACATTGTATATATATAGTGTATACACAGTAAAAACCATATGTATATTTAAAAGTACCCTTGAGATATATCCACTACTTTGGTGCAATTAGTTGTTGGGCCCCTTATGTCCTTTCATGAAACTTGGGTTCGAGTCTGGCTATAGCAGTTTAGTTTCTACTTTTTGTTGAATTTGTTTTGTAGATTCTCTACAAAGAAATTAATAAGCCCACATACTTTTTTTTTTATTCTTTCGTCGTCACCCCCCTCTCTCTCTCTCCCGCCCACCAAAACACACACACACATAAAAAATAAAAATAAAAAATAAAAAAAAGAAGCCCCAAATCAAATCTTTTCCCCATTCTAGACACACTCTCCTCCTTTCAATGTTGAAGTTTATACTATTTTACTAATACCTTATCATAATTATTAAGTTTTTAAAGAGTTTGTGACGCTAAATTTTGACAGTAACAATTGACATGTCAATATTAAGGCATTTGGTCATTAGTGCCCCCTGTGCATCAAAATCCTGAGTCCGCCTCTGCCTATCAGGCACCAACTTGCGAAAGTTGGACCATCATTCTCATCGGGGACCTCTAGGTCATAGGGAAGTTCAACGTCACGCTCCGTGTCCTCAAGATTTTGTTACAACACATAGAGCCCGTTTGGATTGGCTTATAAGTTGCTAAAAACAACTTATAAGCTGTTTTTTGAGTGTTTATTTTGGTGTTTAAAGCACCTTTGTCTTAAAATAAGACAAAAAATAATTAGGCACGTTTGGCTTAGATTATCTAAAAAAACAGTTTATAAAATTTGTTTTTCGGCTTTAAAAATTGCATTTTTTAAACCCATCCAAACAGGCTCATAATGTTAGGTTTTTTAAGCCCATCCAGTCAGTGTCTAAAATCTCAATTGTTCAAGAATTAATCCGTTTTCAAACTCTCTCAACGTCCAAATAATAACCTAGCTCTTTCTATTAAAAAGAGGAAAACAATAGTAGTAACAATTTTTTTGGATCACAAATGTGGGACCAACTCCTGTGCTTAAGGAAATTTAATTAAAGAAATTAACCATATAGTCCAAAAAAAAGTCACTGGCAAAATTTTCTATGTTGGCCATTACGGAGTTAGCACTAAACAGTAATTTACATTTTTCCCTGAGGGAATGATTACTGATGGTTATAATAAGGTTTGACATTGCAACATACGTCCAAAAACATACAAGTTTGTGAAGATAATTTATAGATTTTTCCTTTTACATTTATTTATTGTAATTTCTTTCTTCTTGGGCTTACTTGGAGTTTTTTTTGTTCGTGTTTTCTTCTTATTGTTATCTATTATTGCCTTTGTTTCAATTTATATGAACCTACTAATATTTGAGGAGTCTATGAGGTAGTTTTTTTACTACATTTTCCTTATATTTTTTTAATTTATTTAAATTATAAATTATAATGACTTATAGTACTTTTCATGTAATTTCTATATATATAAATTTTATTTTTACAAACTTGAAAAATTATGTCAAAATTTATAATCAAAATTATAAAATTTAATCCTCATACGCCGAAAAGATTCACATAAATTGAAATGGAGAGAGTTGTTCTTTTTTCAATAGCCTTCTGGATGCAATGATGAACTCACTGTAGCTACTATGCAGCAGCACATGGTCCTCACAATATTTTAAATGAGAGGGAAAAAACTGAAAGTCGAACAAAGACAAAAAGGATGAATTTATAAGCTCCTCTCATTTTTTGTTATATTTATTTCTTGCCAGTGAATCATACTTTATCATCTTTTTGTTTTTGAACCTTGGCCAATTCACGTTGATCCAAGGCTCTTTGATCTCGGATCGATGCCCTGGTTCTTCTTTAGCCGCGAGAAGGCTTAGTTCTGTTGAAAAGCTTAGATGATAAATTTGGCGATGAATGTAACTTCAATTCACCCTCTCATGGTGGTTGAGGCTGATCAAATTAGTCCAACGACTAAAGTAAAAATTATTATAGCTAATCAGTTGATAAATACTTATGTATCCGATATTTACATCAAACAATGTTAGGATATTGAAATTGTGATAATAGATAGAAAACTAATAGAAAGGACTTTATGACTCGTGAGCTATCTGTTAAAATATTGCAATTGTAATTTGTGACTATTTCAAGAATTTTCCAAGGAAATGTTGACAAAAGGGAGAGAATGTAAAAAAAATATGATGGAGCCCTTACATGCTTTAAAAATCACATTCGCTCCGATACAATATAACAAAATGATTCTCATATGTTTTAACTTTTGACTAATTTAATCCTATGTTTTGACCTTAACTTCAATTATATAACTTCAATTATGACTGTGCTAACTACTCGGTAAAGGTAAGTTTCATTACACAAATTAAACTTCCCCTGAAAATATTCCAATCTTAAAAAATACCAGATTCAGCTTCCGCATTTTCTTCTTTGATTCTCTAACAAATATGTTTAACTTACTTAATATATTTATTTTTTTTTTGGATAAAGAAAATATTATTACTAATATTAGAGCATTACATTAGTTGGACTTTTAGGAGCCTCTTCAGTAATAGGGAATAGGGATTACACACATGTTACCAAGACTAGCTAAAACTTAATTAATATTTGAAACACAAAACGAAATAATTTTTATTTTATTCGGAAATAGAGCTCTTCGCTAAATTTTTTTTTTCTTCGAAATTATTGGTTGGTCTGTTTCTTGTATTCTCTCCAATCTCCATTCTGCAAAACTTAGGTTGAATGGTCAGTTTTCGGGCTATGCGAGTTTTAGCCACCGTTTGAACAATAATAGGAAAACAGTCCTACTTTAATGTGAAAATAAATTCGGACAAAAATGTCCTACCTAAACATAGAAGAACTTGAAGGTTTGAATCCATAAATCCTCGCTTAACTTTAAACTTATAAAGGTGTGAACCCCATGAATCCTACCTTGGTTTTAAAACCATTTTTTCATGCAGACTGCCCTTCAAATGCACTGGTTTTTAATCTTTTCCCCTCATATGTGTGGTATTAAATTTTTGCTCCTCCTACTTATTTAATGAAAATATCCGCACTGCATTTTTGCAAGACATAATTTATGTAACATTTTTATTTTCGGAAGCTCAACTTTTGTCTTGCTCGGCATAAATTTTGTAGGAATTATGTTATGTGGCAGAAGTTTTGTAGTATATTTCAGATTATGCTGAATGTTGAAAGTTTTGCCTTATCCGGTATAATTTGTGTGGATGTTATGATACACATGTCAAAGTTAAACGTAAACTATGCCGAGAGAAATCTAAAATTATGTCGTTTTTCAGATTATGTTGAGTGTTGAAAGTTTTTCCTTGTTCGACATAGTTTGAGTGTATGTTATGATACATACGCCGAAACTAAATGTAAACTATACCTTGAGAAATCTAAATTATGCCCCTCCAAAAATGTTGAATGGCAAAAATGAAGGATCACAAATTTGAGGGGAAAAAATTAAAGACCACCCTAAAATAGGAGCATTTGTGCGAATGACTCCACCAAATTTTTGAACCCATTAATCGTTTCTTGGTTTTGAACTTATAAAGTTTGAACTCTATGAATTCTTCCTTGGCTTTGAAACTCCATCAAATTCTTGAACCCTGTGAATTGTTTCTTGGTTCTCAACTTATAAAGGTTTGAGCCTCATGAATTCTTTTTTGTTTTTGAAACTCTAGCAAAATTTTGAACCCCGAAATTTTTCTTTGATTTCCACTTGTTAATCCTTCGAATTTCAGTAGCATTTGTTGGAGATGTTCGTGTTTTAATTGGAGATTTTATCCAAAAAATTTTGCAGAGTCAAAAGAGTGACTAATTTTACTCCAAAAACTTAAAACTTTAGAAGAGATTTTACTCCGAAAACTTAAAACTTTCTCTTCCACTTGTAATGAAATAATTTACAACCACACAAATATGTATGACTTGTTTTAGACCACAAGTTTTAAAAAAAATTCTTTTTTCTTAAACTAAGTGCCTTGTTAAATTATAACACATAAATTGGGACGGAAGAAGTAATATTTTTTAAGATAGTGACTAATGTCTGATTGCAGGTGTTAAAATTGACTATTTATTCATCCCTCCTTTCTTGTCCAACCACTTTCTCAAGAACTGCATATAGTCTGGCCCATTAACATAAATCTGTCAAGTGGGCCAAGCCCGTTGCAAGGCAGAAAAACGCAGTCATAAAAGTCCATCGTGAAAATTAAGTTTAAAGATGTATAACCAAGGTGCTTTGCTGCATAACCAGAATTGTCAGCTTATGCCCTATAGTATTATCATTTAAAATGTGAAAAATAATTGCAAAACTTGGATGACCGTATGGTCAGCAATTTAATATGTGTGAATTCACAACCATTCACAAAGAAATGGTAAGAGCAGAGAAGGGCAATTCGCATTCATCCCTCCTTTCTTTAAATTAATTATAGTCTGATAACATAAATCTGAGCCAAGATAATTTTAAACCAGATATTATATAAGAAAAAAATAACACAAATGTACATCTTTTTACACCTAATTATACCTGCTTAGCCAGGAAATTTGACCTAAAAAACATAGCAACCAGTTGGCAAAAGTTGTATTAGTTTAAACTTCAGTTATAAGGGTCTGAAGATCAGTTTACTACTTCAAACTCTAAACCTTATGGGTCTAAAGTTTACTATTGGGAATAAGACGTGCAGACCAGATGTCTGAAATTATTTATCTTATATTTAGCACCTTGGATATTCATTAATAAATGTATAAAATATACTATTAATATCTTTTACATGTTATTTGAATAAAGGTATATTTAGACATAGGAATTCAAACTATTATATGATCATAATATTAATGAAGAAATATTTAAAGTTTAATATGCAGTTCTTGTCTTTTTAAGCTTATCAATTTTTTTTAATAATTTAAAATATTTTTTTCAAAAGTAACTACAAGCAAGTGAAGTTGTTCTTAATCTCTAGTGGAAATAAAAAGGGTCAAATGGTTTAATTAAGCATTTTTAAAATTTGCAACTTAATACTTTCGAACACAATTATTGCAAACTGTTAGACATGTCATTTTTATTTTTTTTTTGGCATTCAAAACAAATATACATGAGGTATACACATTTATACACCTCCTTTATCACGTCCCCAAATAGGGGTGGGAAGTGATAGGCACTCAAACTGTATTACCAGTCGAGTGAACATGTTCTACATGGCTAAAAGTTGTTACTGAACTTAGAATACAAAAGCTAATAAAGCTTTTAAATAATGTTGTCTGAAGTTTCAATAAAAAAGTATACTGTTAAAACGTCTATTACGCCAAACCCACACAAGTCATGAGTCTCTAAGAATTTAAATCTAAAAACACAGCCACGGGACATCCACCGATATTAAATAAAATGTCTAAAAATAATATAATCTGGAAAGAGTTAGATGCTGCTGGAAGCAATGAATGGAGCTCACCAATTGGACCTATTGAGTTTGTCTCTAGCCACGAGTCACATCACCTACTGTCTTAGTATGCCATACGAAATAGGCAGGCGCAAATGGACTAAGTACTACTGATAGGATACCAGTAAGTCTCGTTGACAATCGCCCTAAGTGGAGAACAAGATTTTTCTCGAC
Source organism: Lycium ferocissimum (assembly GCF_029784015.1). Classification (NCBI taxonomy): domain Eukaryota; kingdom Viridiplantae; phylum Streptophyta; class Magnoliopsida; order Solanales; family Solanaceae; genus Lycium; species Lycium ferocissimum. Next base: position 14,674,834 of record NC_081347.1, read on the forward strand.
TAAATTAATATAATGAAATGTAATGAAAAATATAGGCGGTTCAAAGTATTTAATACTGAAATCTAAGTTGCACACTGAACTTAATGTTTTTCTAAAGCATGTATTCTGAAGAAGAAAAAAAAATCTCAAACATGACACCTGCAAGTGTGGGGTAGTTGACCTTAGGACACTCATTTTGGAGAGCTTGATCACTTCTCACAAGCTGAAAAAATCATGTGTTAGCACTTGCAAGTGTGGGTTAGTTAACCTTGGCTTTCGTGACACTCACGTGTTAGCACCTGCAAGTGTGGTTAGTTAACCCTGACTTTCGTGTCACTCATACTTGGAGAGGTTATTTACTTCTCGATAGCCGAATGTAATCACATTATCGGAACGGACTCTGAACAATTGCATACACAACAATTGTCATTAAAACAAATCACACAATTTGATTACTTTATGACTTTCTGAGTTATCTAGATAAGCATATGTAGCTAGTCTGAGTCATCTCATGCTTAATTTCTTTTCAAAGGGAGTGATCAACCCTTGGACATCCCCTATTAACCTTAATGAAATTCGAGAGAGGAACTTGAGGTTGAACTTAGATTAATTGAGGTATTGACTAATTCCAGTCTGTTGAATTGAGGTTAGAGATAATCCTTTTATGTTTGTAGCCTAATATTGAAATATGCAAAATGCTTCCTAAAATATTTTCTTTATAAAAATAAGTTCCTTAAAAATGAGGAAAATGACTTTCCTAATGAAACTAGGAAAAACAAGTCCCACAAGTGAAATTTCACCCCACCACTACCCAACCCACTCCCCAACCACCCACCCCACCAAACCCAAGCCATTCCCACCACCCAACTCACCCCTCCCCCCAACCCCCTCCATAAAAAAGATTTTTTTTTCTTAAGTTTTAATTTTGTTTTTTTGCTCACCACCCTCCAAAAAAAATTGACAATTATACTAATATATATGTGTATATTACATTCATAAAATAGAGCGGAGGCTTAACATCGCAGCAATCACACCACTGAGTAAAGATTGCAGTTGTAAAGTCCAAGTTGTAGATAAATTTGGCCCTAGGGAGAGCAAGGATCATACTGTTCAATTCCAAACAATCATTGTCCAAGATGAGAACGTAAGTCGGCAATACTTTAGCTATACAATAACAACCATCGATATTCACATTAACATTTGCACGTTATCTATTTAATAAATTACAGGAGGAACAAGTTTGTGTGATATTATATGGTGATGACATTGGACGCTATCACAAGATGTTTGACTTTTTCAACACTAATCTGATCTCATCTGCCAAAGTTCGAGAGCCAAAACCATATTCAATACGGCTCAACAGATTTGAATGGGTCGTTGATAGTTTCACTATTGTCGACTGGGTTACTGTGTTGAAAAGCATAACGAGAGAGAGCCAGCCTTACCCGCTTCAACTAGATTGAATACGGTTTCTTTCCTAGATACTGAGCGCCAACCTCTAGCTGTAGAATTTGGTATGCTAAGTCACTTTAGTTTACTGACACTCTAATAAGACGTTTTACCTTATATGATCGCTTAGTGTTCACAGTTTTTTTCACTTACTTAAGGACTCTGTAAGTTATCTAACATGTGAATTCTTTATCACATACAAATTTTGAAGTCTCTTCTGAGCTTTCTCTGCAGTAACGGGTATTCTCTTTCAAAAGTACTTCACATTCATTATCACCTTTATATTTGCATTAAATAAAAAAAGTTATATTTGCTAACTCTCTAATTCCAATATTCTTGCTAAAATGCAATAATAGCAGCTCAGCTCAAAAGCCAAAAGCTTGCCAACCCATGTTTATGAAAGTAGTTCTCTTCTATAATCCTTAATATTCTAATTGTATGCTGCAGTCCTGTTCACGAGAGTAGACCTTCTTGCGGTCGTAGTGAATTGTGGCGCGATGAAATATACCGCCAACCAAACAAAGCGATTCCAAGAGGCTATAGTTATTGACAACAAGTAGTCACTCTGTCTTCGCCTTAATAAAAAAGGTTGTGCGACTAACTGTCATAATTACCACTGTGTAGGAGGAAGAGGAAACCTTTCTTGTTTATCATATGGGAAGATTTGGCTGACAATGATGGAACTAAGTTACTGAGACAACTAAAAGAATACCCTGTTATTATTGCAAAGCGGATAGCTATGACTGAATTCCGTTGTGGTATGAACATAATATTTCTGTTCGGAGCAGCAATTGATTCAATTAATTTATCAATAACTTTCACATACACAGTGCGGCGACTGTCAACAAGGTACAACTCAACAATCTTAATCGATCCTCTCTACATACAAGCGTTTGCCTTAAGGAGCGAGTCAGAAATAAGTTCTTCTCAAATCTCAATATATCATATTTTATTCATTACTAATTATATGAAAAACCCCCATGATATTTGTTGTGTTCGCAGGGCGAAAGACAATGAGACAATGTTACGGGCGTATACTTCAAAAACCTTATTGGAATCGCCTTCATCACTCAATCTTGCCCCTGTTGAAGATGAAATACTACTCATCTCCGCTATAGCTTCGCATTATACTGTGAGTTTCTTCACTTATATGATAACTTTCTGTCTAAGCAATTTTTATTACTGAACGAGTTACTTATTCGCCAAGATAGTGACTGCCATCTTGCAACTTTCCATTAATTTGTCTTCTCACAAGTCTTATATACCTTTTTGCAAAAAAAAATGTATCTTAGATACAATAGCTGCAAACCTTTTTGTCGAAAGAGAAATATTGCTGCCAGATCAACTCGAACAGTTTTACGCGCTCACCTTTTCAGAATGCAAACACCATGTCCGATGCAAACAACAAAGGGAGGTTCAATGCATCAAATGCAACCTTCGCAGAATGTTGTTCCCAAAGTAACAAGTGATACTAATTATATGTTGTGGTTGTCAACATTGACAATGACTATAATTCCGTTTTACTTCATAGAATAATTCACGCCATATTACATTAGAGGTGTCAGTTTGAATTTGAAATCACAGATGCCAGCTGTACAATAACGGCAATCGTGTCAGACAACTTGGCTGAAAGACTACTCTCCCTAACGACTGACCAGATATATGAGATCATCATCGTTGTGAATATGCACATACATACAACGTTACATATTATTATCTAATATCAAAACATACATTCTGATTGGTTTGTCTTCCTTTATGTTCTGGCCAGAATGAATGGCTGCCTATTTAATATATCAACCAACAATTTACAGATAAACTTTTCAGACTTCACTTACAAAAATCGCTCTCCAAAATGCCTGACAAAATGGCTGGTATCTTGGTCGTTCTATCATACACTGAAAAAGACACCACATTTTTACCAGAATCTTCAATAGCTACGTCCACCGACGAGTCATCAAGAAACAAAAAATAGAACCAACTACTCCACCGAAAGCATATCAGAGGTTAGAAATATTAGTTAACCATTTCACCGAAAGTATTACCAAATTCCTTACTGAGACATAAGATTGGAACTGAAATTCAAAAATTGTAAATTCTTATTCTTCCAACACCACACTGATATGAATGTAAAAATGAGATGCATACATCTCCTAAATGCCTAACTATTTTGTTTAAACAAATTGGAGAACAAAAGCTGAGCGTAACAACGATCACCCAGATGGTTTGACATGTACAGTTGCATTTTGTGAAGCCGCACTAATCATCACAACTGTAGTGCTTGGTCGAAGCTTTGGACGTTGGATAGGACAATTTTTTGTGTGTAAATTATTGTAGATAATGTGTACCTGTGTTTGTAACCGCACTAATCATCACAACCGCAGTACTTGGTCGGAATTTTTTTACTAAACATATAGATATTAATACTATGGATATTGATATATTGAAAGAAATGACACCCCTTGACACTAAATGCCGCTTGGCGTATTGGTTCAGCGCCCAATTTTGCTCTTTGAGGTTGGAGGTTCGACCTGATTATAAACATATTTTTGGAAAATATAAGCTCCTTGCTTAAAATTGTTGTTATTTACCAAGACCTCCTGTAACCTAAAATTAGGCTAAACCAATGGGTCAAGGAACATGATAACTAATACTCCTTCGTTTCATTTATATGAACGTTTTGATCGTAAGTACGACATTTAAGAAAGAGGAAGACTTTTTTGAAACTTATGGTTCAAAATAAAATTTGTGTGGTCGTAAATCATTCATAAAGTGAATTTGTTTTCAAATTGGAAGAGGTCATTCATTTTATTTAGCGGATTAAAAGAAATAGGTTCAAACAAATTGAAACAGAGGGAGTATACTTTCTCTTTGTTCAATAAATAGCGACACAACTTATTAAAAATCTTACGTACGCCACTGCTTCGTCGAAGCTTTGACGCTTGACAAGACAAATTTTTGTGTGTAAATTACTGTAGATAACGTGTACTTATGTTTGTAAAAACAAGTTGTGCGCATTTTGGATATGGAAAATAGTTCTTTCACTTAGCAACTTTTGTATAATGTCTTAGCTACAAGCCTTCACTCTTCCCTTTAGGTTTATGGGGACGAAATATACCTGTGGATACTTAACAGTAACATATTAATTGTAGATTACTTAACACGGTACAACGACATTGGACCTTGCATAGCACAGGCGATTCCCTCACTATATATATATATATATATATATATATATATATATATAAAGGGAGCTAAAGCAGCTGGCGGTCGTCATGCCAGCTTGTCGACCAAGGGCATTTCGCTCGTTTCAGGTGTAATTCTATTTTGAACTTTCTATTATGCCCTGACGACCTCTAATGTACACCAATGAGAATAGGGTTCTGCAGTCATTTACTACCTAGCCAACTTGTGCTTCACCTCTACAGAATTGGCTTCATCTTTAATATGACTTTTTCTCTCTCTTCATTTCTATTAACTTTTCTTAGGAGAATTTTATAGTGAAAGTAGGTATTTAAAGGTAGTTTTATTTTTCTTTGGTAATGGTGGTAGAGGGGGTATACTGCTCACTTTCTTATTCCTCTGTGCTTTGAAGATTTTCTGTAATTTGAGCTTGATTGGTTCTGTAACCACTCGTTTGATGATTATAGTCCTTATAGCACTTTCGCCATTTTCGAGCATTTATTGACTCATTTTAACCCGGGGTTGACTTTTGGGAAAACGGACCTTTTTCGGAGTTTCGTCAACTCCGAGAGGTCCGGATGATTGTTTAGAACTTTCATGTATGATTGGTTTGGTTCCTAATGCATTTTGGTGCATTTCGGGACTCTGGGTGGGAAATGGGAAGTAAGCATCGTGTTACACCTCGGAAAATTTTCCGTTAACGTACAGCAAATAGACTAACGAAGAGCACGAGGTATACGATATTTCAATAAGTAAGGAATGACATTTGATGACCCTAATTATGGTTTCAAAGACATTCGAGGTTAGACGAGAAAGTTGGTCAAGAGAAGGCGAGGTATACGTTATATATCGGAAAGGATTTATGAGTAACGAATTATTGATGGCTTAATGATGTTTTGGAGAAGAGCTATAACGTTCCTTAGATTGTTAACAAGGTGTTGAACAAGTGTTAAGAAGGTTCCATAAGGATTGGGGATCAAACGAGTCGACGAGAACGAGATTCGAAAAAACAATGGATTGTACGGTCCACTATACGGACCGTACAAAAGATACGGGCCGTATGTATGGCCGTATAACCTGTCCAGAGAAGAGCCTCCACTAGAAACATTAGACGGTCACACATACGGACCGTATAAATTGTACGGACCGTATGTGTGTCCGTATAAATGTGTCGGGACAACTTTTTGAGTTTTAAATAAGGGACCCAAGTTCATTATTTTCATTTCCCATCCTCTCATTTCCCTCTCCTCACCTCAAGAACTCTCTAGAATACTCTCCACACTTCCCATACAAGAATCCAAGAGAAATTTATGATCAACTTCATCAAACCAACGAGAATCAAGTGTATGAAAAACATTGAAGTTCATCCAAGCCAAGAAATTCACATGGAAGTGAACTAGGGTTTTGGTGCAAGAGAAGTATTTCCACTCAAGGCTTGTTCCTACACTATCTAAGGTAAGTTTTATGATCTTTCCATGTTGTTTAGAGTATTGAGAAGATGAAACACTTGGATTGTAGAAGAATATAGAAAACGGGTCATGAATGTGGGAATAGTATCATTTTGAGTGAAAGCTTGAAGGGAGTCATGATTATTGATATGTTGTGATTGTAAGTATGTTATGAATGACATTTAGAACATGGAATAAGCATTGTATGTGAAAGAACGCGATAGTAAACTATGGTCATGATTATGGAGGAATTGAAGTGAAATGTGGATAATGCAAATGAATGATGATTGTTGTTATGAACGTTTGGGTATGGAATATGGAGGAAGTCGTATAAACAAAGGAAATGCTGCCCAATTTTCTCTAGCTTGAGTAAGCACGTTCTTATAATTGTTTAGCTAATGTCGATACGAACTCTCTTGAAGGTAAAGACGTGAGCATTAAAGGAGAACGATCAAGTGATAGAATAGCTAAAGGAAAAGATATGTAAGGCTAGTCCTTTCTTTCTAGGGCATGACTCTATGGTATGGATCTTCCTATCTTTCTATGACTTTCTCTTACATATATATATATATATATATATATATATATCGGAAATGATGAGTCTACGTTATAAAGAGCTCTCATGAGATAAAGTTAAGAGATATGTTATGAATATGATGATAAGCCAAGTCTAGAGACCACTAAAGCTCATGATATGATGTTTCTACAAAGCTAATGACCTTCAACGTTTCCTTGATATTATTCATTGTTGCTAGACCCGCCTTATGATGTTAGTCCTTTCCTTTTTAAGGTATGAATTTTATGGCATGATTTTCCCTCTTCTCCATGAATTCCCCCATTCCGAAGAACTAAGAGCCTATGTTCCGAATAGTCATATGATATATAAAGATAAGAGATACATTATGAGCACGATAGTGATGACAATGAGTCTATGACTATAAGGAGCTACACATGTATAAGATAAAGAAGAGAGATAAGGCACGCGCATGATAATTGATGATGATGAGTTAAGTCTAAAGAGTCCTAAAGTGAGATATGATGCCCATGAAGTTAATGATTCTAAGTATGGTTCCATTGATGCTTGTGTACACTCACCTTAAAACGTTAGTCCCTTCAAGGTGAGATATGATGATTATGATTACTCCATAATGTAACCGAGGGTCCACGACCTTATGTCACCCCGACATTGCCATAGTGCCTTCAATGTGCTAATGTATGCATTAACGATAGATGTATGGTAACGCTAAGGATGATATTGATTCCATTTATGTATTTTTAAGTAAGTGTATGCATGTATGTAAGCATCGAGTCCCGAAAGGGCCGAGTACGAATAGCATCGAGTCCCAAGGACATATAATAGCATCGAGTCACGAGAGGGCGAGGTACGGATATCATCGAGTCCGAGAGGTAAGTACGGATATCATCGAGTCCGGGAGGGCAGTATGGGTGATACTGAGTCTATATGGCCGGGTACGTGGCTGTACTGCAATTGTAAATTATTGCATATGTAAGCATGTGGATGTAACAAGTGTATCCTTAGGAGAATAAAGAGGTAAGTACGTATGACGAATGTTTAAAAGTATTATGAAATGAACGATTCTTTATCTTATGCTATCCCTTATGCTTTTATCATGTATTATTATTGTTGATGCGCACATACTCGGTCTGATGTTCGCGACGTCCGTTTTCTTTGGACGCGTGTTCGTACCACCAGTGAGAGACCCGAGACTTGTAGGAGTTGTTGGGCGGCGAGAAGCACTCCGTTGTTCCGAAGGTGCCATTGATTTATTCTTTTGGTATACTATGTTTTGGGCGGGACGGGCTCATCCCGTCCATATGTCTAAGACTTCAGGCATGCTCGTAGATACGTATGTGTGGGTAGTATGGTCCTGGGTCCATTCGTATGTATATGTATACATTATTTCCCAGTGGTACCAAGGGCTTATGTATATTAAGTAAATATGTTTCCAATGAAAAATGGTTTTCCTACGATTTGAATATAAGATCAATGAATGAAGGCTTAAGGTGGATAATGAGTAATAGAACGAGTGGTGCTTGGTGGTTAGCCCCAGGTACCTGTCATGGCCCTAGTCTGGTCGTGACACATCGGTGGTTGACTCGGTCAACGGGACCTGTTGGAAATTTCGAGACCGCGAGTGCATTCGTAGCGTATATTTGTATGAGTTTAGGTAGTCGGGGTATGAGCAGATGGCCTCGAGAATAACCCGGAAATTAGATGGAAGACTTAGAAAAATTGGGGCATTTAAATTGTCTAGTGTTCAAGACGCGGAACAGCCAAAGCCGCCAGTCTGCCGCTATGGCGGTGTAGTAGCCACCGGGCCGGTCATGAGTAAATTAATGCCGATTCACGCTGGCGGTGTCCCCGACGCGCCGGCGGCGCACCGTAGCAATTCATGGCAGTGGCGGTCACGGGCGGGGAATCTCGTTAAATGTGTCTTAAAATAAGACTGGTCCCTCGTTATGTCATAACTCGATATTAGACTTGGGGGAGGCTGTTTCCGAGGAGAAATTGAGGAATTTCTTAAGGTAAAGCTTTGTCTAATCACTTACTTTTCTTTAATCATTATCATCTTAGAATCATCCCTTCCCTTTTCAATCCGCTAGAAGTAGAATTTGAAGAAGGGTTTTTGGGAGACTTTACTCACAGGTTATAATTGATGAAATTGATGATGCTAATACTAAGCTGTGTCGAATCTAAGCTTAGTAACCCCATATCTTCCACTTCTAATGTTGAATTTGATTTGGGGAATTAAGTTCATACCCACTTAGCTTTACTAGGAATCAAATTTAGGGATAGTTCTTGAGCTAAATCAATAATAAATTATTGGATTATGATTACCTAGGATTCAATTTGGTATTTTACCCGTGAATTTTCGTTTAGCCACCGTCAGGGCCCGTTTCAATTTCTAGTGGTTAAATTGGACCTAATTGATATCATAGCAATATTAATATCATTATTCATGATTTCTAATTTAGAATTTGATTATGCTTAGACTACTTTAGTTCTGGAAGCTTCGTAGGAAAGGGCGATAGAGTGACTTGTTGGTGTTGCGATTCGGCAGTTGAGTAGGTTATGGGTTTACCTTTGGTGAGGCTTAGTATATTGAATCACGTATTTAGATTATGATGTCGGATACGCATGTGAACACTTCAGTGTGGGTTGGGATGGATATTGCCTTAGGTTGGGCCACGATGTGTCTTTGGGACTAGCCACCCCGTTATATGTGTTTGATTGTTTAATGGTGTTGAACGTTTCGATGTTGCGGTTGGTAGATAGCGAATATCATTGGGTCTCCGATTGGGGATAGGATTGGCGTACCTGTTGGTATTTGTACTATGATACATTATTGGCGTAACACTATTGGTACTTGAGTTATTGATATATGTTGGCATACGCCACTATTGGTATTGTGATGTGATATATTGTTGTTGGCGTATCCCGTCGAGGTACTTGTGATATTGAGCTTACTTATTGATGATTGACATATGCACTGCACGCATTCTCTCATATTATCATGCATGGCCGATATCTGATGATGATCTGGTATCGTTGATTGAGCGAAACTGATATTTGATAACTCTTTTACTTGAGCGATTGTGAAAAAAGCCGATGTCTCGAGCGATTGTGAAAAAGGCCAATGTCTGAAGATCTATTTCGGAATCATTATTTATATCAAACCGATACTTGCTAAACTCTTTAACTCGAGTGATTGTGATGAGGCCGATATCGAGGTTGATTAGAATCGTTGATTTGTGAAAAGAGCGATATTTGACACTGCGGGTTTGTGAGGAAGACGATGTCCAATGTCCGATGGTATATTCGGGCATCGTTGTGCATGGTCGTTTCTGATGTTATCCCGGATTCGATTGTAGTGCATGGGCTTTGCGGGTCCCCCAGAGTGGTGCCGGTGAGACTCCCTCTGTGAGCAATTAGCCAGGGTCTCGTCTGTCTATTTGGAAAAGATCCAGGACGAGTGGTACTCGACTCACCGGATCCATGACCAACAGGTCTGCCGAGCCGTCGATATTTCCGTCCGGAGTACATGTGTACATCTCATTTGCATAGTATGGCATGAAGATCACATTTATACCATTATTGCATTGTATTGCATTATGACTTGATAAGATGTCATGATGACTATATTGTGGTAGATTGTGTTATTGATTCTATGGTGTTGATTCTTTCGGGAATAGATATGCACTCGGACTTATTATATTGGGGTTAGATACTTACATAGGTGTTCATGGATACTCGGTTGCGATTATATTGTTTCATGCTTGATTGTTCTCTTGTTTATACGCGTTATTCTCTGAATTGTGTTAACTATGCTTAATAGGCTTTGTTTTTCTCCCAGTCTCACATTGTTTATGCGGCACACTTCTTTGCGTTCTTTTATGAATGCGAGCAGAAGACGGATCTACTTCTACGACTAGTGGTTGATCGACTCCTCGAACACACTTGAGTTTTCCGGGGAGTGAGCATGGCGTACGTCGACCTCGGGCTTCTTATTGTTTATGTCTTACTTTCCTTTCAAGACATGATTTGAGACACTTTATGTATTATTATTCAGGAGTAGTTATTCGGATTTAGATGCTCTTGTATGACCAGACCAGATACTGGAGTGGTTTCATTTACTTCCACACTTTTCTATATTATACTATATTGTGAGACCTATGTCATTTACTTCTTCCACTTTTTATTATATTTATTGATTGTAAACGTTGAGTTAAGGGTTCGCACAAGAGGAGAATGGTAGGTGCCCGCATGACTTAGGCTAAAATGGGTCGTGACAGGTTCAAATGAAACTTTAGTGGTAATGCACTAATTGAGTAAATCTCTAAATTATTAAACATAAAAGCTCTTAGAATGTACTTATTTCCAAGGCTGAATGGGAAAATTAGATTACTCTGATGATTTTGTTATACGGATGTTGTTTGACTTCTTTAGGTATTATGTGTTTTTCCTAATATATACATTGGTCTATCATTGTGTTTTTTTTTATGTGCTCGCTCACATATTTAGTTGTAGCTGATATACCAAATGTAGACAGAAGTTTTTACTTACTTCAATAAGAGTAGGACCACAAAGACCAAATGGTGGTTATCATTTGCTTGATCAGGCAAAATAATGTAAGAAAAAATTCTACTCCTCAAGAGAATGGTTTCTATGTCTTCGATGGTATTTGTTCCCATGGTAAGGAACTATTCAACAGTTCATAGTTGTTGCTTATAAGATATTTTTTAGGCAGTGCGTATAGGAGAATGAAGATTGAAAGTATGTGCTCTGGCCTCTGTGTACACTAGTGTCTTTGCATGTCCAACTATTAAAACCAAGATTACAGGGAGAAGTTCTTTGGACTGATTTCAGAAATTATGATGAACTCCATTAATTTACACCAAATGCAAATTTTTATTTTTTCTTTGAAATTTAAAAATTCATGCTAAATAACTATATTTTTGCACTTTTTTGATTTTCTTTATTCTTAATTATAGATTTATATTCGGCCAAAGAAAAAAACAATTAGTTATATATAATTTAATTTCTTTTGGTAGAAATAAAAAGAGAAATAAAGATACAATAGTATGTAAGCTTTAAGAAAACATTCATCCTATAAAATTTATGTACCAAAATATAATAAACATTTTAATATATAAATTATCTCAATATCCACAACTTTTATAATCTTTAACTCTACATAAAATTCTTGAAATACTTTTGAAATGACACTTAAAATTGAGCAGCCGTATAATAATATTTATATGTTCTTTTAAATTTTTATTGATATTGGGTACACATGCAAAGTGCACACTCTAAATTTAATATAATAGCATAGTACAATATTAAACACACGAAACCCCTTAGTAAAATGGCATGCTCCTTTTTTTACCCTTTTTAGTTTGATTCCACACTAAACCAAATAGTCATTTAATTATTGATCAAATCTGACCAAACGTCTGTTAGCCTGGAACATTGGCTAGGTTCATCCATCGCATGTATTTCATGCAATAGGGGTAGATATTATTTTTTCTTTTTGCTTCCACGTCAGTTTGGTTCGTTAGAAAGAAAAAAATACCTTATTTTGGAAACCAAAGCTTTACGCTCCATGATTATGATTCAAGAATTAAGACTCCATAATGATAGTTCTATGCAAAAAGAAATATTCTTTCATGTTTCGCACATCAGGTTGTGCTCATGTCTAAAGTTAAAACCATATTCATGTCTCACGTATCTATCGTGCTTTGATACCCATGCCCATGTTCTAGCTTCTAAGTGCATGACGATTTTGATATGGATCGGGGTAAAGGTAATGTAAACGTTTAAAGACTTAAAGTCCTATGTGATCTGCACCAATTCCTTGAAAAAGAGGAGAATGCCTAGGGTAAATTTTTTATTTTGACCCTGATGTTATGATATACACGTTCCCACTTATTCATGCACACAGTTCTTTTTATTTCATGCATTCGGCTTATAGCGGTATCATAGCAGTGATGTTGATAGATGATGATGCAAGTAACTCAAGATGGGAGTCTGATTTTAGGTAATTCGTGCTTATGATTCTTGTCTTCATGAGCTCTATTTTATGAGGATGGTGTCGACTTACAGTGTTAAGAGTAAGCTATATTGATCCAGGCCCCATTCTTTCATCATATCTAAGTTCCAAAGGTAATGCTTTGTCCATACCTTATTTTCATGGCCGAGAATGAAGCCTACATTTGTACTCCATGCAAGTTACACTTATGCCTTATTCCTACTTCAATACTCCGTGAACTAATGTCCAAACGCTGTGCTATGCAGCTTCGATGTACTCATGTAATGTTATGCTGCTCATGCTCCTATGCCCCAATGCATGTTATCCATGTATTCACGTTCGATGCCATATTAATCACGTTTCCAAGGTATTCGTATCTACGTTTCGGAGCAAACAAGGTATGATTCGAATTAAGGTATGTTTCAACTGCAAAGGGAGTTCCTTTGAGGTACTATGTGGTACTTATCTCAGAAGTATTCTACTCAGATTTGGCTTATTCATGTCATGCCTACACTAGAGCTTTATGATATATGTTAGGATCCTAATCCTGTTCTATGGCTCATGTCATTCACACCGAATTGCGCTTACATTCAAATCGTACTCTTATCTCATATGTCTATCGTGTTGATATACGAACATCTATGATCAAGTCTCTAAGTGTTCTGACGACAACAGTGAGGGTAGAGGAGGAAAGAAAAGTCATGTTAAAAAGAAGTCGTCCTTGTACAAGCCCAAAGACATCGAGAAAAGTAGCAGAAGGTTAAGTTATTCGACAGCGGTTGAAGACGACTCAAAGTTGCCAAAAGTCCCATCCGGATGTGCGGTGTAGATATTTGGAATTCAGTGTTGATGTTCTTGAAAGTTTTGCCTATGAAAGGCGTCATGTAATTTGAAAAGAAAGGGAAGCTTAGCCCCGATATGTTGGACAATACAGGATCGTGAAGGGTTGGTTAGGTAGCTTATGAGCTTGAATTACCACAAGAGTCCGTTTTTGTACACCCTGTATTACATGTGTCCATGTTGAAGAAATGTGTGAGAATCCATCGTTTGTTGTCCCTACATTGGGATTAAAAATAACATGTCTTACCAAGAGATTCCTGCGGCTATTCTTGATCCCCAAGTTCACAAGTTGAGCTCGATTGGTTCAAACTTTAGTGGTAGTAAATTATGAAACATTAAAGCTCTTAGGATGTACTTATTTCCAAGATTGAATGAGAAAATTAGATTACTCTAATGATTTTGTTATACGGATGTTGTTTGACTTCTTCAGCATTGTGTTTTTCCTAACATATACATTGGTCTATCATCGTGCTTTTGTGTTTTTTTATGTGCTTGCCCACATATTTAGTTTTAACTGATATACGAGACCAAATGATGGTTATCATTTGCTTGATCAGGCAAAATAATGTAAGAAGAATTCTACTCCTCAAGAGAATGGATTCTATGTCATTCTACTCCTCAAGAGAATGGACTCTCTGTCTTCAACGACATTTGTTCCCATAGTAAGGAAATATTCAACAATTCATAGGAGAATGAAGATTGAAAGTGTGTGCTCTATGTGCACTGGACCAACTGATATGAACTCTGTTAATTTACACCAAATGCAAACAGTAATTCATCTTATTCATTAAGATCAGATGTAACATCACTTTCCAGCGATTTGAGGGTCAAAAATTAAAGACCACACCGAAACAGGACATTTGTGCGAATGACCCTTGATGTTTATTTTGGAGGCCTATTTAAGTTGAATTTGTATCCGTAAAGCTCATTAAATAGGCAAGCCTCTTATAAGAATATTTCATTTTCAAAGATCGCATTCATATGAAGCATACGATTTGTTGGGTAAATGCAAGGTGAGATTCAATGTAAATCTAAAATTTAGAGTTAGTGAATTTAAAATTAATTTGATCTTATTATATTTAAAAGTTTTAATGGTCTCGCTTTTTGGCATATGCACATATATGTCGACCCGAAAGTTTGAATTCTATCGGTGAACTCATTGAATCAAGATCCGTTTGTAATACCGCGTGGTTATGCCGCAGGGAAGATGAAAGAAAAATCTTTATACTGTTTCTTTATTCTCTGTTTATGTGATGAACTTTGATGTGGCAAAAAATGTTAGAAATAAAAATACACCTTGAAATTTACAATCTTTATCAATGATAAATTTTATGCTATATATCATCACATTAATGCTGAAATAAATTAATAATTGCTTCACTTTTACTTGGCACATTTCGCTTCTCGAGAGTGAAACTGCACGAAATTTGTCTAACATTTGAAAATATGTCTTTTCATCATACTAATATGAGAAGAATATGGGTATAGCTTTCGAACATTTAAATTTAAAATTTAAAATATTAAATTAATCTAATTAAAAAATCAACCATTAAAATAAAGTTAAAATTGTTTAAAATACCAGAAGGCAAAGACTACGACTAACACAAACCAATATACTATTTTATAAAGGAAAAACACTAAAACATAGTTCGTCAAATTTCCAAGTCCACCAAATTGAACCAGTTGCACCCAGCTAAGTAAAAAGCTAGTACAACTATAAATTGCCCAACATCATCAACCTAACAAAAAGAAATGTCTGAGAAATATATCTGATTGATAGGAAATTGCTGCAAAAACATAGGTTAAACGCATTTTCAAGTCCATCATATCGTGCCAGATGCACACAGCTGAAGTCCAAAGCTCATTAAATTGCACAACATCAACCTAAAACAAAAAAAGAAAAGAAAGGTTAGAGATATCCTGCAGCATAAATGATACTTAACGGAATACAAATAAGAAAGTTCAGTGCAATTTAAAGACTCCACCCGCAAGTAGAAACCACCCCCACCCAAAAACAAAAAAAAATTAAAAAAAAAAATAACTTCTAAATGCCAGATAAGAAAAGGCATCTTGATCGCTGGTTTAAATGAAATAGCAAGATAAAGAAAAATTGCTAAATCAAAGGTACAACAACAATCCAAATGGATGCACTTGGAAGTAGTTTCATATTTAACTTAACGAGGTAAGGGGGAAACCACTGAAATAACACTATTTCTCAAAACAAAAAAATGATAATCGAACAAATGTCCTACCATTAGTCCTCCAGAGCAGATTTCCAAGCACAGACACCCGATGGCCCAAGAATCTTAAAAGCATTTTTTAGCCTTTTCAAAATAATTTCATTTTCTAGTCATTTCAACTAATTCCAGCATATGTATATAAACTGTATCTTTGTTGTATATGTATCACTACTGTATATATAATAGAAAATGTATCATACATATAGAAACTGCATCATTGTTGTATAGAATATGTATCACTACTGTATATGTATAGAAAAGGTGTATTACACGTATAGAAACTGTATCATTATTGTATAGAATATGTGTCCCTAAAGTATATGTATAGAAAATAGATCATTGTTGTCTAATTGTGTATAACAAATGTATAATCAACGTATAATTTCTGTTTAATAAATGTATACTTACTAATTATACACATATTATACATGTTTTGGGATATTTCTTGAAGGCTCAATTAACGTATACTTTCTAATTATACACATAGTATACATGTTTTGGGATATTTTTTGAAGGCTCAAAATGATTTTTTTTTTCATTGATCTTTAGCGACTAGAGTCGCCACAAATAGTCATGTTCTTTTTGTAGCGAATGACGACTTTTCGATCTTAAGTGGCGACTAAAGTCAACCACAAATAGTCCAGTTCTTTTTGTTGCGAATCTTTTAGTGACGACTTTTCGATTTTTTGTAGCGACAAGAGTCGGCACAAAACGTCTAATTTTTTTTTATTTTTTTTTTTTTTGTAGTGAATAGGCCGGGGCGGCTAACGTTTCCGCATTACTTTAACGGCCAACAAGTGGGGTATTAAGCCCAAAATGAAGCTTTTTTAGCCCTTTTTTTTTTTTTTTTTTCTGGTGGCCACTCATTGTCCTTTTCACTTCTTTAGATGCTCCTAATACGTATACTTTTGTAAGTCTAGAAGTTGCTGAACTATTGCAACACACTGTTGTTATTCTCTTAATTAAATTGCTTCTATGGAAGTGATTATTTTTTTTTTTTTTTTTTTTTTGTATTTGTATATATTGTTTAAGTTATCAGGTATTATATTGTAATATTTAGGAATTTTACTAACTTTCTTTTCTACTTCATAGTTTGTCTTTTATTTTTGTTCAAATTCAAGTGTTTATTGCATCCATCCACTGAAATCTTCCTTGCTCCCTTTCTTTATTCTTATAGTAGATGACTTTTTAGATGATGAATTACATAATTAAAGATATTTTTATTGATTGTTACTAGGCTCACAAAAGAACACCTTAAGATTTGTGTACATCGTAATTGGACAATATGATATTATGAGAACTTGTGTTGACATATTGCAGATTATTGTAGAAGTCACAGTTTGCGATTTTTGCAACTCTATGAAGTCAGTGTAAGATGATTTATCCATATCAACTGCTCTAATCAGGTAAGTGCATAGCTAAAAATCAATAATCGACAATGATTTCTCTTTTTTTTTTATTTTTATAATTACTTGTATTTTTCTTTCAGCCGAAATTTTTTGATCGAAAAGCTGGAAAGAAACAAGTGATGTTGCCAACGAATTAAGTAGACGAAATCAGAGGTAGATTTAGTGTAAAAATTGATTTATGGGTTCAACCTCTGAGGGTCTTACCATTAAATTCATTGTATTTTTAATGTCAGTACTTCGGGGTTCATATCTACTATTTTTTGCAGTTTTTGTAAATTTCTATATATGTTCCACATCAAATGTACTTGATTAAGATGAAGCTGGTCATGTGTCTCCGCCTATGGACCAGATAATAGTCAACTGCTATGTGCCGGAAAAGTCAACAATAAACTAGGTATGCTTATAGATCTCTTTATTCATTAAATCTTAATTAATTCTTCGATGTTTATGTAGAGATCATAAATTTAAAATTGTCCTGAAATTTTTATTTTTTATTTGAAATTTAAAAATCCATGTTAAATAACTAAATTTTTGTACTTTTTCGATTTTCTTTATTCTTAATTATAGATTTATATTCGGTCAAAGAAAAAATCAATTAGTTATACATAATTTAATTTTTTTTGGGAGAAATAAAAAAGAGAAATAGAGATATGTTTGATATTTCCTGACTATACAATAGTATGTAAGCCTTAACCAAACACTCATCCTATAAAATTTCACATTTTAATATATAAATTATCTCAATATCCACAACTTTTATAATCTTTAACTCTACATAAAATTCTTGAAATACATTTTGAAATGACACTTAAATTTGAGCAGTCACATATACATAGTTTAATAATAATTATATGTTCTTTTAAACTTTTATTGATACGGTGTACACGTACAAAGTGTACACTCTAAATTTAGTATATTAGTATAGTACAATATTAAAAGCACAAAACCCCTTAGTAAAATGTCATTCCCCTTTTTTACCCTTTGAAATCTGATTCCACACTAAACCAAATAGTCACTTAATTATTGATCAAATCTGACCAAACATCGGTTAGCCTGGAACATTGACTAGGTTCATACATCGCATGTATTTGCGATACAGGTAGTTTTTTTTTTTTTTTTGCATCAGTTTGGTTCTTTAGAAAGAAAAAAAGACCTCATTTTGGAAACCAGAGGGGCAATTCGCAGGAATGCCCTTATTTTGGGGTGGTCTTTAATTTTTGCCCTTCGCCTAATACCATGAGGTTTGGGGTTATGCTAATATAAAAATCGAGAACAGAAGAAAGTTAAGCCTAAAGAATTGAATGCAAACTCAAATTTTTTAGGCCTTTTTCAAACCAAAGTTAGAAATTTAAAAGTTAGCATGTTAGAAGACAACTAATATTTTTGTACACAAATGGCCACCGGGCCCAAAATAAACCCCCGCTCGAAGTTTTTTTTTCAAACCCAAAAAGTAGCCCCTTTATTCTTAATTATAGATTTATTTGAAACTTTTGGTCGCCACAAAATCAAAAGTTAGTTATACAACGTAAGCGCTTTTTTTTTTTTTTAAAAGTCAGACTTTTTTTGGGGAGACTAAAACCGTAAAAAAGAGTGACAACTAAAAAAGTCACCACTAAAGGTTAAATATCCCAAAACATATATAATATGTGTATATTTTGTAAAAAAATATTCTAAAAACTCTGAGGTGATTTTTGTATATAATATGTATCATTTGTGTATAAAAATATGTATCAGTACCAATCTGTAATGTATAGAAACTGTATAAAATATGAATCACTAAGGTATGTATCATTTTTGTATATAATATGTATTATTTTATATATATATTATAGAATAGAAAATTGTATCATTTTTGTATATATATGTATCATTTTTGTATAGAAAGTGTGTATATAATTCCAAATTGTATATAAACTCCTATAAAAAGTGTATCATACGTATAAAAAATGTATCATGAAAATCGTATCATTGTGGTATATAATATGTATCACTATTGTATATATATAAAAAATATCATATCATTATTGTATAATATGTGTATAATAAATGTATACAACAACAACAACAACATACCCATATGTTCAACGTGGGGTCTAGGAGGCATAAACTTTACCCCACCTTGAGTAGAGGGAGATCGTTTTCGAAAACAGTACCAAGAGAAAAAAAGATAAAAAAGTCGATAAGGACAAGATATCTAAATGAGAAAATAAGAAATAACAAGAAAGAAAATTATATATGTTATACCCTATTTTAACCTAGGTCAAAATAGTTTATAATATCCCGGTAATTCAATTAAAGTTAGAGTCGCCACCTAATTATTATGGTGAATTAGGACACCAAGTTAATTAAAGTTATTCTAAAGTTAATTTTTAAAAGTTCCTTTTTAAATGGTTCAACTAATCTGATATTAGGCATCCTCTAAGATCCATTAACAATGGTTAACACTTATATTAATTAATCTAAGTGTAAATGTAATATTCTAAAATGTCTCGAAATAACTTCAAATTGCTAAAGTTTTAAAGGAAAATGTAATAATGTTTTTAAAAATAAGACTTATAAAAGTAATAATTTGTATAAAAGAGTTTAGTTGTAAATAAACCTAAGAAAGCATGCAACGTTTTATAAACATGTGAAAAAAATAAGTTATACCGACCTATAAATTGAATGAGTTATTGGAAGATTAATATTGATAAAATTTAAAAGGTTTTATAGAAAGACTATTAGTTCAATATAAACTCACAAAGATGTTTTAACAAATACGTATTCCAAAATGTTGGAAAGGAGCTAAAGTGAAAGTTTATCTATGAAGACTAATTGCTTTTCTTTATTCCTCAAACAAGTTAACGCTTGTGTAAAATTTATGGTGTTTTGGAAAAAAACATATCTCTCCTTTCAACTAAAAATGCCTAACTTAGGAGGAACAACTAAGCTCACTTGATTTAAGACCCAAATTTGCTAATTAAGACATCCTAATATATAAAATAGGCTCATACGGGTAGTTAAGTATTTATCCTAATCACTCGCTTAGGCAAAAATGTTAGTCACACCAACATATAAACAAACACCTAATATAGAATTAAAATGACTAAAGCCATATTTGGCTTCCATAAAAGAGGAAGTTTTGTTGTTCGCTTGGCTAGCCACTCTTTGCTTCCCTTGTTTGATGAATATCGAGAGAATGAGAACCGAATAGGAATGCGCGTTCAAGGTCCAAATTTCCGCATAGTCTTAAACGAGATCGTTAGGATGTGAGTTTTATGACGACTCCATTTCGCCCAAAGTGTACATGTAAAGAAAAAGATAAAGATTAGCGATATCATCTAACAAATGTATTGAATACACAACTAGCTAAAGCAAAACAAGAATGCAGTTTGACAATGACAATGAGGTATGCATCGTGTTTGGATTCCGCTATCTCCCATCTCCACCGTAGAGAACCGAATGGAATGTAATTTTATATGGAATAGGCCAACTCAAGAAATGGAAACAAAGATTTAATTTTTAAAAGATCTAATGCACTACTCTAATCTTAGCTATTTATTTAGGGGTCACAACAAAATATGACATAAGGGCAAAGATAAAGCCAAATATCCTTAAACTTTCTACCAAGTATGAATTTGTTATAAGACAAGAGAACAATTTCATTTTTTTTTTAAAAACCAAATGATGGACGACGAAACACATAAGACGTTCTAATGCATTTCAAGATAAGAAAAGAACAAAGGGGGTTGAGATCAAGAGAAACTCATTCCTTTAGAGACCATTTTTTAAACCAAACCCAAAAGTAATGCCCAAGGAAAGCAATTGTTCATAATTCAATAGTTAGTAGCAGTAAAGATTCTCAAAGAATATTAGAATTAGAGAAGAAAACTTACACCGGTAAATTCGTATTTAAACAAAAAACTCGTTGTAAATGTCCCATAACTAGAATCATAAAAAAAACTTAACGAAAGCTTCGCACGCATTCTAAGTTAGAAGATAAGTACCTCATTCTCTCGTTTAAGTAAGGATACTAAATTCAGTTTTCTAAGCGACAAATAAAGTAAAGAATGAACTTTAGAATTTTAAATAAAAGGATTATATTCAACGTCATACACTACTCGAATACGAGATCAAAGTCAATCACATATAATCCAAAATCATGGCTTCTAATATAACTTACTATCTATATTCAGATTTGAATAACCTACTGTATTGATGTTTAAATATATCTGAACCCTTTTAGCCTTAATATATAGACAGATGATTTTTAACTCGACTAAAGAAAGTTAAATATACTCAACCACGAAAACAACAACATTCTACGTCGTTCGTAAAACACAAACTAAAAATTTTGTAAAAGAAAGATTCATATAACTTGAGATCATGATTTTTAACACTTAAACACAAAATAATACATTCATGCACCAATTGCATAAGAAATCGTCGATTTGTATGATTCCGTATACTTTGGACAGATACTTAGCCTGTAAGCCGAGACTACCAAAGAGTTAAAACACACACATATATATCCAATAGGCATCAAGACTATTTAATAAGGACATTTAACGACTACGTAAGCATAATGCAATATCTAGTCATGTTGACCCACTAACATAGTTTAACCCAAGCTAACATTCTTCTTATAACAAACTAAATCAATCGATGTATGTATTAACAATCACCAACAAGATTCATATTGACCTAACTAGTCATATTTAGAAAAAAACCGAAAAATATCAATACTAGGAAATTGTATTAAAGCACACTTAACTACCTAACAAACACGTCCATTTAATTATACTAAATATAAACACACTTCACAGTAATACAACCGAAACTTAACACTCACAAATGATAAATCACACTGAAAGAAGGCAATCTAACACATACCGACTAGAAAAACTAAAAAATGCGATAAGAAAGGAAAGTGGAATCCAATGACCTTCTTCTAGTATAGTGAAATCGTCGATATTCGAATCTACTCGAATACGTAAAAAAGTGATTCAACCCAAAATTTCGATGGTACGAGGAATATATTCGTAAATATGTACTCTTTTCGAGACCGAAAAGAACCTCTGATTGACAAATTCAAGACTTTGAGTAGTAGTCGAAAAATAAAGTAATGTAAAGTATCACCAATAAAAAACCTCCTTGTATATATTTTATAAAAAAGATTTTGGCTCCAAACAAAAGCTCAAAGAGCCATCAAGAATCGAATCTCTGTAATCGATCTTTCTTTGAAACCTATTTTGATTTTTTGTGTTGACTCCATTAAAGAGGAGAGATGAGGGGACATTTTACCCGAAATGGAAAAGCCTACTTCCGATTTTCGAGATTATCGCATTAGCAAAAAGGAAACCCTTTCTCCGTCAACGACAGAGGCTTAGTAAAGTGATACATGACGTTTGTATGGAAATGGCAAGGCAAGCCGGCAGTTAAAAAAGTGGCCCCTTTTTATGCTAGAAATGGAGACGGAGGGAGAAGTTACGCACGAGTAGAGAGAGAGAGAAGAGAGGCCGCGGTCTAGGGTTGTTTCGAAAAAGACCCGAAAATGGCCGGATCGGTCAAGTGGTGTGGGACGGACCGGGTATCAATGGGCGGGTCGACCGAAAAAAAGCGGGTCGGCCATTAATTTGGCTAAAAACGTGATCCCTCCTCCTCTATTTAATTATTCATTTGGGCTTCTAATTTAACAACTAATACAATATATATTATGCGAAGATAAATAGTAATTAGTATATATAGAAAGTAAAGGATTTAATAAAGTAAAATTAATTTAACGAGTGCACAAAAAATTAATGACGACGAACCATTTTGAAAGTTGTGATAAAGCAATACTAGTAACGTTGACGTAAATAGTGAAAGTTAATAATAGTGAAAATAAAGTGTTTAGCTTGTCAATAAATTTAGAAGCCCGAGGAAATAAGTTGAAATAAAGGAGGGATAAAATTGGTGTCAACAATATAAGCAGAAATCAAAGGGCAATAAATAATAGAGCAAAACTACGACCACTAGTGCGGGAGAATAAGTGAGACTACCTACTAGCCTTACTAGCCTTTTATCCTAATCCGAGTCCCTCCACAACCTCCTATCTAAGGTCATTTCCTTGTAGTAGCCGAAACCAAGCGTCATATCCCGTCTAATCCGCCTCTCCCCAATACTTCTTTGGCCTACCTCACCTCTCCCGAGACCGTCCATAGCCAACCTCTCACACCTCCGCACCTGGGCATCCTCGTGTCTCTCCTCTTCACATGCCCAAACCATCTCGGTCCTCGCTTCCCGCATCTTGTCCTCCACCAATGCCACTCCCACCTTATCCCGGATGTCTTCATTCCTAATCCTATCTCTCCTAGTGTGCCCACACATCCACCGCAACATTCTCATTTCCGCGACTTTCATCTTCCTTCGATACGAGCTTCTTGGCGGCCAACATTCTGCCTCGTACAACAAAGTCGGTCTAACCACCACTTTGTAGAACTTGCCCTTAAGTTTTGGTGGCATTTTCTTGTCACACAAAGACTCCAGGAGCGAGCCTCCATTTCATCCACCCTGCACCAATACGATGAATGATATCATTGTCGATATCCCCATTTCCTTGTATAATAGACCCAAGGTACTTGAAGTTTTCTTTCTTTTGGACGACCTGGGTACCAAGCCTCACTTCCACGTCAGCCTCATTTGGTATGCCACTGAGCCTGCACTCTATGTACTCCATCTTGATCCTACTTAGCTTGAATCCTTTAGACTCCAACGTCTGCCTTCAAACCTCTAGCTTAACTTTAACTCCGCTACGAGTCTCGTCAATTAAGACTATGTCATCCGCGAACAACATACACCATGACACGTCACCTTGAATTTGTCGCATCAATCAATCGATTACCAAGGCAAATAGAAACGGGCTAAGAGTTGATCCCTGATGCAAACCCATCAGAACTGGGAAGTGCTCTGAGTCTCTTCCTACTGTCCTTACCCTGGTCTTGGCTCCCTCATACATGTCCTTGATCGCTCTAATGTACGCCACAGGTACACCTTTAGCCTCCAAGCATCTCCATAAAACCTCTCTTGGCACTCTGTCGTAAGCCTTCTCTAAGTCGATAAATACTATGTGCAAGTCCCTCTTCCGCTCCCTATACTGCTCCACCAATCTCCTAACAATATGAATGGCTTCCGTGGTTGCATGAATCCAAACTGGTTCTCTGAAATAGACACGCCTCGCCTCACCCTCATCTCTACCACCCTTTCCCACACTTTCATAGTGTGGCTTAGCACTGATACCTCTATAGTTGTCAGCCTTTGAATGTCGCCTTTGTTCTTGTACAAAGGAATCATTGTACTCCACCTCCATTCTTCGGGCATCTTCGCCGTCTTGAAAATAACATTAAACAATCCAGTCAGCCACTCCAAACCTACCTTGCCTGCCCACTTTCAAAATTCCCCAGGAATCTCGTCAGGTCCGGTCGCTCTTCCTCTGCGCATCCTACGAACAACACCCTTAACCTCATCAATCCTTATACTCCTACAATACCCAAAATCACGATGCTTCTCAGAGTACTCCAACTCTCCCAACACAATGTCACTGTCCCCTTCTTCGTTCAAGAGTTTATGGACGTACGATTGTCATCTCCGTCTAATGAGAGCTTCCTCCACCAAAGACTTTGTCATCCTCGTCCTTGATGCACTTCACTTAATTAACATATAATTTATGTATAATTATTTCCAGCATATGTATATAAACTGTATCATTCTTGTATATAAAGTGTATCATTCTTGTATATAAAGTGTATATATAATTCCGGCATACGTATATAAACTGTATCATTCTTGTATATACTACTAAATATACACATATTATACATATTTTGGGATATTTCTTACTAAATATACACATATTATACATGTTTTGGGATATTTAAGCTTTAGTGGAGACTTTTTTAATTACCACTAAAAAACCTGATTTTTCTATAGCAGGCCTTTAATGGCGACTTTTTTTTTAAAAAAATCGCTTGGGCCGACCAGCGCTTGGCATTATTTTGGGCCGGACGACCATTTTATGGCATTATTTTGGACTGAGCGGACTCCTGGGGGTATTAGGCCCAAATATTGGCCAAATGTGGCATTACTATGGGCCATTGGACACACAGTGTCCTTTTCCCTTTTGCAAGCCATCAGGCATAGTTTGCTTGTAAACTCTACCTGTAGGCAAAGTTTTGAATGCAAAACTCTCTCTACAAGCCAAAGTTAGGCCTCAGGCATAGTTGCAAGTCAAAGTTAGGCCTCAGGCATAGTTGCAAGCCAAAGTTAGGCCTCAGGCATAGTTTTGCAAGCCATTGGGCATAGTTTGCAGGCAAACTCTGCCTTGCGGATTTTTTTTTTCTTTTGGTCTGAGCGGGGGTTCAACCCGGAACCCATGGATTTTTAGGCAAAGGGCAGAAACTAAAGATTTCAAATTTGAGGGGCAAAAATTAAAGACCAGATCTTTTGAAGGGCAATCCGCACAAAAAAATGAAACGAGAGCCCTCCTCATATCCCTTGCTAAGCACGGGTCCAACACATAGATATTCATTAAAAATCATATACAAATTTGAAGGCAACATAAGTAAAGTGAAGGCAAAGACTTTTGTTTAAACAATCATATTCAAATTTGAACACAGATAGGTGAAGTAACTTTTTTTACTGTAACAATACGACTTAAACACTTTAACTACTTTTAGCCAGGTGTCATTGCACTAACATCGGTAAAACATGACATTTTCATGTCCAAAGAGATAAGTTCATACACCTTTGACTAATTTTGATACGTTCTTCCGGTCTTACATGGATCAAGATTAGATAAACCATGCATTGTTTCGTACTCAAGTTTAAACAGATAAAAACAACCACATAGCCTATGTACAATTATGCGCATAATTGGATATTTTTATTACAATAAGAGCAAAGACCGCCCAAGAATCAAACATTACACACATATGAAATACATACCATAGAATCTGCCATTAGATTTTCTCTCCACTCTTAACTGAGATATTGAGTCCAAACAGTGCTGAGGCAACGTAAACCACGAGGTGCCATAACACATCCAACAACACCAACTGCCATCATTGGGGGTGTTTCAGTTATATTGACCACTTCACATGTTTCTTTCTTGTGGAGCTCTACAATTCACCAGATAAAATGTGAAGATTAATATTTAACATCAACATGGTAGTTTCACCCCTTGGGATAAAGAAGAGTAGGGAAATTAGAGAAACTCAATTCAGTGTTCCTTATCAAAGTCAAAATGATAGTTACATATGCCGAAAATGTGAATACATAGCTAAAATGCTACAAAAATAAAAAGGTGATTTTACTTGATCCAGGTTTTTCGAATTCTCACAGTCTGGGTCATCTGGCCTTATAACACAAGAAGGCAGTTAGCTTGCACGGTTTTGCTTGGATCATCCTTAGGAATGCCTTCACTGAAGAAATAAAAGCAAATGAAAACAGATGAAAATGACAAAAAATAATAACTCCTCCTTTTCACTGAGCTATCCTGGGATTGGGGTGCATTAATTTATTTTGTTTGTCGCTCTACCTATGTCTTTTTAATGGCAGCTACACATTCAACTATGGAAGTTAGGTAGTTCTTTCAAAATCGACTTCCATCTAGATCTGCTTGACTTGTTACACGTGTTGTTAAATGATAATTAAAAACACAGGAAAAACAGGTGCACAGGTATATTAAGAATAGAAGCATTTTTTACTTTTAACATGTAAATGGTGTGTGTTGTGAGAGACACACACCATTAAGGGTGAAGTGATGTAATTCATCCAATCACAATCTTTAATGGTAATTTTTCATTAACCTGGAGAACAATGAATTTTTTATCACTAATTAGTAAAGCCAAATGACCTATTATGTTATTTGGATTACAATCACTTAGTTAGATTAGGCCAATCAATAAGCTCTGATGTTTAATTTATTATATCTTTTATTTTTCGTGAATATTAAAATATCTTTCGTTATTACTGTTAGTCCTCTTTTTAGTTTAGCAGAGATTTGGTTAAATTAAACATTAGTAGTTAAAGCTCTATTTGGATTAAGAAATTTGAGCATAATTTAAATTTCATTAGGAAATAGTCAATATAAACAAAAAATGAAAACTAACCGCCTCAAATTCATGTATTTGAGATAATTGCAGGGAATAGTAATTAATATGGGCAAACGATTACAAAATCTTTGGCATCAAATCAAAACCACTTTATAAAGTGGAAGCGGTCCACTGAAAATATACACGATTTGCATGGACAATAGTGTCTTTGCAGTAAAAAGCTGATAATGCATGCGCAATTATTTACTTATTTGGACCAATCAAAATAAGCATTTTTTCCTAATTTACCAAATAGCCCTTGATTGTCATGCCAAGCATACAGCTAACGTACACATGTTAAGAGGAGCTTAACTCGCCCTTATGGAATTAAGAGAAGAAAATACGCAACTATTGTCACAAAGAAACAGTAAGAGCAGCGATATTCCACCGTCCATTAAATTAAACTATATTAATTCTACATTTGACTTGGGAGAGGCATGACAATTTCCCAAAAAAAAAAATCAAGTATTATAGAACGGAAAAGAAAAAATAGCACAAATGTACATCTTTTTTACTCCTAATTACAGTATTACACCTGCTTAGCCAAGAAACTTTTGACCTAACAAACATAGCAACCAATAGCCAAAGTTGTACTAGTTCAAACTTTAGGATAAGGGTCTTAATATCAGTTTAGTACTTCGAATTCTCAGCCTTGCGGGTATGAGGTTTATTATTTGGGGAATGATAGTTCAGACCAGAGGTACCAAGTTATTTATCTTGTATCAAACACATTTAATATTCGTTAATAAACACATAAATGTGTTACTCCTTCCGGTACAAAATAAGTGTACACTTAGCCTTTTTCACACCCCTTAAGAAAACTCAAACTCTTAGAAAAAAGGTATTTTGACTAAACTACCCTTAATTAATAAGATTCTTGCTTATTTATTGTCTTGAGTAACTAGGGATAAATTTAAAAAACAAAGTTAATTCCTTCTTGATTATATTAGTGGATACTTATTTTGAACTAAAATAAAAAAGATAAGTAGACACTTATTTTGAACCGGATAGAGTATTAATATATTTGACATGTTATTGAATAAGGGCACATTGAGCCATAAGAATTTTAAACTACTATAGGTAGGCGTGTACAAAGAAGACCGACAAATAGCACCAAATCGATAATCCGAATTAAACCAAGAAAAAAATCCGACTAATGGTTTGGTTTGACTTGATTTGGTATTGAGAAAAAAAAACCGATCATAATTGGTTTGGTTTGATTTTAAGTAAAAAAAGTCAAACCGAACCAAACCAACCCAACATTACATATTTACGATTTTAAATTTATATTTTATACATAAAAATATTTGTTTGTAATGTAATTTATAAATATTCTTAAATTTTTTCATTATTAAATTTGTTTTTTAACATATTATTTCAAGCATGATCCAATAAGTTTTACACGCTTGATGTTAGTAATTGAAATAAAGTCCAAATCAAAACCAAATCAATGCTAATGTTAACAAAAGAAATTCAATTCTAACACTAGGAATGACAATAATGTTCGATATCTATTATTTAATTTTGCATTTGTTTAGACATTGAAAAGACATAACTGAATTTTATTTTTTCCTTTGTCATGCTATTAGCCTTACTTATTTAGGATGACTTTGTAGTTTTAGATTATGATTATTTTCATTATGGGTTATTAATTAGCGATATTTATTTTATGCGATTTCATTATCTTTTTGTTGAATATTTTATTATAAGATCATCTTTCATCTCACGTTTGTGTTATTCTCTTAAGAAACATTTAATTATATTGTTGTTTCCTACTAGGACTAAACAAAATATTTGAAGTAAAAGTCATATGTTTTGTATGAAGAGTTTTCGGGAAAAAAACTCGAAAAAACCAGACTTTTGTTGGTTAAGTTTGAATTATAAATTTAAAAACCCGACATAATTGGTTTTATTTGGTATTTGAAAAACCCGAATCAATCCGGTCTATGTACACCCCAAAGTAGAGGATCATAATATTAATGAAGAAATATCTAAAGCATAATATGCAGTTCTTGTCTTTTTAAGTATCAAAATTTTAATAATTTTTCATGAAGTAATTATAAGTAAGTGAAGTTGTTCTTAATCTCCAGTAGAAAGAAAAAGGCTCAACTGGTTTAATTAAACTTTTCTAAATGTCTGATGTGGTTTTTATCTTCTGTATTCAACAGTATACAAATATACAGGTGGTATACACATTTATACACCTTCTTTGTTACTCTCTCAAACTGCTATAAGATGTAACTGACACCCAACTTGTATTACTCGTTGAGTGAATTATGTGCCGTGAGAGTACGGCACATTCTATGTCAATTTCATAGTATGTGTTTTTTTATGTTATTTTTCTTTTTGTAGGAATTTTGTATTGGGACATCAAAAATGGGCAAAAAGTGGAAAAAAACTGAAGCAATACAGAAAAGTACAAAATTTGCGGACGGAAAAATCAGACCGTGGGTAGTGTCACTCAACCGCAAAAGTAGACAAAAGAAGAAGACCTGGGGAACCCAAAATCCGACGACCATCTGCGGTCCCTATTTCGATTTGCGGACTGCATTCCTGTCGCGACCAACTTCTCAATTCAGACATTTTTCCATTTGTGGAGCACTGAAGTCATTGTTTTGAGTTTTAATTTTAAAAAATAGACAAATGATTGATTTGATTTTTATTTTAAGCAAAAGAATAACCAAATAAAACATTAATATTTTGTACTCTTGGTTCGTAATCTAGATGTTTGCGTTTATAGTAATCCAATTCGTTCCTTTACTTTCTAGTTTGATTTGTAGTCTTTATTTTGGCAATTATAAGAATCTATTTCATGTTAAAATAACTTGTCTTTGAGTTCTTTAATTATTGATCATTGTTTAATTCACTTATCGACAAAATGTCTTGGTAATCACAATTTTCTATTTTTTTGCACAAAAAAAAAAAATCATTGTAAGAAAATTTGTTAAGTTTGTTGGAAATTGCTGAATTCTTGGACCATACGATTTCTTGATGAGGCTGCATATATGACTCGTTACATATAAAGTTTTTTCTCGTAAAGATTAATTGATTTGGTAGTGTTATGCTAGAATATGATCAATCTAATATGTGCTTGATAGTACATTGTCATATATTTTTACATAAATCGGTAAAAAATCGATAAAAACCAAAACGATGAAAAACCGACTTAACTGGTTTGATTCTAGCTTTTGAAAAACCAACTTAGTTGGTTTAATCTCCATTTAAAAGAATATTGACTTAAATCGAACCATGAACACCAGTACCTGCCTTGTGATCCTTCTACCGGTGGAACTATTGGGCACCCTTGATCTTGTTCAAGACAGCTTTGGCCAGGGGCGGTCTTATGTGGTTTCAAGTGGGTTCATATGAACCCACTTCGTCAAAAAATAACACTGTATATACATGTATATTTAATCTGTTTTTAAAAAATATATATGTATATACAGTGTTATTTATATATTTCTTATATATTGAACCCACTTGGTAAAAATTCTAGGTCCGCCACCGGCTTTGGCATCCAGTTAATGTGAGCCAATTTGCTTTAGACGGTGCTGGCATCTCTTTTTTTATTTTTAATTATTCAATGGTAAAATCATGTTTATATCATGAACTTTTGTACTCAGTTTCATTATTGATTTTTCTTGACAGTGTATTGAATAATTGAGTTGATTTCAGACGTGTACCCTTATTGTTGACTTCCATTCATTGTTATATTGGGAGATTATTACTATAATAATTATTTGTTGCATTTTGATTTCTCCGTGGTTTGAGAATGCTTGAGCTGATAATAAAAGGGTTGCTTATTGGATAATCCCCTTTTAGCTGCCCATCACAACTCATAAATTTGGATTGTGACACCATTAAATCAAATCAATGTATATTTGGCCAATATAAAGAAAATAATTTACAGCTAGTTGGAGATATAATTGAAGAACTACAAAAGCGATGTTTCAAAGGTTCAATTTAAGGACACGAAATATTATATTAGCATTATCTGTTAATTGACTACTTCACACATGAACTAGTTAAGTTAGGATAAAAAGTCAAATGAGCAAATAATTCAAATTTAGTTGCTAAATAACTAACACACGGAATGTCTTGTTTTGGTTAGTGGTTAAGAAACTATCTTTGATTAATGATTCTGATAATTAATTTAGATCCAGCTTGATCTGGAGTATTAAAGCAATTTATAATTATTAAAGTTAGTAATTACATGAAGATTAATTAAGATGACATTTGAAGCAGTTATTAGCATTAATAATTTATTTTGTGTGTATATTTAATTATTGACCAAACAATCATTATGCTTGTGAAATTAATAAATAGAAAAAAATTGATTAAATTAAGTCAGAGAGGCATGTAAATGGACATTAGACAATCAATTATTTTACAAGTAATTATGAGCTTTTTAACCCCAAAAAGTTACTACATATTTACCTTGGGTACAATAACCAAATCAACTAATTGAAAAATTTGAAAAATTAACTTAATAACAAATAATTACTAATTTCGAATAAAATAGGTTTAGTAGTGTAAATTTGAGGGATTGATCCTTTCAGTTTACTCGTTCATAAATAGTTAACATATGACCTTGATATTTCAATTTATAAGAAATAAATTAAGTAATATTTTACTAACGTAAAGTTTTAAAAGACGTAAATAAATTCCCCATGTTTCAACATCACGCTAAAAGCCAAAAGGTTAAGGAATCAAAAAGATGCCTTTCTACAACTTTCCGATATACCCAAGATTACATCGTGAAATAATATCTTTCCTTGCTCTAATAATTTTAACTTTTAAATAGTCCATTTCAGAAAATTGTGAAATTATATGAGAATATGACAAAATTGGTCCCTTATGTTTGAGAAAAGGTTCAAATAATCTCTTCAGTATGCACTGAACAGTTCTGATATTTTAATTTTACCAAAAGTATCATTTTAGTCTTCGTTAAATATTTATGAAACGAGAACTATAGAAAAAATGAAAATTAGCAGGAACCTGCATTTAGAGGTACAATTTTATTTATTTATTTCTAGAGTATGGTGTATTGGTGTTAACTTTTTGAGGTGTAATTCTGCAATTTTTTCTAAAATATTTTAGCATCTAGTACAACATTTTGTGTTGGATATTTTAAGATTTGACGTGACATTCTTAGTGTTTATGTTTAAATCTTTATTTCACTATTTTCATCAATTTTAACAAACATAAATTATTAAATATTTAACAGAGACTAAAAGTGTTAACTTCTTGTAAATTTAAAAGATCAAAATTATTCAGTATGTACATTTAAGACGCTATCTTAAACCTACCATCAGACATAAGAGACCATTTTTATAATTTTCTCGAAATAATCCTTTTTTTCTAAAAAACTAGGGGTAGGAGAATTTTCATGGCTCACTATATTGATTACCTGAACTTTTACCTTGTTCGGTTGTCCGTGAGGGTTGGATTTTCTCGAAATAATATCAAAGAGTCTCCTAACACACACACACAAAAAAAAAAAAAAAAAAAAAAAAAGGGAAAAGAAAAAAGCAACTGAATATATAATTACTGATAAATTACATAAAAATATAATTCTGAGATCGTGCAAAAGCCACCATTTCCTTGGTTCGAAATTGAGAGAGAGAGGGAGATAGAACAGAGAGAAGACTAATGAGAAGCAAAGCCTTCAAACAACCGATCGATTAAGACTTTATCCTTTTCAGGTTTTACCTTATTTTCTTCTTACTGTTTTTTCTCAAGTTATATGAGTTTGAAACTTTTCATAAAACTGCTAAGGCTTTATTCTTTGATTGTTTAATTTTGTATTTGTTTTTCAAGATTCTTGGTGAATCAAAGACCCTTTTGGAATCTGGTACTTGGGTCAATTTTAGTTTTTTTGATTTGGAAGATTGGATTGGTTAATATGGTGTATTGCAAATCTTGTAGCTGACTAAATTTGATTCATTTTTGAAGAGTTTGAAACAAATTTGCTGCATTAGAATTTCAACAACAGTGGGAATTTGATGTGGGGTTGGGCTAATTAGTTGAGAACTTGCAACAGTGGTAGTTTAGGATGGAGGATTGCAAATTTTGGAGCTAACTTATTACTATTATTTTTTTGATAACCGTGGTGTCCGGGCTAGCTTGTGACCACCTCGGCCAATTCCATGGGATACATGCTTCTTTTTTGATAACCGTGGCGCGCACCTCGACTAGTTCCACGGGGTATCTGCTGCCTCCCACCACCTGGTACCATACTATGCCCATCAAGGCTAGGACAAATGGAAGAAATAACCTAGTGTTTTTATCTCTGCTGGGATTTGAACCTCAGACCTCATGGTTGTCAAACCCACTTCTCACTGACAACTAGGCCACACCCTTGGGCGCCTGAATTTATTTGTTTGACTGGAGTCTTGTTTGGTCAGAGATTGTATGACAGAGTAGGGCTAGTTGTGAGATTTAGTGAAACCCTTGTTTTATAAAACCTCTTTGGACAAAGTATTGATTAGTGGGATTGAGCTTGTGAACTGTAGCAGAATGGATATAGAGGATAAATATAGCGGACCCAAACTAGTTTGTGATTAAGAGGCATTGAAGAATCTGATACCGAGTTGCTTCTTTTGAATTCAAGAGTAGGTAAGTTGACCTGTGGGTTGGGATCGATGAGATTATGACTTGAAGCTTGTTGAATGCAGAATTAATTCTATAAGCTTTAAGGGTCGTTTGGTTCGAAGACAAGTTATGCCGGGATTAGTAATGCTTGGATTAGTGATGATGGGATTAGTTATGCTGGCATTATTCCTTATCGACTATTTGATTTGTCGTGTATACACGCATTGCATAATTTCTAAATAGTACTGAATAGGGTGTATTATTATAAGTATAGTACTGGTATTGTTAATGGCAATGCTATGGCTTACTCTGTATAAGAATAATACTGTATAGGGTGTACAAGTAATACTGGTATTAGTTGTACTAGACGTAAAATTTGCAACCAAACATTGTACTAAAATTTAGTACCAGAATTATTCTACCTAATACGCCCTACTAAACGACCCCTTAGTGTTAGTATTAACACATTGAGGTTTGTGTGAGCTCAAATTGAAATCGATTTCTTTGATTCATATAATTAATTCACAGTAAACATACTGCTAAAAGTTTTCCAATGGCTTAGATCGTATGTGTTAAAAAGCATATCTAAGCTTCAAAGTGGCTTTAGCATGTTACCCTAGATTCAATTATAAAGCCACTAAGACTACATTATCCTCTGAGATTGACAATCAGTCATCTCATGTCGTATAGTGCCTAAATTCCTCTTTAACAGGTACCAAAACCCGATTGGAAATAATGTAAAAATCTAAAATAATAGGAAAGAAATTAATCAGCGTCCAATAAATTTACAGAAAGGAAGGATACAACAACACATACCCAGTCAAATCCCACAAAGTGGGTGTCTGGGGAGGGTAGAGTGTACGCAGACCTTACCCCTACCTTTGGAGGTAGAGATGTTTTCGGTAGACCCTCGGCACAAGAACAAGCAATTCAAAGCAGCATAAAAATAATCCATGGCAAACTCCTACTAAAAACATGATAAAGCTGATCTGATCGAAGAACAAGAAAGAACAAATAATAGCAGAAATCGAAAGACAAGGAACTACAAGAATAATACTACCACTACTAGTATGAAAGGATAACACTTAACTACTAACCTTTTGCCCTAATTCATCTCCTTCATAACCTCCTAGGTCCTAGCGAAGGTCATGTCCTCGGTAAGCTGGACCTGCGCCATGTCCTGTCTAATCACCTCTCCCCAATACTTCTCCAGCCTAACCCTGCCTCTTCTGAAACCGTCCATAGCCAACCTCTCACACCTCCGCACTGGGGCATCTGTGCAGCAACAATTCCCTTCGCAACTTTTAATTGTCTGTACCACTTCCTCTCAAATGAAGGGCTTTTGCAACCACATTTTTTCCTCTTTTGATTTTCTGGAGACATTTACCTTGATAGAACAGCAAACTGGTTCACTGTAAAGTTATTTGTAAGACTTGAGAATTTCAACTCTAATTTAGTTTTGATTATCCTTGATTTCCCTTGCAACCTTTAACTTGTCAATCTGACTGTATCTCGTGTGAGATTGGAAAACCTCCGAAGTGCTTTAGTCATAGACATCTCAACTTTTGTCACTACGATATCTCTATTTTGGCCATCCCTTTGTTTTCCTTGTTCTCCTCTCTTTTCCTCTCTTGAGCCGAGGGTCTTTCGGAAACAGCCGCCCTACCTTTCAAGGTGGGGGTTAGGTCTGCGTACACTCTACCCTCCCCAGAACCCACACGGTGGGATTATACTGGGCTTCTTGTTGTTGTTGTTCGCAGCCTTCTCTGTCATTTTTAGTTCAGTTAAATGTTTCTGCACTCTATTAGATTTCCAACATCCTTAGCCTTTCCTGTAAATCACTCTTCTTTTCTTTTTTCTATGTTACAAAATAGTTCACATTCCATTCTGGCGTTTTTGCTTCCACATTTTAAGCTTTTTTGGCAAAAGCATAATCAGGCCTCCCACTGACTTTCTGCCATCCTTTAACTATATCCGTGATACCTTGTACCTCCAATCACATATTTCCTTATTTGAAGTAAGATACCCTTTTTGTTTCGCTGCCTACATACCAATTCAGTAGGATGATCAGAGAGTATTTGAGGCAGGACTGATGGTTTGATAATGCTGTATCCACCATTGCATTCATTCGAATCAAGAGACCTATCAGTTCTTGATGCAGCTCCTAAATCATCACTTTTTACCTGTGATCATGTACGAAAACAAGTCCGCCTCAAGGTTATGAAAAAGTAGTGCTTTGGAGTAGGCTTGAAGTTGTTTTCAATTAAATTATTGCCATGTTGCTGTGTCCCAGAAGGCTAGATGAGAACGTAGGGGGATGATGTTCATTGTGCGGTCATCTAGACTCTGTTCTCCTTAATCGCGATACATGTATTTTGTGTTGGGTAGTGGTGAAAGTTGCTCCATGTTTCTTATAAGTATATTCTTTGATCTCATTCCACATATTCATATCATAAAATAAGTCAGCATTACAATTAGGAAAAGATGGGGCTTCTTTGGGTTAAGCTTATTTTCAATTATAGCCATTTTGTTGTCCATAAAGGATGGAGGAAAAAGTAGGGAGGGTGGGTGTCCAAGTCTTTTTTACTTTGCGGTCCTTAGATGGAGCAATTTGGACGTGCACTCCTTAATAGTGATATTAGGTGTGCCATTTCTCTTATTACCTATTACCTTCCCAATTGAATTCTATTTATGACCTTGTCTGCAACTGGAAAAGCATCTGCTATCATCTAATTGGTTCTAACTTTTCATGGGCATTTTTTTGATAGATAATGTTATTGTATTATTGATGTATGTCAGCAAAAAGAAAACACAGAGGGTAGTACATCCAAGATGGAACCATTACAGATTCTGAAAATTACTAAGAAAGTTAATCACGTCTTTGGTCTCTAACAAATTTCATGGGCGTTTTTGAACATATTATCATCTCTCTCATGAATTTGTTGCCTCCAACTCCCAATACGTCAATGGCTATCATTTCTTTTTGGCCTTTGCTTATTTTTTCCCTTTGCATAGGACTGGCATGGATTTTGCCTATGGTGTTGAAGATCCTGCAATACTGCAGCTGCAGAAATGGGGGTCCTCGCAAGTCCAAGTCAACCTGTCAGACTTTTGTGAAGGTTTTATCTCTCCAAGACGGGAGTTATTGGTGCTACTTTCATATCATTGTGAAGCTTTGCTGCTTCCATTGGGTAAATGTTAATATATTTAACTCACCTGTCGCTTCAGCAATGGAGATTTTGTATTTACCTCTAATAGATTCCTGTTCTTTGCAGGTAAAAATATTAAGGATCCACAAAGCTTTAAGAATTTCCACAATCAGGATGCTTCGGTTTCCTGCTCACCGGAGCGCATGGTACCTGGTAAAACAGAGTTAGGGGATGGTTTTGAGAGCACTTCTCAGTCAATTGAGACGGAGACGTGTAACCAAAAAACGCAGTCAGCTGATTT
This sequence comes from Lycium ferocissimum, assembly GCF_029784015.1. NCBI lineage: Eukaryota > Viridiplantae > Streptophyta > Magnoliopsida > Solanales > Solanaceae > Lycium > Lycium ferocissimum. The sequence goes on from NC_081347.1 coordinate 14,712,086, forward strand.
TACAGGATCTAACTCTTTCCCTTCTATTTCTGATGTAAGCACTGTGGCTTGGGGTATGTGTGAAGATTTATGTAGTCAGCATGACAGTGTTCCTTTCAAAGAACTGCTTTTCGTGTTAGGCGGTGAGGGGGTAACTGTCCATGCCTTTTGTCAACCTTATATGATGAGTGAGTTAATAACACCCATGGAACAAGATGATGTAGGTCAAGGATCATGGGTGGAGTGGGGGCCGTCAACAGCCTCAGCTCAACCATCGGGAGCTGTGTGTGACTCCACCATGCAGTCCAATGACTCCCTGGATGTCAGTGACATGAGCTGGTCTAGTGCAACTGGGGGAAGAGCGAATAGCTGTTCTATGGAGGGTCAAAAGGAGGTGTCATCTGAGAGTTTTGGAGTGAAAAGATGGTTGCGTACTTATTTGACTAAAGTTGAAACCATGAAGTCTGATGGAACAGTGTATACAAAGTTCCCAGATAAATCGTCAGTTCCTTCATCTGCTTCAGTTGTCTCATTTAGTAATTTTCTCAGTTGTCCACAGCTATTGGAGTTTCTATCTGATGGTTGTCCTATATCACATGACAAACAGAATGGTAATATCTCAGCTGAAGATCATGCAGACAGTATATCTACAGATTCCACACAGATGTCCCCTGATGCTCTAGTTGATCAGATGAGCAGTTCTTACAATTGTTTCAGAGTGTTCTCTAATGATGCACAATGCTTGATTGGGTTTGCCTTAAATACAAAGAAAAACGTTCAAATTAGCAGCACAAATATAGATGATGGAACAGGCTGTAAAGTTTTAGTTGCAGTGGCCAGGTTGATTAATTGGGGAATGCAGTGGGTTTGCTCGGTGACAATGGGCAAATGCCTTGAGGGCAGGCCAGCAATTGAGTGGCCAGAGTTTAGATTTTCTCATGCTTTTCTTATTTGTCTTAATGTTTCTGGCTTAGTCTCCATTTACATTGCATTAACCGGTGAACATATAGCATGTTTAGATCTGTTAAATGTTTGTGGAGTGTCTCCTTCCTTAGTATCTCAAGAACAAAAGAATTCATCTTTGAAGATTAGAGAAAGTTGTATTGAAGAGAAGAAATGTTGTCAGCTCATCAATCAAGCGGGAGATTTTGTTGGTAGAAGAAGGTTCAAAAGGCTTCTTGTCATTTCCCATTCCTTGACATTTTGTGTGATCGACGAATATGGTGTAACATATGTAATACACTTAGACGATCATATCCCAAAGAAGTATTGTTCACTTGAGAAATTACACCCTCGGTATCAACAATTGAGTGATGGAATGTTGGCTGCTTGGGAGGTAGGTGCCGCTGAAATTGGCTATCAAAGGGTCTTCTCCGATTTTTTCGGTGAGAAGGAACAAAGCAAATCATCCATTATTAGAGAGTCTTCTTTCGCTGATAATACACATGGGGAAAGGAAGTATGGCTCATATGGACGTAGCCTATCTGATGCTCTTGATGTAAATAAGAATAGGATTTTTGATAATAGATTACGGTCATGCCATAGCAGAAAAGTTTTCCTTGCTATAGATGGATCTAAAGAAGATGGCGTTGTTTGTTTTTCTCCTTTTGGAATCACTCGGCTAGTGAAGGGAAAATATTCTGAGGGAAATGGAAAGTGTCGACTTATTCATTCCAGTTTAAATGTAAACATGGCAATAAATGATGACAGCAGCTATAACATCCAAGGTTGGGATGCCATAGTGGACGAAGCTATAGGTTGTAGTTTCCACGGTTGTTTGTATTTGGTCACAAAGGACGGTATTGCTGTAGTTCTGCCTCGTCTTTCTCTTCCTTCAAATTTCTATCCGGTCGAAGCAATTGGTTACCAGCAGTATTCTTGTTATAGTGCTGGCTCAAAGTATGGAGTGCATAAGCTTCATGAGTTTGAAAGCACAAAAAGGCCTTTTTCTCCATGGAAAGTGGAGGTGTTGGATAAAGCTCTCTTGTATGAAGGGCCTGAAATAGCAGATCAATTATGCTTGGAAAATGGTAATTCTTTGAAGCTGAAATGAACCCTTTTACTAGCCTTCACATTTTTGCTCCCTAATGCTTCCAGATTAGTAGATAAATATGTCCCTTTAGAGTTTATTTAACCAATTGTCCATGTCCTACTTTTTACCTTGTGCTACTTGAATTTTACAGTTTGTGCACATGCTTTAGTTGTTAAATTGGTGAATCAGGAATACTTTTGTTGTTGTCTTTGGTAAAATCGAAAATTTGAAGTATCATAGCTATAGTAAAATTTGATGGGTTGCCTGGGCTGGGCTGCTACTTCGTGAAAAGAAAAAAGGACATGGAAAGGTGAAGTTACACCCAAGGATGTGGCCGTGGTCAATGAAATGGGTTTAGAGCCACGGGTCTCAGGTTCAAATCCCAGCAGAGACAAAAAAACACTAGGTGATTTTGATCTCATCTGTCCTAGCCTTGGTGGACAGAGTTACCTGGTACCTGTTGCTGGTGGGAGGTGGTAGGTATCTCGTGGAATTAGTCAAGGTGTGTGCAAGCTGGACCGGACACCACGGTTATCAAAAAAAAAAAAAAAAAAAAAAAGGTGAAGCTGTTCGAGGTTATAGAATCCACACACAAACAATAATAAGAACCACACCTTAAATACAAAAGACACACTGCCTTATGTTTGGACTTTTGTTATGTGGTGTTTAGGTGTAATTACTGGCAACTTGGCAGATTTATCCTCATTTAGCTAAGTATATTAAATAGTTACTGAATCATACTTTTTAGGCCTAATAAATGGTTCTACCAATTAATCTGTCAAACTAGGAGGGAATATCCCTTCCAAAGACTTATTGTCCCCACTGGGTTTAATCTAAAACTTCTGGCAATAGGGGATCCCAGAGGTAATTATATGAATTGTGGATGGGGCACATGGCAGTTGGTTCCCATACTTCTGGTCGGATCCATCTAATCTGAAACCACCTAATGAGCATCCCCCCCGGGGAAGTTGGACTTCTTCTCAATGTTTACTGCTTCTTCAGCAGTTCACTTGCATTTCAAATTTTACATAGATTCTTATTTAAACCTTATTAATTATTTGCACGGATTATGCTGGTGGGCACCATCCTTGTGCTTACTGATGGTAGTGAGACTTGCGTACTACGTGTTGTACTTTGGGAATATGCTGATTTCCATGTTCTCATCCTCTATGCTGTATGTTTTTGTGTCTAGATGAAGCTGCAATTCTTTTAGTATGGCTGATTTGCTTTGCATGTTTTACCTATTATAGGAAAATCCTTATTGGGAACACTATTGTCCTACATATATTCTTCCTCTTAACATGAATCTGCATGTTCTGTAGAAACTATAACAATGAGACTTATCAATTTATTGACAAACAACATACAGTTTATGCTTGAGATTTCCTTCAAAGATTGGTCATCACTGTGCAAAATCAGGTCTAGAGCAATTGACATCAGACAAACTGTGGTTCCCCAATATTTGTCCACAATCTCATGGATATAATCTGAAAACTTTATGCTATTCCTATATTTTGGAACTCAACATGACTAACTCATGCCCTTGTTATCAAATGAAGTTCTTTAATTATCAGAGAAAATATTTCTGCATAAGTATTCTAGGGTTATATGTTTTTGTACGGCGCTGGACAACGTCATGCCCCAACAGAAACAGCTGATTTTGGCTTAGAACCTTTTTCCTTCACTGGAGAAGAAGAATATCATGATATGTAGGAACTGTGATGGCCTTCCGCAAATTTTGCAGGATGGGACTTGAGTATTACGTGGATTCGGAACTTGCAGCTAGCACTGGAATACCTTAAATTCGAGGAGATTGAAAAGTAAGTTTGTGTAGCTTATTTTGAGCCTTATTAGTAGAGTGGCTATATAAATGAGTAGCATGTGGAAGTAAAGTGTCGGAGCATTTTAACTTAGCTGGCACTTCTCAAAAAAAATTTAGTGGGAAGATCCTTATCCCTCTGCCTTGTTTGCTCTTATTTGTTGTACCTGACACTTTTTTCGAAATGGAATTGTTGTACCAGAGTCTAAAAGGAACCTGAAAATCTTTCCAGGGTTTCGTAATTTTCGTTAGGCAAAATATGCTAAGAAATCAGAGAGCTTTAGCTAGTCTGTGCGTTATTTTTACTTAGACATACTTTTGAGGTCTAGATATTGTCTACAAATTTCTTTACCACCTTTACATTTTTTTTTTTTTTTTGAAAACAGTTGTAATGTTCTACTTTTGGGTATTGTCTCCAATTGAATAGATTGAGAAACTCTTTGGGTTAAAATGGGAGATTCACATCACCTCCTCATTTGTAAAATGGTTTTTGACTAGTTCCCAAGTTTGTTAGTGTTGAAGAGATAATTAAATAAAATAAAAATGTGCTCTCTTGCTTAAGCTTTTGGATGAGATGGTAATACATTATAACATGGTATCAGAGCGTATGGTTCAGCAGGATGAGTACGGAGATGTCAAGAGTTGATGGCATAAGACTTGGTTTATTGCCTTTCCGGTGCTTGGAGATGCCCCGCAAAAAGAAGCTAGCATATGGGCTTCCGTGGCCACAAGTACTCGGTCAATGTGGGTGGTACACATTGAATCTCCATATAAGCCCACGAGGTGAAGGGCCATTTAGAACTTAGTTCGAGGGGCTTGTTGATGGGGCATGTATAACTTAGTTCGAGGGAGAGATTGTTGGGTGTGCGAACAAAAAGCCCTACATTAGTCCCATATTGGTAGCTGAAAAAGAAAGGGAAGGTACATGTAAGGTGTAAGACTACACTTAATGGTGTGAGGCCTTTCGAAAAAAACTGTGTGGGCTTAGCTTAGAGAAGGTGCTGGCTTCGAGTCTCACAGCCATCCATTGTCAAAAGAATTTCCACGTACTTGCTCATGAAAACGAATCAGGTGCGCACGTGAGAGAACATGTTGAAGAGATAATTAAGTAAAAAGATCTTTAGGAGTTTAATAGTGCTCTTTGGTAGGAAAGTGGCTTTGGAGATTTGGAATAGAGTTGTATGCACTATTAAGAGAGGTGATAGCGAAAAAATATTGAGTTATAGAAAGGGGGTGGAGAACTAGAAACATTATGGAGAGGTGATAGTGAAAAAATATGGAGTTATATGGGGGAGTGGGGTGGGGGTGGGGTGGGGTGTTTGGGGGGGGGGACGGAGAACTAGAAACATTACTACTCCTTTTGGGCAAGGGTGGGCATGGTATGGTAGTTACCGAATTACCATACCGAAATCGAAATTTTCGTTCTGTGGTTTTGGTATTATGGTATTGGTACGGTTTTGGTATGCATGTTAAGATTTTTTGGTATTCGGTACGGTATTCAGTATTTATAAAATATCGAAATACCGAATACCGTCCCGAAGTATATAGTTATATTAGACTTTATCCCTACCTTTGTGGGGTAGAGAGGCTCTTTCCAATGGCTCAAACTAAAAGAAGAAATCGGAGCTGAGTTGCAAGAAAATAAGATGGAAAAATAACAGAATACAAAGCACATGGAGCAACAAATAGTAATAAACACTAAAGAAAGGAAGCTACGCGATCACTAAATAGTAGTACTAATAAGGAGAGGCAAAGGGGAGGCTATATTATTATAATACTAACAAATATATAAAATAGTATTAATACAAAGCTAAATGTTTAGATGTTGGAACTTTGACTACTCCATCTTGATTGTTGATTAACGAATGAAATTCTAGTACTTTCTTTTGAATATTTTTATATGTAAGGTGTTAGTATGATATAATTTGAGACTTTTTTTTGATTAGCCGAAATCATAATTTTCTATTATACGAGTATATGTAAGTCGAAGTCAAACAAACTATGGTTACTGATTTACCTATGGCAAAATACCGAAACTGAACTTAAAAATACCGAATCATACCAAATTAAGTAGGTACGGTAATGGTATAGTATTTTTAAAAACCGAAAATCGAAATTACTGAATCAAAGTTTTCAATACTGTATCATGCCCACTCCTACTTTTGGGTGCAGTCTTTGGAGAAATATCTTGAAGGGGTGGAGAAAATTAGTAACTTTCAAGGTAGGGATGGGAGTAGGGTTAGTTTTGGGGGGCACAAATGGTTTGGGATAACACCTTGAGAGCCACATATCCAACAGTCATAGTATTTCATGCCAAAGGAGATGACAGCCCAACAAATGTGGAAGATGCAAGAAGCAAATGCTCTTTCGAATCTTCAATTTAGAAGAAAGCTTCAGGATTTGGAGATAAGAGAAATTGCAAAACTTGCTTGAGACGCTCTACATACAAACTCTATCCTTAGAAATTCAGGATTCTTGGAGATGGGAATTACGGAATGGAGGTCGTTTCTAAGTAAAGTCCCGTTCAAAGATGCTCACAGGAAATGAGACGGTTTTCCCGCACGATTCTGTTTGGATCTCCAGGGTGCCGAGAAAGATATGTTTCTTTGTATGGCTGGCTACTAGAGGAGCAATTTTGATAGCAGAAATCTTAGGAAAATGAGGATCACCTATATTAATTTGTGCTTTATGTGAAAAAACTGGGGCGAGGATGTGGATCACCTTTTACTACATTGTCAGGTTGCCTCAAGGTTATGGTGAGTGATTCTGAGATGGTTTGAACTATTGTGGACCATGCCGGGATGATAAAGGACGCTTTGTTCAGTTAGGCTTTTAGAAAACGGAAGAGAGGCGCAACGCATAGGACATTGCTTCGTTAGCTTTTATGTGGGTAGTGTGGAGAGAAATAGATGAGGTTTTGAAGAAATGGAACATGATTTTGTATACTTGAAGAATAGCCTTTTATCCCGCATTCTTTTTAGTGCACCAATAAGATTCCTAGTTGTACAGATGAATGGGTGTCCACTGTAAAGAACCAGTTATTTTTGTAGGTTTTTTTTTTTTTTTTTTTTTGGGTATACTACATGTATAGGGGAGTTTTTTGAGTTTTTCCCTTTTATTAATGAAATTATTCCGTACTTGATCAAAAAAAATAATTAAGTGAAAAACAAAAATATGTTCTGTCTAACAACTTAAGCTTTTAGATGAGCTCATAACACACTATTGTTGTTAGTGTTAGTTAATTAGCATGATTTTAGGATACTTTATTTTTCCTTTTCCTAGCGTAATAACTAATTATAGGAATAAAATAATTTCTTGTGTTGTAATTGATTGTATTTCCTTAATCAGTTAGAATTCACTTGTATAAATCCCTTTTGTGGGTTGTTCAGACATAGTGAAATACAAAGAAGAGACGACTTTCTTCTTTCTCAAATTCTACAAGGTATGAGACCCTGGTGCTACAGCCGGACGAGTGGTCAAGTGGACACCCTTCGCGGAAAATTACATTGTAATACTGTATATGTAGGTCAAATTCTGTCGTTTTTGAATATATATATTTAATGTTGAACACCCCTAGACATGAGCAAATCCTTTGGTGCGATGGTGAGGGTGTTCAAAGTCCGCCAGTAGGTTTCGAGTTAAAAACTAGGTATTTGGCCCCGCATCTTAATTATTTTCCTTCATTTTAACAAGTTCGAAACTCAAGCTACAGACTACAACTCTAAAAAATTTAAATATTTGCAAGTTCCTTAATATTATGAATGGGAAAAGGGTCATATTTGCCCCTTTATCATTGAAAAAGGTTTAATATTGTCCTCCGTTATACTATTGGTCCATATATGTCCTTAATGTTATACTATTAGTTCATATATGCCCTTAGGGTTAGTTTGGTATGCTGGACAAGCATAAATAGTCATAGGATAAAAATTAGTACTATCTATCCCTTGTTTGTGGGATTTAACTGGGTATGTTGTTGTTGTTGTTGTTGTTATCCCTCGTTGGTTACTAATCCCTGGATAAGTTATACCAGGATTAGAAATCGTAACGGGAAAAGTTATGCATGCCAGATGGTGGAGTAATCATACCAGGATTAGTTGCCCTTGGATAAAACGATGAAAATGACAAAAATACCCTGAGGTCCCTCAAATCCTTTTTCTACTAAAAAGGTGGAGGGTATTTTTGTATACACAACTTCTTCGTAGAAATTATGCAATGTTGCAACAACAACAACATACCTAGTGTAATCCCATAAGTGGGGTCTGGGGAGGGTAGAGTCTACGCAGACCTTACCCCTACCTTGCGAGGTAGAGAGGCTGTTTTCGAAAGACCGTCAGCTCAAGAGAAAGCATGACAAAAAAGGTCTGACAAGGATTGATGAAAGTATAGAAGCCATGATAAAATACTATAGATAAGCATTATGAAGAAAAGTAACAGTAACTGCAACAGCCTAATGCAAGTTTCAACTTTTGATAAAATGCTTTAGATACGCGTGGCAAAATACCTTAGATAAGCATTATGAAGAATAGTAAACAGTAACTGTAGCAGCCTAATGCAAGTTTCAACTTTTGGTAAATTTGAAAAAATTTGTAACAAGTAGTAATAAAAGAACAAGGAATACTAGAATACTAAAATAATAAATATGAGGAAACTAATACTAATCCTACTGGTAAGGAAAAGCAAAATGCGAATCTACTCATTACTAGCCTTCTACCCTAATTCTCGACCTCTACACCCTCCTATCTAGGGTCATGTTGGTAAGCGGAAGACTTGCCATGTCTTGCCTGATCACTTGTCCCCAATACTTCCTTGGCCTACCTCTACCTCTCCCCTAGCCCTGCATCGCCAGCCTCTCACACCTCACCGGCACCTCTGTGTCTCTTCTCTGGACATCGCCGAACCATCTCAGCCTCGCCTTCCGCATCTTATCCTCCACAGAGGCCACTCCCACTTTATCCCAAATATGTTCATTTCTGTCCATATCTCTCCTAGTAAGCCCACACATCCATCTCAAGATTCTCATTTCCGCAACTTTCACCTTCTGGACATGAGATTTCTTGACTGGCCAACACTCCGCCCCATGCAACAGCTCCCGTCTAACCACTACTCTATAGAACTTACTTTTAAGTTTGGTGGCACCTTCTTATTACACAGGACACCAGATGCGAGCCTCCATCTCAACCACCCCGCTCCAATACGATGTGTGACATCCCTGTCAATCTCCCCATCTCCTTTTCTTAGTAGTATTATTTAGCTATCACGTAGATCCATACTCGTATGTGTGTATTATTATGTGTTGCTTCATTTGTTTATCTTGATAATTTTTGTTGTCTTGCATTGACTATGTTTCTTTTGAGCCGAAGGTCTACGAAACCACCTCTCTATCCCTCAAAGGTAGAGGTAAGGTCTGCGTACATCCTACCTTCTTTAGACCTCACTTGTGAGATTACATTGGGTATGTTGTTGTTATACTAGTACCAAGATAACGAACCCTAGCATACTTAATTCCACTTTTTTTTTTTTTTTAAATCCCAGCATAACTTGTCTTCAAACCAAACGCCCCTTTAAAGTTATAGAAGTGGCTCAAATTTACCCTTCCTCCGTTAACCCCATCCATTTTAGCCAAAATGGCATGCCAACTTGCCACATCAACCTTATTAGCCGATCTAACTTGTTTGTGACTGAGGTGGAGTTGGTTTTATTGGGGTTAACTACGATGAGTTGTGCCACTCGAAGCAAAGCAGTTACTAGTTGATTGAGCGACAAAGGGGCAGCAGAAAAGTAATTTTACTAATCGATAGATAGCTATCCTGATTTCTTAGAGCTGTCAATATGGGCCGGCCTAACCCAGACAGGCTAGCCCACATGGGCTTTGGAATTTGAAGGGCAGGCGGGGCTGGCCCATCAAATGATGGGCCTTAAAAACAGCAAGCCTGACCAGCCCTACACAGGCTGTGGGCCGGGCCAGCCCACATTTTTTATAGAAGTATTTTTTTTGTAATTTTTTTAATTAAAATTCTAATCTATAAATGCTAACATAATATTTACAAGACAATATTACATGGTGTTGCCACTTGCTACTCGAGTCTCAAATCCACAAATAAAATAATTCTAATAATACTTATTTAGTACTAATTTTTCAATGCTTTCGATTGCTAATAATGCGCATTACATAAGAAATTTTCGTATTGGTTTGTTAATTTCACTACAATTTAAGCTGCATATGGTGTTTTCTTATTGGTTTGCTTGTCTTAGAACAAGTTTGCTGGTTTTTTAAATCAAGTTTGGCTTCAAGTAAAAATTTGGTTGTATGACTTCAATCTGAAAATCTCTACCATTCTTTGCAAATATCTTGGATACAACCGTACAAGAAAACGATCTTGTTGGACAAAAAGCTTTTGCGAAACTGAATAACTTTTACATTGTTAACATATTATAACTGATATTACTCGAACCAAATAGCTAATGAGTAACAATGCAACTAGCTATTTTTAGTACTCTACTTTCTTTTTATTGTTTTATTTTTTGATAAATATTTTTTCATTTGCCCACGGGCCGGCCCAGCCCAGCCTTGCTCAAGCCTCACGGGCCAGTGTACTTACTTGGGCCGGACTAAAAAGCCTTGTTCTTAAATGGGCTCCAAAAATCTCGACCCAACCCTATGGGTTGGGATGGGCCCAACGGGTCAAGCCCATATTGACGACTCTACATTCAACGTATTACTTTACCTAACGTTTCTTTATGATATGTAAGCCACAAGAAAGGTAATAGTGAGAAGGACATGTTACTGGCTAAGGCACCAAGACCAAAGGTGCCGACCCATATTGAGGACTCTACTGATTTATATTCAACGTGTTGCTTTACCTAACTTTTCTTTATGATATGTAAGCCGCAAGAAAGGTAATAGTGAGAAGGACATTTTACTGGCTAAGGCACCAAGACCAATAGGTGCCGAAAATATTAACTTTAGCACACTTCCTTGGACCAGCTGTACAGGAGGGACGGAGACTGAATAAAACTAATAAATTAAAAGAAAAAACTTAGCTATATTACCTCAAAACTCCACAAAGTATTAAGAAACAATAATTATACTGCTTGGTGGCTCAGATTCGTCCCACAAGATTATTGGATAAACGAAACTGGATGTAAATTGGTTTTCGGTTTACAGTCATTTCATCTCTAAAACATGAGTTCTGGATTTGTCACCGAAGGACTTTTAGAGACATGGCATAGAATAACATCGTATGTTTGTCTATTTATGGACAGGTCTTTAGAAATGCTTGCTCATGTCAATTTGGCTGAAGAAGGCGTCTTGAGGATGCTCCTTGTTGTTGTTTATCTGATGTCCTCCAAAGTTGGTAATGATAATGAGGTCTCTGCTGCATCAAGGTATGCAGTCTTCTAGGTGTGTTATTTTATAATTTTATGTGCTAAAATTCTTCTCCTTGTTTTGTTGCTGTTTTTTTATGGTTACTTAATTCTGTCATCTTTTCACTCCTACGTGTTGCTTCATTTGGTCTGTTTATCTTGTTATTTTGCTGTCGTTAGTTTCCTTTCTATGCAGTATTTGGCCATGTCTTTTATACTGCTTTGAACTTCTTGTCCTTGTGCCGAGGGTCTACTGGAAACAACCTCTCTACCTCCTAAGGTAGGGGTAAGGTTGCATACACTCTACCCTCCCCAGACCCTTTTGTGGGATTTCACTGGGTATGTTGTTGTATTTTCCTTTCTATCTTGCTTTGTCTACACTCCTTTTGAGCCAAGGGTCTATCGGAAACAGCCTCTTTACCCCAAAAAGGTAGGGGTAAGGTTTGTACATCCTACCCTCCCCAAACCCCACTTATGGGATTACACCGGGTATGTTGTTGCTGTTGTACTTAATTCTGTCCATTATGAATTCGACAATTATCCTTTCTTTTCAGCTTTGCTAGATTGGTTCTCTGCCCGTGTTGTCAATGTAGAAAAGCGTCAAAGTTCGCTTGGCCTTTACGCGAATGTGAAATTAAGTCATGCGCTTTATGAGAAATGGTCAAATGAAAAAATTTTAAACGTAAAAATAACAACACAACAACAATTTAACAATTAGAAAATCCTACGATAAAAGAAAAGCATGAGGTTTTGTCTATCAAAATTAAGAACAGACCTTTTATACATTCTCAAAAAATAGCGGACATTTTAAATTTCTAACTCAGCCCAACTTGCATGGGTTGAGAAATACTAATAGTAGTAGTAGTAGTTTTATTTCTCATTCATATGTAAAGATGCGAATATTAAGTTTCTAACTCGTTTTCTTTTGCTAATTTCTGATGTCCTACTCCGAGTCATTACTCAGTAATGCATTCATCTAAACATATTCTTAAAAATTAATATGTTTCTTTGCTTCAAGAAAAAGCCCATGCGCCTCTGGTGCCAACACTAAGAGGCCACATTCATCCTTGAGATTGTACCTATTGAAGGTATCCTTTCAATGGGTAGCAAAACATCTTTTCCTTTGTTAGTACCATCTCCAATCATGATGGAGATGCTCAATGGGAGGTGGGATTTATTATGGGCACGGTGAAAAACTTAGCTACAGTTTTGGAATTGCAGTATTTCTTGCTGCTTGCTGGAGCTGCTTTTCTGTTGCTTGTCTTCTCTTTGTTGTTGATGAATCCAACATTACGATTTACGTAATCAAGCTTCTTATTTTCCTTGTAAATTCTTGTTCTTTCATCGTCCTCCTTTACATTTGGAAACTTTTATCAATGCTACGTTTTTTATAGATGTGGTGTCCGGGCTAGCTTGCTCGCACCTCGACTAATTCCACGGGGTACCGTGCAGTGTTATCAAAAGTGAAAAGCGCAAAAAAGCTCTATGGTCAGCTGGGGCTTTAAGCGCAAAGCGCAAATAAAGCAGGGGCTTTATTGAAAAAAGGCGCAATGGCGCAAAAATACAAATATACATATGTTTAGTCCAAGACTAATAATAATACGCATGAATAACAAATATATGGACAAAGAAATAACATTACGATAAAGTGAAATATCAATTATCTAGTGTCATCTCTTCAAAAGAGGCTCATTGGCAAGGAAAAGTATGTCTTAGAGCCTTGATGATGACACTGAAGCGCACATAAAGCGAGGCGAAGCACTCAACATGTTTTGAGCCTCGCTTCAGGGCTTAAGCGCGACTGGTACCGTGTACCTCCCATCAGCACAGGTACCGGGTGACTCTATCCACCAAGGCTTGGACAGATGGGAAGAAATTACCTTGTGTTTTGGCCTCTGCTAGGAATTGCCTACTTCATTGACCACTAGACCACACCCTTAGGTGCTATCCATTTGCTATGTTTCTTTGCATGATCAACCAAAAATTCTTTTAAATGTTAAACAACTTCAAATCCTTCTAATCTTACATTCCCTAAAGCTAGCTTACATATTTCAGACTTGAATACATTAATACTTTGGATTGTGTTGGAAATGCATATTTGGATCTTGTTATAAATTCCCTGGCTATTTTGCTAGTTTATTCGGGTGCTATTAAAGGCCATCACAGTGATGCTAAGCGAGGGATTACCGCTTCATGGGTGAAACCATGGACTTCAAACAATTACGCACAAAGTGATCCAACAAAGAAACAATTCTTTGAATTTTAACTGTGAGAGTTGGATGAATATTGGCATTTTTATGTTTGCCGCATTTTAATTTTTCACAAATTGTGTGTTTCAATTCGAAGAAGCATGCACTTCACTTCTCGCTTTTCGCTTCAAGTCCCGCGGACCTAGCCGTTACACTTTTCGCTTTTAAAACACCGGGTACTTATATATGTACTTTTTGATTTTTGAAATTTATTGATTAATTGACGTTTACATCCATTAGGAATCCCACAGTTAGCAAGTGACATACTATTGAATTGTAGCATATCATTCTAGGATTCCTTATAAGAAAAAACATATCATTCTAGGATTGCAGGAACCATTTCATCTATATATTTAATTTGTTCTATTAATAAGGGGGGAAAAAACTAAAGGTCTACAACATGCCCCCCTCACGTGCATCCTTGATTTCCTTGGGCCAAGTATGCGGAAATAATTTTGTTGATTGTTGCCTTGTGACTTGAAGCCAATACGTCTGCCTGCTCTGGTATCAAGTTAAATTGTGTGAATGGATCATGCTGAACTAGCTTAAGATATTACAGAGGGAATACTGTTCAACAGTCGCTTCATAATTTCTGAAGATGGTTTTCTCATTAATTTTTATAAAGCTATAAAGCTTGGTTGAACAATACTGTGGTCTTACCAAGATGATATTCTTAGCTATGTGTTTAGTTTATAATGTTTGAGTAAGATAAGTCATTGCTATTGTTATGACGTCTTCTTTATTGTCTGAATTCACTTAGGTTCTCTTTCTTATGCTTAGATCTTGATACAGGCTTCTTGCTTTAGGAACTAGCTTTGCCACCAAGATGATACGAGAATATGGTTTACTGCAGCATAAGAAAGATGGAATGGAGTCCTGGAAAGCTGGAGGTGTGCAAAATTCTTTTCTTTCTTCAGAGTTGATAGATAGTAGACCTGACGGGACGGAAGATCTGGAAAGGCTTCAGAAGATGGCTCACTTTCTGGAGATCATAAGGAATCTGCAGTGGCGACTCACATACAAATGCAAAAGGCTAGGCCAAGAATTGGTATTTTAGTCTGGTCCTCCAAAGTTCATTATTATCAGTTGCTTGATGTTGATACATATTACATCTCCTTTATCTCATGTTCTAGGTGGATCATGGTGAAGCTTTAGGTGAGACAGATTTGTCACAGGACGAGTCCAGGATTCTCGATCTTCCTGCTGATATCTTATCTTTGGAGGCTTCAAACCAAAAACGACTGGCTCCTGCTTCTGAGATGGAGAGAAATAATGGCGAAGACCTTGCTTTGATGTCTGTGGATGGATTTGATTGCAAGGACATATCTTCTTTGGACACTTTTAAAGAACCATCTTTAATATCTGAAGAAAAAAGAGTCTTTTCTATAGAAAATCCAAAGGATATGATTGCACGGTGGGAGATGGATAACCTGGATGTCAAAACAGTTGTCAAAGACGCTATACTTGCTGGTCGTCTTCCTTTGGCCGTTCTTAAGCTGCATCTTCATCGTTCAAGAGATTTGATGTCGGATCAGGAAAATCAAGATACATTCAATGAAGTTCGTGAAGTTGGAAGAGCTATTGCTTATGACTTGTTCCTGAAGGTAGGTCTTTTCCGATTATTCATGTAGACAAATATTGTATGTGTAATGAGTCAGCTATTGTTCATGATCAGGGTGAGACTGGACTTGCTGTAGCAACACTTCAAAGGCTGGGGGAAGATATTGAAACCAGCCTTAAACAGTTAGTTTTCGGTACTGTCCGGAGATCTCTACGTATGCAAATTGTTGAAGTCATGAAAGGACTTGCGTATCTTGGACCACATGAGTGGCAAATTTTGGAGAGGATCTCACTTATTGAGGTAGGTGGAATTATTGTTACTAAAGTTCCTCTAACTGGCTCTATGAGTCTAGATCGGAGTTGAATTTCGAGCTGACGGTTTGTTTTTGCACAAAGAGAATTTATCCTTGCAGCAGTTTCTGGAGTACCTTCTCTAGCCGACACAAAGAGTTCAAGGGAGAATCAAATGGAAATGCAGCAGAAGAAATAAAACTGCACTTATTGGCTCCATTGGGTAGAGACCTAGTTATTGCCTGCGGTGAACTTGATGGAGTTGTGCTGGGTTCATGGATGAATGTGAACGAACAACCAGTTGCTCCCGAAGCTGACGATGATGGTAATCATTCTAGTTACTGGAGTGCTGCTGCAGTGTGGTTTGATGTCTGGGATCAGAGAGTTGTTGATTGTGTAAGTAACTTTTCTCTAATGCTTGCCAGAAATTTCCTCCTTATCAGAAGGGGTGTCAGTTGGGTGGCAACCAGTAAAAATGGGTTGAGTCATCCGTCCCGCCAAAGTTTGCTTAGGTAAAGATGAGTTCGGTCAACTTGGGCAAAAAGTTGGTCATAAGTAGGGATGGCGGGGGGGGGTGGGGGGTGCGGGTGCATGGTGCGGTGGGTTTAAGAGTTTAAGACTATGCGGGATGGGTTAAAAAATTTACCCACTTTCGTGCATTCTCATCTCTGATTTAAGAAGACTGAAGTTCTCAACTATCACTCTCTACTCTGATTTTCATGAAAAATTTACCTTTCAATGATTTTTTAAGATTTTCAAAAAAGTATATGTATATGATATTTTATACTCGGAATCCGTTTTCCGATGAAACAATTTGATTTTCAGTTCCAAGAATATTTTTGGAATTTTTGTAAACCAAACAGATTTCTTTCTGATATATTGCCACATAAAGGTCTAGAAACTGCAATCATTACAGTTAATGCTTCAATACATTAACAAGCACTGTAATTTGAAATTATTTGACTTTTCCTATTAAAAAATAGTAATTAGTTATGCTAAATGCCTCTTGACAGTCACTCAAGAATTTTACATCATCATGTGCCACTCCTCTTTCTCAGCTCCCTCCATAATGGCTTGGAAAATGAAGCTTGAATTATTATGCAATCAAATTGGAAAAGCATTTATTTTGATAATTTCTTTGATATTGTTGATTGTTTCATATCCTTTTTTATTTCATTATTCCATCTTAGTTTTGGTGATTTTTTTGTTCTGTAAAATCTGTGTTGCTGGCAATAACCGTAATCTTATTTGCCGACAGATAGTGCTGGATCAACCTTTCCTTATGGGGGTCAATGTTTTGTGGGAGTCACAACTTGATTACCACATTCGCCATAGTGACTGGTTGGATGTATCAAGACTTTTAGAGGTAATCCCGTCATATGCGTTAACCAGTGGAAGCCTCAGTGTCAGTTTGGATGGTATACGCTCTTCATCAGTTGACGAAGATCTTCAGAAACCTCAAGAGTCTGGCAGTTGCATATATTCTCTTGAAGAGGTGGATGCTGTTTGCATGAATGTGCCGAGTGTCCAAATATTCAGGTTTTCTGCGGACAGCATGTGCTCCATGTGGTTGCTAATGCTTATGGAGCGGGAACTTGCTAAGAAATTTATTTTTCTGAAGGATTACTGGGGAGCTACTGCAGATATTGTGTCTCTTCTTTCCCAGTCAGGTTTTATCCGTGATGTGCATAAATCTTTACCGACGGATGAGCCGGCTGAGAGCTGGTCAGACTCTGTACTAGCTATTAGTGATGCCAGAGCTCATCCAGATTCCATCCAAGCATTTCATAAGGTTATCGTTCACCACTGTTCACAGCACAACTTGCTGAATTTCCTGGATCTTTACCTTGACCACCACAAATTGGCTTTAGATCATGAATCAATTTCCTGGATGCAGGATGCAGCAGTGAGTAAACTCGACTTATCATTATGTGAATATTTTGTTTTGGCTTACGTATCCTGTATGGTTTTTCTTTATGTGAGAACCTTAGAATTCCAATCTTATTATTGATTGTTACTTGCCACAATGGAGACCCATGTTCATATGGTTTCCACTTTTGAAAAGCTGATGTGTCAAACTCTGACTGTTGGAACCGTGCAATAGGTGATAGACGCTTCTATATTTGTATAATTTTATGATAATTGTTGTTTGTAGTAGTTAGGTCTAGTGCAAGTTTAGTTGGAATAAGGTGGCTTGAGCACATTATCTATAGGTAATATTAATCAAGGCTTTCCTTTATTCATGATTGTCAAAAGACTTTATTTTCATCAAGTTACAGCAATTAACTTCCTCTCTCATTAATCTGATTAATTTGGGACGTAGTAAGATGTCTGCTTGCCCTTTATATAAATTCTCACACTTTACTTTCAAAATGTCCATCAAAAAACCTTTCAAAATGTCCATCAAAAAACCTGTAAATAAAAATGCTTCATGCATGCTCTGTGAACATATTTGCCTGAGCAATGCTATAGATGCTACTGGGATAATTGTCTTCTTTGTGCAAGCAAAGCCAAGATGGTTCAGCATTTTTTTATTAATCTTGTTTTGAATTTTCATGATTATTTGGTCTGAAAATTGTTTTCTTGAAACTCGTTCTTTCAGGTACTTATCGTTGATATACTCCCTCCTCCTCATAATAAGTGGTGTTTTTAGCTTGGGCACACCCCTTAAGAAAATTACTTACTCGTAGCAAATAAGAAGTGTTTTTACTAATTTATACTTAATCAAATGCCTTTGTAAAATTTCCCACATCGGTTGTTTAAGGGATGGGTGGACTCCTTAGATGGCTTGGACAATCCTCCTCCCTTTAAGCTAGCTTTTGGGGTTGAGTTAGGCACAAGATCCATTTTCTTACCAATTATTGTTTCCCGATAGTGGGCCCCATATTAAAATTGCCCACGCATTAGATGTCCAGCCCTGGGCGTGAGGTGGGGTATTAAAATATCCCACATCAGTTGTTTAAGGGATGGGTGGACTCCTTATATGGCTTGGACAATCCTCCTCCCTTTAAGCTAGCTTTTGGGGTTGAGTTAGGCACAAGATCCATTTTCTTACCAATTATTGTTTCCCGATAGTGGGCCCTATATTAAAATTGCCCACGCATCAGATGTCCAGCCCTGGGCGTGAGGTGGGGTGTTAAAATATCCCACATCGGTTGTTTAAGGGATGGGTGGACTCCTTATATGGATTGGACAATCGTCCTCCCTTTAAGCTAGCTTTTGGGGTTGAGTTAGGCCCATGATCCATTTCTTTACAACCTTGAAAAAGAAGCAGCTCTTTAATGGTTTCTTGGTGAGGAAAACTCCAATTTATTTAAAAAAGGGTAAAATTGGAACAAAAAAATCAATGCCTTCTTGATTTTGTGAAACACCACTTATTTTGAAACAAAATGAAAAGATAAAAACACCACTTATTATGAAATGGAGGGAGTACTACCTTGTTAATAGCAAGTGAACTTGCTTCTTTCAATTTAAGATCATAGTCCGTATGCACATTTTACATGTGGTTTTTTCAGTATGATATTTCACTTTAGTTTGTTTTTTTCTGCAAAACTGAATCTATCAGTGCCATTTACAACTAGACATTTAGCCTCAAAAATAGCGCACATCACTTTGCGATACGTTTTTATCCAATTTGAGCCACTCAAGAAATAGACGGTCTGCAACTTATCCAGTCCATAACATGGTCGACTTATTCGTGCTGCTTTATGTATTCTATAAAGTAACCAAAGAAAATGGAAATTTGTTAGCTTGGCTGGAAAATGTCTTGTAGAGTGATGAACTTTAAGTTGTCATTTTTGTAATCAAGCTTGTAAAGCCTGTCCATGTGGTGTAAGAGTAAGGGGTAACATTTCTGTCGCTCCTTTTTCTAGTGGTGAATTTTTTCACAATCTTTTTGTAGATCCATTTGTTTTCATGCTTCTGACATAGTTGGTAAAGGCACTGGGGCCATCTCCGTGCGGCTCACTTCTCTGAGCCAAAACACCATTACATGTTGGAGATTGACAATGAAGGGAATTGTTCTATCCCAATCAATAGGCTCTAATGCAGCAGCCACAGTAGGGAAATTTCCAAGGGCACACCGTGAATTACTCCAGTAAGGCACTCCTGTAGGGGTTTATGCATCAGCATGTGTCAAATGACAAGACTTTCTCTTTTATTTTGGTACTTCGGGAAACTGGGAGTTTTGAAAGACATTTGGGCCTTCAACTTCCCAGCAATCCGGACGGCCTTAGATTCTTCTTTTGAAGATTTCATTTTCATTTCATTGGAGCCCTCATTTTTGTTTATTTTTCTTTTGACTTGTTTGTGGAAAAGGGAAAATCTGCACTTGGTTGGTTAGCCCTTTCTCTTTTCCTTCTGATTTTGGTTGACATATAAGTCAGATTTATCACGCACAGTATATCTTAAAAACATTTTGTACTTCTCCAGCTCTCACAATAACTCGGTTCGCTACTCCTAGGTGGTTTATTTTAGGGAAGCTATATGCTGTTATAACCTCCCTGGACCGTTGTTGCAATCTTTCAGGGTGCACCTCATCAGAGAACTTCACTATTTTCCACTACGTGGAATATAAATGAAAATACTAGTGGGACTCAAACAAAACAATAGTTCTCAAGTTCATTTGACTAGTGGACGTCTAGTTACATTTTTCAGAACTTGCCTTTGCACCTTATTCCATTGAGGTCTTTTATGCCCTTTCATTCTAAGAAGCCTTTGATTATGCTTTGTCCTTAATTGCTGATTTCCTGTAAAAAGATTCTTTGTTTTATACAGCTATATATTTCCATCTCTCTTTAACTGAAGATGTTACTTTTGAACTATCTTTTTGTCCGTTTTGACGGCCCAATTCACTAACCTTCTTGTTTTTATCTATATTATCATCAGGGAGATAACCAATGGGCCAAGTGGTTGCTCTTGCAAAGGGTCAAGGGGAAAGAGTATGAAGCGTCATTCTCTAATGCCCGTGCTGTTGTATCACATAATTTAGTTGCCGGTGACAGTTTCAGCACCATGGAGATAGACGATGTAATACATACTGTTGATGACATAGCGGAAGGAGCAGGAGAAATGGCAGCTTTGGCCACATTGATGTATGCTCCAATTCCAATTCAAGATTGCTTGAGCAGTGGTAGCGTGAACAGGCTCAATAGTTCTGTACAGTGTACATTGGAGAATCTCAGGCCATTCCTCCAACGCTTTCCTACTTTGGGTCGTACACTAACTGCAGCATGTTTTGGACAAGATCCAACTTGCAGCAGTATAAGTCCTAAACCGAAATGTGAGTTGCTACTTTTTAATTTCTCTAGGTTTGTGCCCCTAAATTTGCTTGCCACCTGGAAGGACCTCAAGAAGTTTTCTAGTGATGGCAGTTTAAGTGTTTATCACATGGGCCTAACCACAGTTGCACTTTTATCTGATTAAGACCTTTTTCTTATTAACCATGTGTCTTCTGCAGTTTTTGGTTATTCTGATTTATTAGACTATTTGAATTGGCGCGAGAGTGTGTTCTGCTCTTCAGCACATGATACTTCACTCTCACAGATGCTTCCTTGCGGGTTCCCTAAGGCAGTCCGGAGATTAATTCAGCTTTATGTGCAGGTTGCCTATGAAACTTAAGTTCGTTGTTTAACTTAATCACGTGCTCTTATAAAAAGGTTTCATGGGATGGAAAGCAAAGTAGGTTCTTCCAAGTTCCAACTACTATATACTATGGAGACAATAATCTATCTTTGGTAGTTTCTAAGTTAACTATAACCAACTCTAACTATCAAATTTATTAACTTGCCTGTTTCATGCTTGGTTGTAATATCTCTGTTATGGTAGGGCCCACTTGGTTGGCAATCAATTGCAGATTTGCCAGTGGATGATCCCTCTCTGCTGAGGGACATTGTTCCTTCTGACATCAGTCCCTTGTCCTGGGAAGTTGCCATCCAGAAACACATTGAGGAGGAGCTGTATGATTCTTCATTAAAGGTGAGTAATGCTTCTATGATCATTGACTTATGTCAACTTTTTGAGATACTGTCTTTTCCTGGCCCGTTTCCTTATCTAATATTGTACTTGTTCAAAACATAATTAAGTAAATAAAAATGTGTGCTCTTTAACAACTTAAGCTTTTAGATCAGATGTTTACACGCTTCAATGTGGTTTCAGAGCAGATAGAGGTCCTGAGTTCGAGTCTCACCGCACATTGAAATAACAAGAATATTGTGTAGACCTTATCAAAAAAAGAAAAAAAGAATATTGTGTAGAATCAATTAGGGAGATACTCCCTCGGTCCCATAATATGTGTCACCTTAGCCAAAAAAATTTGTCCCATAACAAGTGTCATCTTAGGAAATCAAGACATAAATTGGCTAGTTTTTTCCAACTCTACCCTTAGACAAAAACTGACAATTTAAAGTAACATCTAAATGATGATTGGAAAAGCCACATAATGTCAAAAGGATAACTACTTGTGCATGCTCTAATCAAGAGGAAAAAGTAATTTAGTTTTATTATATAGGGGTAATTTAGTAAACTTCACATTGTATTATTGGTATCTTACTATGCGTGTTTTTGGCTAAGGTGACACTTATTATGGGAAGGAGGGAGTATTGTTTATTTGTACTACGTAGTCTTGATTTTTTAATTAGTTTAGAATAGGTGTATGTACCATTTGAACATCCAATAGCTTAGGAGAATCATTATGAAATGCGCTTCTCGTTCTTTCTCCTGTGTGTTTTCTTTTGTCACAGTTAGTATGCTTAGTATGCATATTTATTTTTCGTAAATTACATGTATATTATTTGTTTTCCCTCATCTGGGCCTTTCTTCACTGAAGCCGCACTTTAATTCAGATTTGTGCTTAAAGCTCCAACAAAAACTTGGCGCTTTTTGAGTCTTTTCATCTTTGGTGACACTTTATAATGTTTAGTTTGGTAGTTTATTTAATGATGACGAGTTCAATGTTAAAATGCTGACCAACTTTAGCACATTCATAGGACAAATGTCACATGCAACACAAAAAATAGTCGTCATACTATCTTTTCCGAATCTGGTAGAGGAGAAGGGTAGAGGGGCGGGCCCATTATCCACTGTGTTTAGAATCGTGCACCATTGGCCCTCGGTGTTTTCTCGGTTCTATAAAACAATAGCTGTCATACTATTCCTAATAGACATGGCAATGATATGTATGACCCAGATTCTTGCTAATGTATGTTTGGATTGTTAATTCATTCACCAGACACAACACAGGTCCAATTAAGAAGATAAACATAACAATTATGCTGTACACGTTTATTAGGCATTATTATTGTTGATCAATTAAGTCATGCAAAGAGGAACAGAACAAAAAGTTTGAACTTCTCCTTGACTGACGTTTTTATAGTCTTTGGAAATGCATGTCAATATACTCTGTCATCTTTGAACAATTTTAGTCGTCCAGATGTCCAGCATTATAATTGTTTTGACGAGATCTTGTGCCTGGCTTTGAACTTATTTGTTCCTCCACGTATCCAGAAGTGGCATATGTGCCCCATATCATGGATCATAGACCCCTTTTTCCGGAAAAGCAAAGTGAGATTTCCAAAGGGAAAACATGGATTCTTCATCTAATTATTATATGTGGATGCTCTTTGCTAGAAGCAAAAGTAGAGCGTGCATAAGAAAATGAAGAAGAAAGATATATTTAGAGAAAAGTTCAATCTTTCATCTACTAAATCATGCATAGTAATTCTCATTGCATAGGAGACATAATATTTTGTGGTAAGGGCAAACTGAAAAGATTCAGTATCTTCTGTTTTCTCTTTTCATGTGATGTCAAACTCAAAAATAGGTTTATCATGAACCCTCAGGGGTTGGCCTGGTGGCAATTGACTTGAGCCTTGGGGTGCTCCCTTTCAAGGTCTCAAGTTCGAAACTCGCTGGGTGCAAACAATTTCTGAGGGCCATCGGACTGGGGAAACCCTGAATTACCCGTGGTGCACTTGCGGGAAACTCCTTGCCGAGGGCCTGTGCACCCCCGGGATTAGTCGGGGCTCAAAGAGACTCGGACACCCGGTGCTTAATCAAAAAAAAAAAAAAGGTTTATCATGCGATGTGTTTTTGATTCTGTATTTTATTCTCCATGGGGCAAGCGGGCAAACATTTGAAGAATCTGCAAAGAACTAAACATTTGAAGAATCTGCAAAGAACTAACGTTTATTGCTCTTGTATTTTGATTTCATTGGTTGGAAATATCTTTGATGGAATTTGAAAGTTCGTTAAGGTGCTCACAATTTGCTTTTCATGTAGTCCGGTTCCTTTTCTAATTTTAAACTGTGTTCATGTTATCATCCCTTATCCAAGTCGCTTTCTCGCTTTAGGAATCTAGAGTTGGAATTGAGCACCATTTACATCGTGGACGTGCATTGGCAGCTTTTAATCAGCTGCTGTCAAATAGAGTTCAAAAGTTGAAGTCAGAAAGTTCTCGTAGGCAGCATGGGACTCCAGTGCAAGGACAAACTAACATCCAGTCAGACGTGCAGATGCTTCTTTCACCTATTACACAGAGTGAACAGTTGTTTCTTTCATCTGTAAGGATCACTTTCTTTTAATCAATTACCAAACTGGCATTCATCTTTTTCTATTTTTCAGCCGTGTCAACCCTATATACTTCTTTTGTCCTTTCATAGTCATATGTTAGTATGTGAGCAAAATCTCTCTTTTAACTACAGTTCTTGAAGTGTCGTTTTGCTCTTTCAGCATTATCTTATGGAGCCCATTGTGTAATCTAAAGAATTTTGTAGAAATCTCGTGTGAATGACTTCAAGATACTTTACCTACTGCACCTCTGTGACAGTATATTAGTGAAAGTACCTGATATTAATAGTTCGTAGTTGTTTCATTTGAATCAAATTACTCTCAAATAGTTCTGCTTTCATATCTTCTGTCGTAGGTCTTACTTTTCTTCGAGCTTCTTGTAAAGTATTTTATTTATGCTTCAAGGTAGTTAAAAAGGACCAAGAACTTACTTTATAAGAGCTATCCTAAGATGAATGTACTTTCAAAGAATAGAAATATATAGAAGAGGTACCTTCTCTAGATGATGCTCTTTGGTTGGAGTGCACGTGAAGACCACTCTTTATTTGCTGGACTATGACTTGCTGAAATAAAAGAGTCCTATGATCAAATAGTCCTTTATGTGTGATAGACTTCTATAAAACAAGCTGAAGTGCACATGCAAGAACCCTCAGAGCTTCACATTCTGATGATAGCATATTTTGATATATATATTCCTCTTAAGCATTTGTTGGTTTCATATTTAGGTCGTGCCCCTTGCTATTGTGCATTTCGCTGATTCAGTGTTGGTGGCGTCTTGTGCTTTTCTATTGGAGTTGTGTGGTTTATCTCCTGTTACACTCCAAATTGATGTTGCTGCTTTGAGAAGAATAGATTCCTTTAATAAATCTGGCCATTGTTCCAATCACCTTCAACAACTTTCTCCCAGGGGTTCTTCATTTCGTTCAAATACTTGTGACAAGAATATTACCGAATCTCTAGCACGAGGATTGGCAGATGATTATTGCCAGAATGATTGGTTCAATCAAGCTAATCAAAAAAGTGATCAGTTAACAACCTCTGACAGACAGCCATCTCGAGCTCTCATGCTTGTCCTGCAACATTTGGAAGCATCAAGTCTTCCGTCATCAGCTGATGGAGTGACGTGTGGCTCTTGGTTGTTAACTGGTAATGGTGATGGGGTTGAACTGAGGTCTCAGCAAAAAGCTGCAAGCGAGCACTGGAATTTGGTGATGACATTTTGTCAGGCGCATCAACTTTCTGTGAGCACTAGATATCTTGCTTTATTAGCAAGAGACAATGACTGGGTATGAGCTTATAAAACATCATTGTTGAACTTGTTTGTTTTCTCGCTATGGACTATTTATGTGTGTTTCTTTTTTTGCCAGGTTGGTTTTCTCTCAGAAGCTCAAATTGGAGGCTACACCTTGGAGACAGTGATGGAAGTAGTAAGCTTCATATCTATTCTCACTGTTACTTTTCCCACGTCGGTGGAGGAAATTGGGCTATTGTCTCCTTATATGTTTGTGGGCAATCTTCACCTCTTAAGCTAGCACAAGGTGAGGATTGCTCAAGACCATATAAGAATACCACTACCCAATCACGCTCACCGCACCATCCTCACCTCTTGAACTGGCTTTTGGGGTTGAGTTAGAGCTAAAGTCCATTTTTTATCATCGTATCAAGGACAGACCCATTTCAATTATGGTAATTGAAATGGGTTTATCCGATGTTGGACCCCTATGTTATACTGTGCACGCTTCAGATGTCTGGTCTTGGGCATGTTAGCGTCTCATATTGATTCTGGAAATGGGTAATTGGTCTTCTTATACGGTCTTGGGTGATCCTCACCTCAAGAGCTAGCTTTTGGGTTGAGTGAGGCCCAAGGTCCATTTCTTAGCTGTGACTACATGTATTGTTCCCTTGATAAATCGTTACTGCTACAAATATCTCATTTTAGTTTTATTTTAGAAAGAGGAGAAGACCTTTTGTTGCTAACTCATAATTTTGTCTCACTTGATTTATCTGCTACATGTCAGGCATTAAAGGAGTTTGGTGATGCGCGTCTGAAAACCCACATACTAACAGTTCTGAAGAGTATACAATCAAGGAAGAAATTTAGCTCTTCTTCAAGTTCAGATACAGGAGAAAAGAAGAATGGGACATCATTTCCGAATGAAAATGTGTATGCACCGGCCGAACTATTTGGAATTATCGCTGAATGTGAGAGCCAAGCAAGGCCTGGAGAAGCTCTTCTCCTGCAAGCAAAGAATTTATGCTGGTCACTTTTGGCTGCAATCGCTTCCTGTTTTCCAGATGTCTCTTCGTTGTCCTGCCTGACAGTTTGGCTAGAAATAACTGCAGCAAGGTTGCCATCGTAACTTCTGTTTCTTTTCCATTAATTAATAAAATTCTACCTTCTTCCATATACGCTCAACACTTTCCTAAATTTTATTTCCCATTGACATCCTTTACAGGGAAACATCAGCCATCAAAGTTAATAATGCTGCTTCCCAGATTGCAAACAATGTCGCGGCTGCTGTGGAAGCCACAAATTCCCTACCTGCATCTGCCAAAGCACCTACAGTTCATTATAATCGCAAAAACCCAAAGCGTAGGCGGCTCATGGAGCCTGAGTCAGTGCATTCCTTAGTTTTCACAATGCCTGATGTACGGAAGGCAGATGGAAATGTGAGAATCCAAGACATGACTGCTGGAGAGGAATGTGAAAAGCAAGTTGATCAAGACGACAAAGTTTCAAATGACTCCGATGAAGTGGCTGGTTCTTTGTCTAGAATGGTTGCTGTGCTTTGTGAACAACATTTATTCCTTCCTTTGCTCAGGGCTTTTGAAATGTTTCTTCCTTCATGTTCGCTCTTACCTTTCATCCGAGCTCTTCAGGTATGTTGAACCATTGATGTTTACCTTTTTGAAATTAAGGGGCATTAGTCTAGAAACTTCTCACTGCTGAAAAATCTCTTAGCCTCAGACTGAATGGTGTTAAACGTTTCATCGTTTCTTGCGGTCTTTCATTGTTGTTTGCCATATTGAAAGCACAATATTGGCAGTTGTAGTGGTGCCATTTGAGAATATAATAATTAAGTAAATAAAAGTGTGCTCTCTCTAGCAACTTAAAACTTTTAGATGAGATTGTCACACACTTTAACATGGTACAGAGAAGGTAGAGGTCCTGGGTTCGAGTTTCACCGCCACCCTTTATCAAAAAGAATTTCCATGTGCTTGGCCAAGAAAAAGAATCAGGCCCGCACGTGAGAGGGCGTGTTAAGAATATAGTATTAAGTGTTCTCTCTCTAATAACTTAATTTTTTAGATGAGATGATCACACACTTTAACAGTGCCAAATAGAACGTTGAGATTCACAGCTTTCCAAATTGGCGCCTAGCTGATCGTCTCATGACATAATTGATTCTCTACATTAATGATATTTTAGTAGTCCCCTCGTGGTTTTTCACTTTCCAAGGTGCAACTTTTACTTGCCCCGTTATGACAAAGTTCTTGGGAAAGAGTCTCAAGTTAGTTCTTAGAATTGCTACTTTCCAGCTACTACTCGCGAATAATAATGTTTCCAATGTATATGCAGGATCCTTTTAACTGTTTAGACAAAATATGTAACTATTACTTATAAGCTAATGACTTATATATTCAGTAGCAATTTTCTTTGGGGTTGGCGGTTGGGGTGACTTGTTATGTAGTAATTATCAAGTCACGTTATACTTTTTCCTTGCTTGTACGCCTGTAACAGAGGTTGTCGTGTTAGTCAAATTATCCCTGGTTTCTGTAGATATGGTTACTCAACTCTCTGTCTTCTCTTAGTTCCCCATTGTTCGTGCAATTTTGAGATATAAAACTGTGAAGTGAGATTCTCTCCCAGTCTTCATTTCTTTTTTCTTCACGACTTATATTGCTTACTTGAAAGTGGATACTGGTATCCTTATTTTCTTTCCATGCTGATCTGCTAATTGCAATGGACTTGGAAAGGAGAGATAAATTTAGGGGGACTTGGCATGAGTAGTTCATTGGATAGCGACTCATGTGTTTTATATGTAGCCTTAACTACCGAAAAAAGACTAACTACCAGAAATAGGACATACTAAACCCAAAGAACCTCTTCGTCTCCTTGGCCAGTAACTCGCAATGAGTATTACCCTTTTGTTTCCTTAAAATGCAACAAGACAAATCTGCTCTGACTGACCTGACTAGCTGTTAAGTCTTCTTTTTTTTTTTTTTTTTTTTTTTTTCAATTTCTACCTTTTTATTGTACGAGAAAGCTGCACGCTATGGTTGTCAAGTAGAGTATCAAGGGTTTACTTTCTTAGTTTTATATAAAAGATTTCCTTTATTGTTTAAAGTTATTATCTCTTGTAACTCCAGACTTTAGAAAGAAGAACAAAACTAAATGTTGGGACACAATATCATTGGCGTCTGGCAGACACTGAAATAATTAATACTAAATCAGAACGGAAGGGTTGTTGCTTCCTTGCGTGTGACACAATCTCGCTGGTCTCTGGCAGAATACTACATCAGAACAAAATGATGTTGTTCCTAGTGTGTGTAACGTCTAACTAAGTCGTTTCGTTTTATAAGACATATGTCCTGAATATAACAACAGTTGTCTCATTCCATATACCCCAAATTTTGCTGTTCATGTCCAGGCATTTTCTCAAATGCGCCTCTCTGAAGCATCAGCTCATCTGGGATCCTTTTCTGCTAGAATTAAGGAAGAACCTCATGTATACACACAAGCTGGAAAAGAAGGGAAAATTGGAAGTTTATGGATAAGTTATACTGCTGTGAAAGCTGCTGATGCGATGCTTTCAAGATGTCCTTCACCTTATGAAAGAAGGTGCTTATTACACCTCCTCGCTGCCACTAATTTTAGTGATGGAGGTTCTGCTGCAACATGTTATCAACGGCTCTACTGGAAAGTAAATTTGGCAGAACCTTCTCTTCGCAAAAATGATGGCCTACATCTTGGAAACGAGCCACTAGATGATGCTTCGCTTTTAACAACATTAGAGGAACATGGACACTGGGAACAGGCACGCAATTGGGCTAAGCATTTAGAGGCCAGTGGTGGGTCTTGGAAATCTGCAACGCACCATGTTACTGAAACACAGGTATTCCTCTTACTATTTAGGACTCTCCTTTTGTCAGTTTTTAATTCAAACATTGTTCTTCTAGAGCTGTTGCTTTCTGTGAGTTAGGATTTTCGTTGTGGCTGTGCTTCCTCTTTTAAGATGCATTCAATTTACATTCGCAGTACAAAAATAGCTAGGCATTTTTTCGAAAATTTTTATTCTGTTTCTTTCCAGATCAACAATCCCTTGTAGTATTGTTCACCGTATAACAATCCTGTTTACCTAATAAAAATTTCTGTATTGTAATCCCTGCATAATTAGTCCACGTTCGAAACTACCCCTTTGTGTCCTGTAGCATAGGAAGTTCGTCTTCCCTTCTCTTTCCTTTTCCCTGTCTTCTTCTGAAGGGGATATTTGGGGTGTGTGTGGTTGGTTTGGCTACATAAGAGATAAGTCACCTCACAGTTTGTGCCGTCCATTAATGGACAGAGGAATTCATTTCAAGTGTTTTCGCTATTGAGTCAGTGAAGATGTAAAAGTTCTGATGCGCAATAGTCTTATATTGTGTCATTTATAAAATAAAATGTCTTAAATAGTATCAGAAGCAGATTTTTCCATGGTACTAAAGTGATTCAAGATGAAAGGAGCTATTTCATGCAAAGAAAGGGTATAGCCAATCCCTATGCTTGCTTCTCTTGACTGGGGGCAGGAATATAGTTGCCTACTGATTTGATTTCTCGACTGACTGATGAAAGAAGAAACGTATGCATTCCCATGGGTGGAATTTTAGAAAAAATTAACCTAGTAAAATGTGTTGTAACAAGTATTCGGTGCTTTTAATAGTGGGGAAAATAAAGGAAGAGCGAGACAAATAGTCACGGGAATCAGTCTAAGACTGCATGGCATTTACAGAAGTGGGGCATCTCCGCATTAGCCATTTCTTTGTTAATTTAAGCAACACAATTATCGTTTGTAGATATCAAAAATTTCCTGTACCTATTGGGGTAAAACATCAAACTCTATGTTCCAAAGCCTTAGTTGGATTAGAAAGTCAAATGAGACTTTCGTTAAAGATATTCATAATGACATTAACATACGGAAGAACTGCCAAAAGAAAAGGATGACTTCATGAAAACTTAAAACAACTTGTATCAAATATCTGTTTGATCATAGGTCAGTATGCTTTCCAAAATCAAATTAAGTCAATGTCTTTGGTGTCGAGGATGAAAAGGACTATCTTGACTGTGAAGATCACTTATTTCTTTTAATAATGAACGATGATTAAGCGCCTAATGTTAAATGCAACATTTTCTGTACCACATTCAGAAATTGGAAGTTACAAACTTAAAATTGCTACTGAACAACCACGTGGATACAGTTGTAATACTAAATGCTGGATCGACCATTTAAAACAGGAAAAAAAAGTTGTAGAGCAATAATCAGTCAAATTCTTAGAGAAGTATACTGGACCTGTGTATCAGATCATACATGTTCCAGAATGCTTGTGCCCATGGTTCTTAATCTCCCTGGCTTTCAGTGTTTTTCTTAAGATCTTTTAACTATAATCTATCTTGAGATACCATTGATCTCGATCTGGACAGTGTCATGTATATGTCCTATCTTGTTGGTGTAATTGTTTGTCCCTTTGGCTTTACCGCAAAAAATTGTTTGTCCCTTTGGTGTTTCTTCTTTTGTGTGATTTCTGTTATATAATGCATTTATCATATCTTGCAATCTGCTGTGTTGTTATCTAAAGATCTGTCCATCCTTTACTTTTTGCATAGCTTTTTCATTGTAGTTGACTCATGACTGCAAATTATTTATCAATCTGATCCTCTTGCTCTCTCCTCCTCTCCCTGTGTTTTTGTTCATGCATGAAGGCTGAGTCCATGGTTACAGAGTGGAAGGAGTTTCTTTGGGATGTTCCGGAAGAAAGGGCTGCTTTATGGGGTCACTGCCAGACTCTCTTTCTTAGATATTCTTTTCCACCGTTGCAGGTACTTTAGTTACATTGTTAGACACATGTGACATCAGCCTACTCTGCTTTTTATTTTACTAGTATAGTATCCCGCGCGATGCGTGGAAAGTGTTAGAGTAAATAGTCATATTAAATTATTAGTCTGACTTTGAGCATATTAGATCATATTATTTTAAATAAAATTTGAACAATCATCTTATTTTTCAATGTCATATACTCAATAGCAAAAATCTTTATTAAATCAAAGAAAACAAATCATATAATCGTCAGGATAACTTTTTTCTTGTTTTTCTTTATTACATTATCGATGTATTTTGTAATTACATTACTAAATATGACTTTTATTAGCTTGTCAGTTGGCTTAATATCCTTATCCACTACTCTCATTTCAATATAACATAGGTATATAATTTGCTTACTCTTGACTTTTTTTTTATACTTTTATTATATTAATGTTCAATTATATGAGTTATTTAATTTAACTACTCTATCTTTCAATTTAAATTCAAATCAAAATTCAATCAGTTTTAACCTTTTAAATCAAATCCATTTTGAATTAAAGTGGATGAATTGCATTATGAATAAATTTATTCTTTATTTGGTAATTATGAAATCCAATTATTCCTCTTAAACTAAGTCATTGAAGTAGTAATGAAACTCCAAAAAATTAATTAAGACTATATCTTTTTCTTTCAATTTAAATTCAAATTAAAGTTCAGATATTTTATCTTCAATTAATATGTTTCAGAAAATTCAAATATATTGTTTTTGTTTTTATTTTTATGAGAGAGCCAAAATTCCAGCGCTACATCTTCTATAACTCCAAGCCAATCCACCACAACTATTAAAGTTATAATACTCTATCTTTTAATTCATATTCTAACTAATAAATCAAGTATTTGTCATGTCAAAACGAAATTCTACACTCATAATCACATAAAAGAGTGTTTTCTCTTATCTACATTGTAGAATCAATTAAGTTTACAAAAAAATAAAATAAGAATAAAAAAAAGATTAAAGTATTACACAAAATAATATTACCTGCTTGAGTTGGAGATTTCTATAATCCTGCAGATAAATTCTTCATTTTGGCTGCCATTAGAACTTTAGAAGTGATTTGAGACTCCTGGAGAAGTCCATCGAGCAAGTTGTTTCCTA
Source organism: Lycium ferocissimum (assembly GCF_029784015.1). Classification (NCBI taxonomy): domain Eukaryota; kingdom Viridiplantae; phylum Streptophyta; class Magnoliopsida; order Solanales; family Solanaceae; genus Lycium; species Lycium ferocissimum. The sequence goes on from NC_081347.1 coordinate 14,744,160, forward strand.
TGAGATCTTATGGTCAGTGTATTAAAATATGTAAACATTGCTGCACAAATCTATATCTATATATCTACAAAAGCAAGAACTTTTGCTTTGTCATTTAGTCAAGTGAAAATTAACTAAGAAGCCAAGAGAGATTTGACCTTTGTAAGCAAGAAAGCTCCTTCATTTGTAAATAGAAAATGCCAAGCCAAGCCAAGGATCGGACAACAACAATGGTCATTCCTGGGCAAACAGAATAATAAAACCATATATTGTTATTGCGATCTTTGTTTCATTTTAATTTTTGTGTATTGGACAAAATGATGTTGCACTTGACAATGAAGCTCTCTTTGCGTTTTGGCCGTGGACAACTGAACGTTACCTGCAATTGTCGCAGAATTTCATTTGTTCATTGGCAACTTTTGAAGCCATGGCATTATTTTTTGCGTGTGTGTTTCTTTCTTCTCAAAAAATTTAAATAAACAGAAGCAGTTTATTAGGAAGAAGTTAAGCATTTTTGTGTGTTAGTGTTAGTGTGTGCAGAAAAATCGGGTAGTTAATGTGGATATTAGGGATTGTGGGGTTTGGGGCGTGGGGAGTTAGTGAGCATATTAGGGATTTTTTCACTTTTTTCATTTTTTTCCCTCTATTTTGTATTTTATCTTTGTCTTTTTTTTTACAAAAAATATAAATAAATACAATGATAAAATATCCTTATCCACATTCCACGTCATTCTTTCTTGGAGCATTTCTTTAGTGAACCACCTTCTATTCCATTTACCCCCTCTCTTCATTCTTTCCTTTCCTAAGTAGAATTACAATAAAATGAATTACAAATTTTTAGAACTTCCACTTGATCGGGCAGTTTTTGTTTTTTAAATTCTATTTTGAATTAAACTGCTAACTTCTCAATTCAATTTTTTTAAATTCAAATTCAAAACAATAACTAATAAGTAACTAATTATTAACTAATTAATTAATTGTTGTCCTAAAACTATCCTCTTTTTAATAATATATAGATTTTCAAATATGTAAATTTAGTCTGTCTGGATGCTTTTTCAACTGATGATTGCTGTTGTGAGTTATTTCCTTATCCGGGTGCGGTGAACCTTTATCTGTAGGCGGGATTATTTTTCCTCAAGCATGCAGAGGCACCAGAAAAAGATCTCCCGGCCAGAGAAATTCATGAACTATTGTTGCTTTCTCTACAGTGGTTGAGTGGAATGTTTACTCAATGCAGTCCGTAAGTGTTTTACTGAGCTTCCCTATTTGAATGTTATTCACTTGTAATACCTCTTGATATGACTCTTGGATAAATGTAACAGAGTTTGTCCCTTGCATCTTTTGAGAGAAATTGAAACTAGAGCATGGCTACTGGCTGTTGAATCAGAGACTCAAGTAAAAAGCGAGGGAGAGTTTACCCTTTCTAGTCGTGAACCTGCAAGTGGCAAGGGGCCTAACATAATTGACCGAACTGCAAGCATTATTACTAAAATGGATAGCCACATTAATTCAGTGAGAATCAAGTCTGGAGACAGGAATGAAACAGGGGAAAGTAACATGTCAGATTCTAGCTCTTCAGGTACCATTTTGGGCAGTGCAAAAGTTAAAAGGAGAGCCAAAGGCTTTGTACCCTCAAGAAAGTCTTTAGCTGATCCAGTGGACAGAAGTAATGAGCCTGAAACTGGCTCCACTAATTTTAATATGAAGGAGGATTCACAGCTACCTGATGAAAACCTTAAAATAGAAGCAACATTCTCAAAGTGGGAGGAAAGAGTTGGACCTGCAGAGCTAGAACGGGCTGTCCTTTCACTTCTGGAATTTGGACAAATTGCGGCTTCCCGACAGCTTCAACATAAGTTGTCTCCAGGTTGCATACCGTCTGAATTCACACTTGTGGATGCTGCCCTAAAGCTTGCAGCAATTGCCACCCCAAATGACAAAGTATCGATATTGGTGCTCGATGGTGAACTTCGTTCTGTTATGCAGTCATACCAGCTTTTCCCCAATCAACACGTGATTGATCCTCTCCAGGTAGTCATTTGATGTTATCTCCTTTTTTTTTCTTTTGGTCCAGGTCTTTTAGGTTGACACAAAAATATATTTGACCGTCCTTGATGTCCCTCTTTCCCGAATCGTTTCTGCATTGACCATTCAGACTACTGTACATCACTTCAGCATTTAGTTTCTTGCTTTGGTTTTCTGACAAATTGCTCTGAGGCTCCAGAGTTGGAAGTGCATTTATTTCAACACGAAAACTGGAAGACTCAGGGATGGGAGTGTAAGGAGGTGGGTGGAAGGAGAAAAGGGGAAAAAGGGATATAGGAAGATCATTTGCTTATCTCAGCTTTACCTCTTTTTAATAAAGGGTGTTTGGCTAAGCTTATAAACTGGTCAAAGTGGCTTGTAAGCACCTTTTGGCTTATCTATGCGTTTGGTATACATTCAAAGTGCTTATAAATCAAAATCAGTCAAAAGCCATAATTTGATCAACCCTTATGGATTTTCAGCTTATAAGCACTTTTAGTTTGACCGAGATTTTTAATATTTTATCCTTAAAAAAACTATGATTTTCAGCTTATAAGCACTTTTAGTTTGATCGAGATTTTTAATATTTTATCCTTAAAAAAAAAATGTAATTATCAAAATACCTTTTCCAAAACAAAACCTGTAACCTCCTCTCTGTTCTATATCCATCATCATCCTTTTCCTTACAAAGATACTTTTAAATTTATAATATTTCTTAAAAAATATTAAGGATAGTTTAGTCATTTTACCAACAGAAGAGCTTACAACACTTGTTTACCAAACACGTCAAGTGCTTATGATCAATTTCAGCATTGTAATCCAAACAGGTAATTGCTTATTCTTAAAATTAATTTCAGCAACACGTAATTCTTATCAGCTAACCCAAACGGGCTCTTAGTAATGTTTAATTTGACATTCTTTCACTGGTGCTCCACCAACATAAAAATGGGCTAGACTTGGCTTATGTTGCTATTTATGATCAGATTTCTACTGACACTTTAATTTAGCTTTCATTTGAAATTTCACTTGTCCTTGATTCTTTGCAAGACAAGAATGAAAAGAAGATTAATATCTTGTTTCACTTCAGGTACTGGAAAGTTTTGAATTACTCCTAACTGAAGGTAGGGGACGCAGCCTTTGCAGGAGAATAATATCAGTTGTGAAGGCAGCAAATGTGTTGGGTCTTCCATTTTCAGAAGCATTTGAAAAGCATCCTATTGAACTCTTACAATTGCTTTCTCTAAAAGCGCAAGACTCTTTTGAAGAAGCAAAGCTCTTAGTTCAATCGCATTATATGCCTGCAGCTAGTATTGCTCAAATTCTTGCTGAATCATTTTTGAAGGTACATTTTCTTTTGTACTTGATTCCTCCGGGAGCATGTGGACAGACTCAAAATTGAAATGCCTGAATATTGTGGCGGCATCAAATTTGAGCGGTTGTAGAAATTGCTAAGTTACATTAGGCCTTGTCCAGTACCAAAGCAGGAAGTAACAGAGCTGTCGTCTATATGGAAAGTATGAAGTTCAGTTTGTCTATGTTGTTCTCTTATTTACAAATGTTATCTCATTACAGGGTTTGCTAGCAGCACACCGTGGAGGTTACATGGAATCTCAAAAAGAGGAGGGACCTGCTCCTTTATTGTGGAGATTTTCTGATTTCTTGAAGTGGGCTGAGCTTTGCCCCTCTGAACCAGAAGTTGGCCATGCTTTACTGCGTTTAGTTGCCACTTATCAAGGAATACCACATGCCTGTGAAGTAAGTGTATCCCCGTTTAGATGATTTCCCATTTGTCAGCATCTTAAAAGCCCTGTTCTGTAAACCATGGCCTAAGTTAGTGTTTGCATGTTCAACATAAAGTTTGTAATGTGGAAGCTATTTGCTTTCGGTTTTTTAGTACTACAGCCTAATTGAAGTCACGTTCTCTCTTGCAAAAATTATTCTTCAGGTTGAGCTTCTCATTTTGTCCCACCATTTCTACAAGTCCTCGGCATGCCTCGATGGAGTTGATGTTCTTGTAGATCTTGCATTCAAAAAGGTGGAGGCTTATGTATCTGAGGGTGATTTTCCATGTTTAGCTCGCTTGGTAACCGGAGTGGGGAACTACCATGCACTTAGTTTCATTCTTGGTATCCTTATTGAAAATGGTCAGCTCGATCTTCTTCTTCAGAAGTTTTCAGCTGCTGTCGATGACAATGATGGCACTGCCGAGGAAGTAAGAGGATTCAGAATGGCTCTTCTCACATTACTCAAGCAATTTAATCCCAATGATCACGATGCATTTGCCATGGTTGGTACTTGTGCAATTTCATGTCAAATAGAAGCTTTATCCTCCCCCTTAACACATTGTGGTTTCTTTCCCAAAAATTGTTTTCATTTCCTCAAAGCAGAAAAAAATGCAGCTTTTAGAGAGTAAATAACGTGCACCTCTTTATTTTCCCTTAGGTTTATAAGCATTTTGATATGAAACATGAGACTGCTTTGCTTCTGGAAGCACGAGCACAGCAATCATGTAAGGAGTGGTCCCTCCGTTCTGACAAGGACCAGACTGATGAGCTCCTGGCTTCCATGCGGTACTTCGTTGAAGCTGCTGAAGTTTACTCTTCAATTGATGCTGGAAACAAAACACGCCAAGGTTGTGCACAGGCATCACTTCTCTATCTTCAGATTCGGATGCCAGACTTACAATTTATCTATCTGTCTGAAACTAATGCACGGAGGGCACTGGTCGAACAATCCCGTTTCCAAGAAGCACTAATTGTTGCTGAAGCTTATGGCCTTAACCAGCCAGGTGAATGGGCTCTTGTACTTTGGAATCAAATGCTCAGACCAGATCTCGTTGAACAGTTTGTGGCTGAATTTGTTGCTGTGTTCCCCCTTCAACCCTCAATGCTTCTTGAACTTGCTAGATTTTATAGGGCTGAAGTGGCTGCAAGAGGGGATCAATCACAATTTTCTGTGTGGTTGACAGGGGGAGGGCTCCCTGCTGAATGGGCGAAATATCTTGGGAGATCATTCAGATGTTTGTTGAGAAGGACTAGGGACTTGAGGTTGCGTAACCAACTGGCTACCATAGCAACAGGGTTTACCGATGTGGTTGATGCGTGCAATAAAGCATTCGATAAAATCCCTGAAAGTGCCGGGCCTCTTGTCCTGAGGAAAGGTCATGGAGGAGGTTACCTTCCACTGATGTAATAAGAGAGACCTCTTACAGTCGGTGGCGCCAGAGACAGTTGTATATTATATTCAGTTTCGAATTTTTGCCCTCCAAATTTAGCTTTAGTAGAAAGCAGCCTGATTTCTTGAAGACACAACAGGTGATTAGGTCTGATGAGTTGATGATCTGCAAATTTTGGCATCATTTTATTTGTTCATTTGTGCAAATTCTTTCCAACTGAACTGAGGCCGGGTGAACTGACTGTAGTTTTGTTGTCTAAAAGAAATATACATTAGAGGACATGTAAAATGTTGTAAAAAATTCTTTTGTTGATAAGCAATTTAAGTGGTTGAAGTTCTTTATATATTGCTCTATTTTTGTGAGTTGTACTATATTTATGGTATGTGTGGTCATCCAATTCTGTCCTCAGCTTGCAAAGAGATCTTGCCAAAATCTTAGCATCTTGTTGTCTCTTTTTCATAATGAGACCCCTTAGTTTATTGTTTGTTTGATATGCAACGAAGTCTGTTTACCAAGTTCCTTGGAAGCCAAAAGTGCTTTTTTTATTTTTTTATTTATTAAAAAATGCTTATTTAGAAAGTTGAGGTATATTGTCAAGCTTTTAGAGAAAATAAGTGCTTCAAGTAGCAGTAAAAATTGTTTTTTCAGAAGTTAAAAAAAGATAATTTTTTCACAGAAATACTTTTTTCCAAAGGGTACTGCCGTAATATTAGCAAAAGTGATTTTCAAATGACTAGCCAAACACGAACTGGTATTCTCCAAAAATACTTTTTCAAAACAAAAGCATTTTTTAAAATAGGCAAATTTTAGAAGTTTGACAAAATTAAGCTATAAGGTTACAATTAATTTAAATAGTGTTAGATATGCTGAATTCATATAGCTCTTGTTTTTTATTTTTATTTCTCATTCATTATTGTCTGCAACTTTTTTGGTGGTGAGGACCTATAGAGGGATTGACATTCCATTTTTTTGCGCGGAGTGCCCTTCGTTTGGGGTGGTCTTTAAATTTTGCCCCTCATATTTGAAATCTTTAAAATTTGCCCTAATTTAACACCCATAGGTTCCGGAATTGAACCCACGCAATCAAAATTTTAAAAAAAAAATTCGCAAGGCAAGTTTAAATTTCGCTATGCTGGGACCGGCATACTTTTGTTAAGGAATTACCAAAGTTATGCGGACCCGATACTTATGCCTTGTGGGCAGACTTGGCATAAGTATGCCGGGTCCGGCATAACTTTGATAATTCCTTCACAAAGTTATGCCGGGTCCGGCATAAAAGTTTGCCCATTAAAAGTATGCCCCACCGGCATAACTTTGTGAAGGAATTATCAAAGTTATGGGACCGTATACTTATGCCTTATGGGCGAGACTTGGCATAAGTATGGTCCGGCATAATCCTTTGATAATTCCTTCACAAAGTTATCGGTCCGGATAAAAGTTGCCCATTAAAAGTATGCCCCCGCGGCATAACTTTGTGAAGGAATTATCAAAGTTATGCGGACCGGCATACTTATGCCAAATACGCAATAAGGCATGGGTGTAGGTCCGGCATAAAATGTGTAATTCCTTAACAAGTGTATCTTTGTTGGCGGCATAGCGAAATTTAAAAGTCGCCTTGCGAATTTTTTTTAAAATTTTGACTGCGCGTGGGTTCGAACATGGAACCTATGGGTGTTAGCCGAAGGGCAAAATTTAAACATTTCAAATATGAAGGGCAAAATTTAAAGACCACCCCAAAAGAAGGGCAATTCTGCGAATTGCCCTTGAGATTCCACAAGATAAGTGATGCAAGGTATTAAATGGTTGAAACTCTAAACCTAATTCATGTTGTGATTTAAGGTTGATATTTGATTAGTCCAAACTATTCTTCTTTCTTAGATTTATTTGCCGTAGCATAAGCAAGATGTGGTTCAACAAGAGCTAAATTAGTAGCTACTCACTTTTGCGATGTAAGTAACTATTATATCTGGACTAAATCAAAAAGTACTAAGCCAACATTGAGCATTTAGGAAATTATAACAAATTACGTACGAAAAATATTGGGATTTTAGTGTAACCCAAACAACTTAAATGTTCCCCAAAAGACTTGACCATTTAGCTACTTTAACGGTAAAGTATCATTCCCACAGCTCTGAGTACAACTTCCTTAAGCACTTTAATATGTGATCCCCGTCAAAAGCTTCATTATTGTCAAGGAGATCCAAAAGCACTTCATGCAGGGGGTTCGATCTTAGTCTGTTTGCCTCAATTTGCGCCTTATTAAAGACTAGAGAAGCTAAAGAAATTATTCCTCCGGTCCAAAATAAGAGAATTTCTAATACGTTTTCTTTGCTCCAAAATAAATGAATTTTTCAAAGTCCGAAGAGGTTATTAATTCATTTATTAATAGTCACCCTTCTCTTTAATGGGGTTTTCAACTATTTTTCAAATTCCATCGTCTATTGTTACTTCAAAAAAATTGTGAGGAAAGAAAAAGGGTAAGATTACCAAATAACTCTTTAATTAGAGTAATTAATTAATTAACTGAAACTTCTTCCATTTCACCTTTCTTGTCAATCATTTTCACATTGTTTTCTTTCACTTCATCACACTTGCCTAATTTTAGTGAGAACAAGTGCCTTTATGATACACATATTAGTGGCTAAACAGTAGTACACATAGGTGTGGGATATTTGCACATCATTTGGTTCTTTCATTTTGGCGGGAAAGGTAGATAGAGTAGTTACAATTCAAATTCCTTTTATTGCATTTCATTTGTGTTTTCATTTCTTTTGCTGCACTTTTAGTCATGCATAGCATGTGATCTAGGGAAGTATAAATAGGATCCATGTAAAGGTGAAAGGCAAGATATATGATATATTCAAATTTCCTCTCATTTCTTCACTCTTTCTTCTCTATTCTCTCTTCTTCCATCCAATTCTTCTAATTTCTCGAACTGGTACCATAAATTGGTACCAATTGGTATCAGAGCCTGGATGATTTCTCGATGGCACCACCTCGAAAAACCACTGATGCAACACCTGGATCTTGGCCAGTTGGTGTACAAGAGCAATTTGAAGATTTGGCAGCTTAACAAGTGGATCTGCGAGCTGTAATGGAGCAGAAACACTTGGAATTAAAGCAAGATATGGATCGGACACAAGCTGAGCTGCTTCGCTTAGTGCATACACTCAAGGACACACTCGATGGAATTCAATTGAATCAAAGCTCCAAAGCTAAGAAAACTGCAGTAAATTCTTCTACGAAGGAGTTGCAATCGAATGGGCCAGGAATTTTAGGCCCCAATCCTTAGTACTCTAGTAATTCACACAATTACAACTTGCTTTTCCCTAGATTTAATGGAGAGAATTTGAAAACATGGCTCTATAGGATTGAACAGTATTTTTCAATAGATGATACACCTCTAAGCCATAGAGTGAGGTTAGTTGCTATGCATTTGGATGATGAAGCATTGGCATGGCATCAATCATATGTGAAATATAGGGATTCACCAAGGCTACCTGGCTGGGAAGAGTACTTGGAAGCATTGACTGAAACCTTTGGAAATGAATTTGGTAATCCTATGCTGAAGTTAAAACAGTTGAAACAAACTGGCACTGTTAGAGAATTTCAATTCTCATTTGATCGACTGTTAGCTCAGTGTAATTTGACTAATGAACAAGTTATTTCATACTTCTTAGGGGGATTAAAAGAGGAATTATTGGGAGCAGTAATCATGCATGATCCACAGACCCTATCTAAGACATATAGGTTGGCTAGAATAGCAGAAGCTGCCTTGTTAGCTAATGCTAGAGCTCAAAGAGTAACTGGAATGCAGTCTGGATCAGGAAGGAAACCACCAATGGAGACTTCACTCAATAGATCTCAAATTGGTGCTCATATCCAGGGAAATAGTTTGGCATTACCTGCTTCTATAAACCCTCGACCTAAGAGGATTATTTCCTAAGATGCAGGCAAAGAGGGCTCAGGGACTATGATACATCAGGTGTTATGAAGAACTTTAAATGGATGCTACAAGGTACCACTTATTGCACTGATCTTATTGTCTTTCCTGTGGGATTGTATGATATGGTATTAGGAGCATTGTGGATGAAAACTTTAGATCCTGTAACTATGGACTTCAATGCTTTAACTATGTCATTTGATTACCAAGGGAAGCATCATGTATTAAATGGAGTATCTGAGAATTGTAAAGTGGCTAGTTCCAAAGCAGTTAACAAATTAACTAATAAGGATGCTGAGTTTTTCATGTTGCAATTGGTGCAATCTCATGTTAAGAAAGCAGCAGTTGGTTAGAATTTCTCTCTATAGTTGTCTAAGGAGGAAGTAATGCCAGATGATGTGATTAAATTGTTAAGGGGGTATCAAGCTATATTTGCTGAGCCAGTTAGTTTTTCTCCACAAAAAGGACCATTTGACCACAGAATTGTCCTACAACCAAGGTCCAAACCTGTTAATAGCAGGCCATACAGATACACTGCCATGAAAAAGGATGTTATTGAGAAACTAGTGAATGACATGTTGCAGCAAGGGGCCATACAGTACAATAATAGCCCTTTCTCTTCCCCTGTGGTGGTGGTGGGTAAGAAGGATGGATCATGAAGGATATGTGTAGACTATAGAGAACTAAATCATTGCATAGTTAAGGACAAGTTCCCTATTCCTATCATTGATTTTAGATGAGTTAGAAGGTACTGTCATATTTTCTAAAGTGGATCTGAGGTCTGGTTACCATCAAATCATAATGGTGGTGGAGGACATACCAAAAACAACTTTTAAGACTCATATGGGTCACTATGAGTTCCTAGTAATGCCATTTGGTCGCACCTTCAACTTTTCAGTGCCTTATGAATCATACATTTAAGCAATTCCTCCGGAAGTTTGTACTGGTTTTTTTTTTTATGATATCCTGATCTACAGTTTGAGTTTGGATGACCATATTGGCCACGTTAAACTGGTCTTTGATATAATGGTCCAAAACCAGTTATTAGCCAAGAGGTCAAAGTGTGTCTTTGGAGTTTCTCAAATGGAATACTTTGGTCACTTCATCTCTCATGAAGGTGTTTCTACTGATGCCAGGAAGATTCAGGCTGTACAGGAATGGCCTACCCCTACTACTCTCAAACAATTGAGAGGATTCCTAGGCTTAGCAGGGTTTTACAGGAAATTTATTAGGGGGTATGGTTTTATCAGTAGACCCTTAATGATCTTCTCAAGAAGGACAATTTTGTGTGGTGTGATGCTGGAGAATAAGCTTTCAAGGAATTGAAGCTAGCTTTGGTGTCTGCACCTGTTTTGGCCTTGCTTGACTATTCCCCTTTGTGGTGGAGACAGATGCTAGTGGCACAGGAATTGGAGCAGTGCTAATGCAAGCAAATCATCCTATTGCCTTCATTAGCAAGGGTCTTGCTACTGCTCATGCTGGTTTATCTGTGTATGAGAAGGAATTAATAGCCTTGATGTTTGCTGTCACTAAGTGGTCCCACTACCTCTTGGGCCAACACTTCATTTTCAAGACTGATCAAAAGTCTTTGAAGTACTTATTGGAGCAAAAGATTCATACTGATTCTCAGATTAGATGGTTGGCTAAGTTACTTCCCTTTGACTTTGAGATACAGTACAAAAAGGGCAAGGAAAGCTTGGCTGCCGATGCCTTGTCTAGGATTCAAGGTGTTGAACTCTTAGCTATGATGGTTTCTTCTGTACAACCTGCCTTATGCGATGAAATAAAGGCTAGTTGGTCCAATGATCCTGAGATACAAGTCCTTATTCAATCCTTACTGCAAGGTCCTCAGAAACATTATACTTGGTTGAATGACCAACTGAAAGAGAAAGGGGAAGGTTGTTATTGGTAATGATGCTGCTCTGAAGGCCAAAATACTGACCTTGTGGCATTCTACCCCTTCTGGGGGTCACTCTGGCATTGATGCCACCACAGGAAAGATTTTGACCTACTTTTATTGAAAGGGAATTAAGACTGATATAGTGGATTTCATTCACAAGTGTGATATATGCCAGAGAAATAAGTATGATACATCTGCCTACCCAGGTCTTAGCCAACCCCTCCCCATTCGTGCCTTGCTTTGGACAGATATTAGTATGGATTTCATTGAAGGTTTGCCTAAATCAAAGGGCAAGACTGTCATTTGAGTCATTGGTGATAGGCTCACTAAAGCAGCTCACTTCATTGCACTTGCCCGCCCTTACAGTGCTCAGTCCTTGGTGCCTATTTTATGGACAATGTGTTCAAACTGCATGGTTTTCTGCTTCTATTACCAGTGATAGGGATCCTATTTTTGTGAGTAACTCTTGGAAGGCATTCTTAACTGCTCAAGGGGTGACATTACAGACTTCCACAACCTACCATCCTCAGACTGAGGTTCTGAACAGGTGCCTTGAGACCTATTTGAGGTATTTTTGTGCTGAAAGTCCTGGAGATTGGGTGTCATTTATGTCTTTAGTTGAATGGTGATACTTCTCCATTTGAGTTGCTTTATGGTTACCCTCCACCACTACATCTTCCTTATTTGCCTGGTGACTCTGGAGATGCTGTTATTGAGGACATGATGTTGTTGAGGGAATTCAAGTTACAGCTTGCTAAGTTCCACTTACAAAGAGCTCAACAGAGGATGATGTCTTTAGCTAATGCTCACAGGACTGATAGGCAGTTCTAGATTGGAGATTGGGTGTTTGTGAAATTACAACCCTATAGGCAATCTTCTTTGTCTGTTTTCCCTTACCACAAACTTACCTCTAGATACTTTGGCCCCTACCCTATTGTGGAGAAGGTTGGTGTTATGGCCTACAAGTTGCTTTTTCCACTTGAATTTCTTATCCATCCTACCTTCCATATTTCCCAATTGAAATTATGTCATGATCTTCCTTCCTTTGTCAATCACCCTCCCATTATTGACTTATCTAATCCTGTTTGTCCTGAACCTGAGTTAATATTGGATAGATGTTTGATCAAAAGGGGTAATAAGGCAGTTGCCCAGTGTCTAGTTCAGTGGTCTGGCCTGGATTCTTCCTATGCCACTTGGGAGTTGGCTTCTACATTGCAAACCAGATCTCCTTCCTTCACCCTTCAGGACAATGGTGTTGTTCAAGGGGGGAGTGTTGATACACATACTAGTGGCTAAACAGTAGTACACATAGGCGTGGGATATTTGCACATCATTTGGTTCTTTCATTTTGGCGGGAAAGGTAGTTAGAGTAGTTACAATTCAAATTCCTTTTATTGCATTTCATTTGTGTTTTTATTTCTTTTGCTGCACTTTTAGTCATGCATAGCATGTGATCTAGAGAAGTATAAATAGGATCTATGTAAAGGTGAAAGGCAAGATATATGATATATTCAAATTTCCTCTCATTTCTTCACTCTTTCTTCTCTATTCTCTCTTCTTCCCTCCAATTCTTCTAATTTTCCGGACTGGTACCATAAATTGGTACCACTTTAAGTCTTATAATTATGTCCTAGCTTACACTTTTTTAGCACAAAAGTCACACAATCTTTTTTGCCCTTTCATTATTTAATTATGTAGGTGTTAACTTTCTCTTCTTACCATTCATGAATATAGCGTTAGGGAATGGGAGAAAATAGAGAGAAAATCGAAGAGAGAATGAATGAAAACTCATTGCATTAATTCATTACATTGTTTCTTATATTGAAAAATAAAAGACTACCTCTCTATTTATAGAGAAATAAAGAGAATAAAATAAAATAAAAATATATTATTTTCTTATAGATACTAAACTAAAAGGAAACTAAATATTTTATAATTAATGTAATAACTAGACTTAAAAGGAAACTAAATGTTCTAGAATATTTCTAGACTAAAAGGATGTAAATCTTTCTACCATCAATTAAATCATAAAATAGAAGAAAAATGAATTTTAACATATAGGAACTTCTTGTAAATATTAGTGATGGATATCCATTTAAGATACTTGAAAATCATAAAATACTTGGTCACCAAGGAAATTACTTGACCACCAAGTTCATTACATGGCCTTCAAGCTACTATCATGTTTTTGGCCACCATTTTCCTCCTATAAATAGGAGGTCCATTTGATGAATTGGAGAGGCAATAAAAATCTCTCTCTCTCTCTCTCTCTCCCCCAACTTCTTTGGCTATATCTCTTGTGTCGTGTACTTTTAATATTATTTCATAACACGTTATCAGCACGAGACTCTTCCATCTTTGATAAATATTATGAAAAGATCAAAGGTATGTTTGCTTTAAAGCCACCCTAACTGTGGTATCATATTTATATCTCTATCTCGTGTATAGTTACAGATAAATATGTAAAGTTTACATGATATTTGTCACACCCCAATCTTCATCAGGGCGTGATGGGCACCCGACTCTCCTCAGAGTCGAGCGAACCCTTAAACGTTCGCGTTACTAAAACCTGTCATTTCAAAAAAATTTAAAACATGAAACTTTTCAAAATAGAGATCACTTGTTTTTATACGGATTGTGAAAACCTTCATCAATCACGTAATTTTTACCAACCGACAACATATCTGAAAATACACACTCTTTTAACATCTATAATCGATTCTCGCTCTCGTCACCCTATCCACGGACACCGTCGCAAAGTCTCTAGGATATACAAATATCATGACATAAGTGCTTGACTCGGCAACACTCCGAACCGAAATGGAGCTCGCCATCTCTGCTTTGGAACATCTTCTAAAATAACTTCATTCATCCGGGAGTACCGCGTGGCATGAAACGCGACCCCCAAAGAAAGGGGGTCAGTACGGAAGATGTACTGAATATGTAAAGCATCTCTGAAGCATGAATCAGAAAAGTACAACAGTAAGCAAATTTAGGATGCCCAGTATGAATTTAATGTCTAAAGAAAATAGTCCCTTCGGACGGCCTCTTCCGCCTAATAATAATAATAATAATAGTAATAACAATGATAGTAATAATCCCTTCGGGGTGTCGGTCCCGACATACGTCTATCTGGCCCCGCCGGCATGCGCGGTCCCGAAATAAAATGATGGCCCCTTCGGGCATGCCGGTCCAACATACGTCTATCCCCGGCCCTTCGGACATGCGGCCCCGACATAAAATGATGGCCCCGCCGGCACGCGGGTCCGGATACGTCTATCCCGGCCCTTCGGGCATGCCCGACATAATACTCCTAGCCCTTCGGGGCATGCCACACGTGACATACGGCTACCACGGCCCCCCGGGCATGCCACTCGTGACATAATACTAATCCTAGCCCCCCGGGCATAATAATAATAATAATAATAGTAATAGCGTTATGGAATGTAGACATAAGTCGTAAATGGAATGAAATAATAAAATTACACACCCCCGCGAGTGGTTTTGGAAAATCGAATAATAAAATATCGCACTCCCTTCGGAGTGGTTTTTGAAAGTCTAAATAATAAAATATCGCACTCCCTTCGGAGTGGTTTGAAAATAATTTTTTTTTTTTACTTCTTTGTACAAAACTAGTTCTTTTAAAAATCATTAGTGAACTACAAACGCGTCTCAAATTAATCCGAATTAGCATAAGAAAATTTACGACCATATGCACGCAAACCAATGTTAAGACTCATTAGACACGTTTACTTACCGAGACCTGAAAGCTCATAAACGGGTTTCGAGTCAATCCGACTTAGTATGAAGAAGTTACGAGCATTTGAAGTACAGAACATTTTACACGTGTTTCAGAAGCCATTTTTGGAGAACCGCCATAATCATATTAGGAACACTATTGCACAACAAGGTATATTAGAAAACTTAATGAAACAGTTAAAACACTATCGTTTAGTAGTCGGGACAATAGCCAAAAGTTTCCTTTACTTATCGCACATAAATAAGTCAAATGGAGCAATACAGAAGGGTCTCGGGAATTGTGGGCCCACTTGTGTCAAGTCGGGGTGGCATACATAAATTACGAACATTAAGCCTTGTGAAGTCATCTACGAAAGTTTCGGGGCAATCTAGTTCCGTTTGTGAAAGATACGGATGTGTAAACTATTTTTCTATCAAAACATAAAGTACCTAATTCAATTACATTGAATAAATAAGGGTCAAAATTAGGCTCGATTTCTAGGAACCGAGTTTCCCCGAGGCTTGTATCATAACCTATTATGTCTAGGACATGCCAAAAGAAGGAAAGGTAAGGCTTTACATACCTTTTCCGCTTTTTACGCTTCTCCAATTTCAAGTTCCGAATGCCCCAAAATCTACAATTGGTCACGAGATACCAAACATTGATTATAAGCCTTTAAGTATTCAATCTTAAATCAACACTTGTCTACAAAAATTGGGCAAAGATCTCCCCCGTTTATATGCCTAGCCCGAATTTACAATTCAAGAACCAACACATCAACAACAATACCAAATATATTACCATCATTTTCAACACCAACATATACCGTAAAATAGCCCGCACATTATTTTCCAAATTTTCCAACTAACCAATTCGCGATATAACTATTTAATAATTTTATTTCCATAAAGAAGTCGAAATTAACACTAACAACATTAATAACAACATCCTCCGCATTCTACAAGTTAAATACATTTGTTTTCATCCAAAATTTTCTTCAAACCCCATTCCACAATCCAACCATACCAACAAACGAATTTATCGCGCTATTTTCTTCGTTCTAATCCGTTAAAACTCTAAATAAACTTGTTAACAATGAAAAGGAACCTTATTCATACCTTAAGTGCACAGCCACAACGTCCACCCTCATCTCTTTAGTTGATTTTTAGCTCAAATCGAAGGCAACGCGACGTAGAACACTTTTCTCTTCATGGGCTTCGGGATTCGGGGCTCCGATTTTGGTCAAAAATTGGTTTTCTCTCTAGGCTCTCCTCTCCCTTTTTCTCTATAGTTTTCTAGGTTCTCTTGGTCTGAAAATGAGGGAGATAAACCGAAAATTTCAATTAAAAAGCATGGGTGATGGGCCTGACCCGAATTGGATTCGGGTTGGGCGGATCTTGTTCAACTCAACCCTCCCCGCCTTAAAATGCTCATATCTCCTTATCCCGATGTCACCTGTAGGCCCATGACCTACCGTTGGAAAGCTAATTCAATTCTCTACAACTTTTATTTCTGGAAGTTTTTCCCAAATTCCAAACTTATAATGCCGTTTTTTCCCCTCCAAGTCAGGTCATCCGAAAACGCTTTCTTAAATCGTCCTTTTGGAGGGCTTACACTCATTTTTGGCTTATGGGTCCTTCTTAGGATTTGCTCAACTTCACATGTACTACCCATATATCTCTTCATATGTCTTTTATAAGGTCCCAACGTGTGGGCCCCACCTTAACTTATCGTAACGAGGGTTTTTCGTTAAATAACTTATGAACCAATTCACACCATATTGTCTCCAAATGTCGTATGTGTATATATTCTTAGACTTAGATCACCCAATATTCATCCTTAATACTTGTTTGACTTAACTCCTTTTCGAGCTCGTACCACGCCGTCTGTGATTTTGTAGCGCGAAATTTTTTCCGGGGTGTAACAATATTATATTCTAAGATTTACGTGGCCTGAAAATAATCTAGTCAAAATCATGAATTGCAAAATTGGATTTTAATATATGAAATTCATGTATGAGTAGGATGAATCAATTAATCCATGCATAGCTTGATTCTCTTTTGTTAAGTGCTTATTTGATTTTTAAACTACTGTAAATGACTATTTCAAGCTTTTTGAGGTGAAAACCTTTTATAAAGAAAGAAGTATTGCATCTTGAGATAAAGATATGGATAGCACCAACATTATGCGCCCATCTCTATATGTTTCTAATTAATTTTCAGATGTCTTTTACGCTATGGAACTTATGTCCTTAAATATTATTTTATCACATATCATGAAGCCAGGAGCGGGTTGATAGTACTATGTGGAGGTTCCTGGGAACCCATAACCTTTGCTCGGATCTTATATTCACACTGTAAAACTCGGTGAAAATATAAAAATTTTGAGCTGGGAACCAATACAAAAACCTGATGTTGGTTCCTTGGTGAGAAAGTAAGCAGCGAAATCTTGGTTACCTCATTGACCAGGGATCGATTCCCTTTGTTTACATTTTATAATATACTTGTTTCTACTTTTTCCTTCTAAAAACCCCATAGTAAGTCAAACTAAAAAGAGTTCTCTGTAATACAATTTCTCCTTCATTCTTTTGCCTCATTTTTCTTCTTTTTGTTTTCCTCTTATATTGTAATATAGTTTCTCAAAAAAATTGGTTATTATTATTATTAGTTTGAGATTGTTGGGAACCCATAAATTTCAAATTCTGGATCCGCCTCTGCATGAGGCGTATTAGACTTGTCATGTGTTCCCCATATCACTGCAATTCATTCGAAAAATTATAAAGTGGATAATAATAGGTTCAGTTAATCTCCAGCAGGGTTTACAAGAATATATAATCACCAGAAGTGATAATATTTCCCATGCCTTGTTGAGGTTAATTTCATTTACGCCTATAATCACCAGAAGTGATAATATTAATATATTATCATAGGCATATTGTGATTACAATTGAAGATATGTTAGAGAAAAATACTCTACGTTATATGGATACCTTAATTTTCTCCTGAAGTAGCAACATCTTAAAAGAGGTGTTAAGCTATCATAATTTGATATGCTCAGAACACGTAGAGATGATTTTGTTCCATTCCTAAATAATGAGAACTTTTGATAAATGTTACAAATACAGATCCATTCTCTGAAGTGAATGTGATAGTATGCAGTAAAGCCTATAAATATGAATGTGCATTTGATTGTGAAAATATCATGATTCATCTCCAGAAGAGGTAGAATAATTGAGAAGAAACATTCTGAATATTATATGCTTTACTCCTGAAGTACTAAACTCATAAATTTGCTCCTGGAGTAGCAAACTTTGAACTCTACTCCCGAAGTAATAGAACTTTGAGCTCTACTCACCAAATAGTAAGACTCTGAATTCTACTAGAAGTAGTAAGACTATGAATTTTACTCCTGAAGTAGTAAGGCTTTGAATTCTGCTCCTGAAGTAGTACAACTCTAAAATCTA
Source organism: Lycium ferocissimum (assembly GCF_029784015.1). Classification (NCBI taxonomy): domain Eukaryota; kingdom Viridiplantae; phylum Streptophyta; class Magnoliopsida; order Solanales; family Solanaceae; genus Lycium; species Lycium ferocissimum. Next base: position 14,762,384 of record NC_081347.1, read on the forward strand.
CTCCTGAAGTAGTAGAATTCTGAAATTTTACTCCTGAAGTAGTAAAACTTTGAAATTTACTCTTGAAGTAGTAAGACCTTGAAATTTACTCTCGAAGTAGTAAAACTTTAAACTTTACTCCCGAAGTAGTAAAATTTTAATCTTCACTCCTGAAGCAGAAAGAACGGGTAAAACATCTAAGAAATATTCTGAGCAATGTCTCCTTGTGCTTGAGCAAAATAACGAGCTATTGATGAACGTCGTATTGCAAGCACATTTGAATAATCAGGTTTCATTTCCTGAAGTGAATGAAGAAATACCACAACCAGTCTCCTGGAGATAAAATACAAGGAATATACATGTTATTTTTGTGGTATGAAATTAAGACATAGCAACACGTACCTGTCGTACGCAGAAACATCTTGAATAATTTTATTAAAGTATAATTCTAAGGCAAAAGAAAGCAGAGTAGAATGCTTTCTCCTATAACCACATTAATACATTATGGTTGGTTGTTATTGATTTGCTTGAAGGAAATAAACATTAATGTATCTCTTCCTGAAGAATGTGATTACTACGTGATTGTCGTTTTGGTACAAAATATTCAAATGACAATGGCTAATCTCCTTGATGGATATATTTGAAATACTGAAGTTTGTAGTTTAACGTTTATAGTTGAATATTGTCTTTAAAATTCCATTTGATTACTGTTTTCTTTCATGACACCAGTAGTGTCGAACCAAATTTTCTTTCGTGATACCAGAAGTATCTAAAAAATATTTGGTAGTACAAACTAATAATCAAGGACACCAGAAGAGCTAATTGTCTATCTACAAGTATCACGACACCAGCAATGTTCAATAACATCTGATTATGGTAGATAAATTGAAGATAAATTGAAGTCTCTCGAAGAGGTTATATGTGATAGCATCATTTATCCTAGATCGTAATTGTTACGTTCGGAAAACAAACTGTGGTAGACCTGAAGTTTACTAACAATAATAATGGTTATCATATTGAGACTACAAATGATCGGAATATTAAATATCATCAAGTTACTACGGGTAAGAAATACGCATGTGAAATGTTACCCAAGCATGATGAGATCACATACTATGATAAACCAGAAGTTTATTGACATACAATCTCATGCAATAGTAAACTAGAAGTTTATTAAAATAAAAAGCACCCATCATAGTAAACTTGAACTTTACGGGTACAGATAATTTTATCAGTTGACCAGACCATTTTGGTCGTCCTGATTTAAATCTGATGAGCTAATCAAGTATTCAAAATATATTGAAAAACTAGAAGATTCTTCAAAATTTCTTTTATGTTGCTTGCTCTCATGATAAGTTGAGTATACCAGCTAATGTTGGGACTGGATCCCCTAAAATTCTGGAAAATATAAAAGGTGAATATGGGCCCCTTCACCTGCAATGTGATGTCTTAAATAGATACATCTATGAGACGGTCACACGTAAATAGATACATCTATGAGACGGTCACACGTACATTTATTGTCAATTGGCAGTTTGACATTTACGAAGTTGCTTGCTCAAAATAATTGAGTTGGAAGCACAATTTCCAGATTATGTAATCAAGACAATTCATCTTGATAATGCTGGTTTATATGTAAGTTGGTTTGGCATTGAATGCCTCCATAATATAGCTAAACCATTGCTTATGAGAACAGAGCTTCAGATGTTGGTCTAAGATATGATATATTGCATACAACAGCACTCGTATGCTTCAGATCAATAAATTTTGATAAATTCTCCCCTCATATTTGTTTCAGGGTCAGGAACTAGATATTTCCATCTTATAGCATTTGATGTGCGGTATATGATTAATGGATATACCATGATGCACACAAATGGATTTTCGCAAAGAAAATGGGGACATATGTCACTAAAATAAGGGGGAGAGAATAAGCAGCTAAGAAATATGCTGTGAATTATCATCAGTATGATCCTCAGATAATTCAAGTCAAATGTTTGGAAGCATTTGCTTGACCCATCTATTTCATACTTCATCAGCAAAATGCTCCTAAAGTCCCTGAAGGACAGAGTCTACAGCATGCATGGAGCATGGTAGACCAATCGGTTTCAAATATAATAATCCTTGAAAAAGGGAGGAGCAAATGATCATAATAAGGAGACAATGTGCTCTTGAAGAGCTACGACATAACACTTCATAAATCTTATGAGATGTTCAGGTACCTGAAAATAATGAAGTGATGAGATTTCAATAAGTTATGTCGAATTGCTAACCGATACAAATGATATATCGTCGACGATATCTTTGATACTATATAGCGCGCAATATAGTATACGGTTGTGAGGATCAGAATTCTACGTCTCTTAAAGCATGTTGACGTAGAAATAATTAGCAAGTGAAATGATGCATCTTGGTAAGCGATTGGACCTGTAGTCCAGACATTACAAAGATGTCACAATTTATGATGATGGAAGTTGTCACAACCTATATGGCTTACTTGACAAAATTTATATGAAAATTTCAGAAGAATTCAAAATGCCTGAAGCATATACAAATTCTTGGGAAACTGGTTTATAATCCTTAAATGGATTAAATGAATCAAGGTTGATGTACTGAAATCGCATTAATTTAAATATTCATTGATGAAGGGAACAAAAATGGTCCTGTTTATCCTTGTCTCTTTATGATAATCGGAACCTTTCATATTATTATGCAAAGTTGATGGTGGCTTGAATATCATTGGAGATCTTGAAGAGTTTTTAAAAGCAGTACATTATCTATTGAAAGAAGTTGAAATAAAAAAATTGAATTGGTCCTGAAGTACCATATCTTTATGCAATTGATGCACTTATATATCTTGCTATAACTACAAGTATGATATAATTTACTCCTATATGGAGATATTGAAATAAGATCAATTGCATGCTGCTAATGAAAGTATGGCATGAATGTGTTTATCCGTATGGCATGAATGTGTTTATCCTAACAAATATTGTCAAGTGTTTTGGATATACAGGGCATTCATCTGATCGACATAAGAGTTCGATCCAAATATGTTATCTCTTTCCATGAAGGATTACTGTCAAACCATGTTATTATACATGACAGTTAAACTATAGAATGATAACATCAGATAGTTTATAAAAGTAAGTCAAGAATGTACTTAGCATGAATGCCACAATACTATGTGGCGATGATGCAACTCGATCTAAGGAATGAAGATGCAGATCATCAACCAGTTCGTCAAATAATCATTTGACAGATCTGATCACAAATCCTCTGCCAACCTCAAGATATGATAAGTTGGTATACAAGATTGGAGTATATTATCTTCAAGAATGGTGATATTGATGTGCAACAAATCCGTTCAAGTGACAATCCTGCAGATTTGTTCACTAAATCTTTGCCAACTTCAACTCTTAAGAAGATGATATTCAAGATTGGAATGCGAAGACTCCGACATCTGAATTTTGGTCTTCGTCAGGGGGAGTGAAATATGTGCTGTACTCTTTTTCCCTTAACCAAAGTTTTGTCCCATTGGGTTTTCTTGGTAAGGTTTTTAATGAGACTTGACTCTCAAAGCGTATTACTAGATATATGTACTATTTTTCTCACAGGGTTTTTCCTAATAAGGTTTTAACGAGGCACATCATCTATTAATGGACATCTAGGGGGAAGTGTGGTAAATATTAGTGATGGATATCCATTTAAGATACTTGAAAACCATGAATACTTGGTCACCAAGGAAATTACTTGGCCACCAAGTTCATTACATGGCCTTCAAGCTATTATCATGTTTTTGGCCACCATTTTCCTCCTATAAATAGGAGGTCCATTTGATGAATTGGGGAGGCAATAAAAATCTCTCTCCCAACTTCTTTGGCTATATCTCTTGTGTCGTGTACTTTTAATATTATTTCATAACAGAACTGAATTTTTTGGTTTACTTGTAGTTCTCCCTGCAGCAAGAAATACCTTTTGCTAGCTGGACACTGATAAGGAAGCTAATTCCACTCACAACTGCAAATACTAAGCTAGGCACTGACAAATAACTAACTCTTTTTGGACTAAATCGAAAACTTTTCGATTTGGTTAAGTTTCATGAATCTTGGATTGAAACTTGAAGTTGAAGGCCGAACAAGGAATTGCAGCCAACTTTGAACATTTGGGTGATTTTTTAGATAAAAAGTGAAACTTAAAGTTAACTTTGAAACGGCTAGACTATCAAAAATATATGAACTACGACTATGCATTAAATAGGAGTCTTCAAGTGGCTATCTGTGCTCTTCCCTCTTCTGGCAAATGGGACTCACTGCCTAAAGCTCAATTATACGTTCATGTGGTTGTATTTTGCTTTTACTGGTTTATTAGAAACAACCTATCTAGCCCATAAGGTAGGGATAAGGTTTGCATACACTTCACCCTCTCCAAATCCCATCATGTGGGATCATACTTAGTATGTTGTTGTTGTTCTTGAGTTTAAGTTCTATGTACCGACGGTATCAAAAATATATACTGAATCAAAATATTTAATTGATAATTACAACTAATAATGATGGTGTATCGTTAGTTCATATAAATAAAATTCTTTTTAAATATATATTTATTTTTCAAATCTTAAGTAATCAAACTAGAATGGATAGAGAACAGCATAAGTCGTTTCTATTTGAAACATGTAAATTTTCAGGACTGGTGAAGAACAAGAAGAAAAGGTGGGGAGAAAGAGAGCTATTTCTTGACACTTTAAAAGTTTGGTACAAGAAAAAAGAGTGAGGCGATACCACATCGGTAACAAAAAGTGAACCCAAACTATGTGTACAATGTAAAAAGACAGCACTGGTGGGTGTTCAAATTCACGCAGCCAGGCAGTGAGCACAAAGCGATTCTTTCGCCTTTTACTAAAGAATACTGTGTCGTGCTGCATTTAGTGGCATATGCCTATTTTTGGAGAGCTCTCTTTTTTGAGTGACCCCTACAAATCTAGTCTCAACATCTTTTGATTTCTTAAGGTTCTGATAATATATAACTATTTAAAATGTCCTTTGCAACTTACCACAGTTCGTAGCTTGTAGTCTCTTTTGTCTGCAAATGTCCCATGACCTTAAAATTATCTTCTGAATTACCATAATGACATCTAGGTCCATGAGATAGATGTTAGTGACTAGGTTATAGTAAGGGCTAATACATTCTATTTTTAGAAAAAAGGATGTACTGGAACTTATATTGATGAGTCCTCGAGTCTTTTGTAAACCAAGAGTTGATAGGCTTTACATGGGTAGACTATATTGTTAATAGGCTTTACATGGGTAGACTATATTGTTAGGGGCAATTCGCAGAATTGCCCTTCTTTTGGGGTGGTCTTTAAATTTTGCCCCTCATATTTGAAATGTTTAAATTTTGCCCTTCGGCTAACACCCATAGGTTCCGGTTCGAACCCACGCGCGATCGAAATTTTAAAAAAATTCGCAAGGCGAGTTTTAAATTTCGCTATGCCGCCAACAGCATACACTTGTTAAGGAATTACACATTTTATACGGACCGGCATACTCATGCCTTATGGGCAGATTTGGCATAAGTATGCGAGTTCCGGTACACTTTGATAATTCCTTCACAGTTATGCTTGGGGAACATACTTTTAATGGGCAAACTTTTATGCCGGACCGGCATAACTTTGTGAAGGAATTATCAAAGTTATGCCGGACCGCATACTTATGCCAAGTCTGCCATAAGGCATAAGTATCTTGCAGTCGGCATAACTTTGATAATTCCTTCACAAAGTTATCTTAGGTGGGGGCATACTTTTAATGGGCAAACTTTTTATGCGGACCGGCATAACTTTCGTGAAGGAATTATCAAGTTATCACGGGACCGCCTCTTATGCAAGTCGCCCACAAGGCATAAATATCTTGGTCGGCATAACTTTGGTAATTCCTTAACAAAAGTATGCCGGGTCCGGCCTAGCGCAATTTAAACTTGCCTTGCGAATTTTTTTTTAAAATTTTGGCAACGCGTGGGTTCGAACCTGGAACCTATGGGTGTTAGCCGAAGGGCAAATTTTAAAGATTTCAAATATGAGGGACAAAATTTAAAGACCACCCCAAACGAAGGGCACTCCGCGCAAAAAAATGTATTGTTAATCTCTAATTTGATGAGCCCATGAACAAGAAGAGGCACTTGATCTTGTGTAGACACGTAACATGGAAATTAACGGATTTGTTGACTGAAAAAAAAAATCAAGATTAGCAGTTACGGTCAAAGCTCTCTATAATTGTCATTCGCTATAACAACATTTCACAATAACGGCCTAATTTTCTCTGGAACCGCTTTTTTATGTTATATTTTACTTCACTATAACAACATTCTACCTATAACAACAGTGACATTCATTAGAGCGATACACTCTTTGTAAAATTATCTCTCTATAATAGTCATTCTCAAATATTGTGTAAAATTCTCAAATATTTTGTAAGAAATATAATATCATTATAAAAACAAAAAGCCATGTTAAGAGTCAACTGTTACTTGGCGTGAGATTGAAGAGTCAATTGTTAAGCTCTTAGACACCCTTCAAGGAAAGCTATTGAATTCCCTTTTGTTAAAAGTTTGGACAAAATTCTTGTCAATTCAAGCATTATATTATCGCTAAGAGATTGGAATTTACGAACAGGTAAATGATATTTAAACATCAAATGACAGTATATATACATAACAACACCTCACTATAGCAGCTATGAAATTTTCGAACAAACGCTGCCATTATAGAGAGGTTTGACTGTATAATCAAATAAACAGGCAACCAAACTGATATACTTAACTTCAATGACTGTTGTCCAACCCCATCAACGCTTTTTTGATGTGTGGCTTTTTACCGCTTTCTCCTCTCCAGCACTCTCAGGATCATGTTATTGCAAAAGCAAAGCTTACGAATGAATCTAATGACAATTTAGGTCTTTGTCCGCTTGGAGGATTTTTCTTTGCTCCTCGATGAAACTAACCATTCCATTATTCTCACAAACCCTTTGATGACATACGGCTGCCTTGCTTGAGGAATAGTTTCACAAAAATGGAGACGAACCAGGATAACAAAAGAGGTGCTCGTTGGACAGTGCAACTAAAGAAGAAGTTTATCTTCCCTTCCCGTTCACTTTCACACTAAAGCTTGAAAGGAAAAATCAAATAAGAGAAATTCATTGCCATCTCCCGCAGGCTATATTTAGATGTTCCACTTATCTAAGAATACTCAATACAATCTAATTGGGTTCTGAATGAAAGACTGAACGGCCAGCCTGAATCTTAGACCAAGAAATGCTTTGTGGCATGAAAGAAAGCATAAGATACAATAGTGAAAAATAAGGAACAAATATCCCTCAAACCGGAAAACAACGAAAGAACAATAATAGGAGCAGCCAATGTTGTGCTAAATAAGAAACAAAACGGATTCTGACCCAAATAAGAGAAAAGAATAATTGGCTTGTTTCATTGATATGCATGAGAGTAAACACACTATGACTTCAAGAAATAATGTAACTCTTCCATTTCAAAATCCCTTTGGGCACAGACTTTCTAAGAGAAGAAAGCAAAAGCTGTTAATCCCAAGGACAGCATATCTATTTACCTCTATGGATACTTACTTTCTGTCATAGTCAACTTTCTGCAAATGGCGGCAATACTGACTACTAAATTCAATATATTCATTCTATGCAGCTAGTTGCAAAAAAGCATAGAAACTAATCCTTCTTTGAGGTTTCATTATCAGGACGATTTTGTGCAAGGTATCGCTTTGTTCTCTCAAGAACACCAAAGAATATTGATCCTCCAATGCCTATCCAAAGCACTCTTGGCCCGATGCCCTATAATTCCAAACAAACAGAGAGTAAGCAATTATGTGTCAGACATCGACTGACAAGTTTCAGAGTCAAAAGGTACACGTTTGTATTTATCTCATGTCACAAAACAAAGAAACGTGGGAAGTTATTTGTAGTGGTCCTTAGCAGCTTCTATTTGATGGAATATTTATAATGATGCATCTAAAATATAATGTTAAGAGAAGATGGATAGAGTACATGATATTTATTTATATACAGGCAAAAATGAGGAAAAAATGCATGGCGTCAGCTTATAACCACATTAAGGTCCCATCACCAAAATGGAAGGGGGAGCGCGGGAAGCAAAGCTCTTTCATCATCCATTTGATTTTCCATAAAGGAGATAAAATAAACAAACCAAGAAAAGATGCAGTCACCAGGATAAATGAACCAAGGTTTGGGTTCTAAAAGGAATCGTGGGATCCCTCTACCTTTAAAAGTGCTGGAGGCCCTTCTTCTGCAACAATAGTCTTCACACAATCAACGATGCCTTTGTATTGGTTGGCAGAACCCTGTAGAGGAACAAGACTAGAGTTTATTACCTAAATTAAATGAAAAAGCAGCGTTGCAATTTATGGAAGTGTCATTTTGTAATAGCCATAGATGCACGGGATGAAGAGACTAGGAGATACAGAGTTTGAGTACCATGTGAAGCAAGTACCTGAGTCATTAATCTTGTCTTAATGACATCAAGAGGGGTAGTTATAGCTCCAGTTAGAGCACCTGCAAGAAGTAATGGTAACCACCGATAGCTTCAGAGCAGGAAAATCATAAATTTACTGCAGCAACATGAGAAGTTATAATCCTCGACAGGCTAAACATTCGGAATTTCAGTAATTTGCATCACCTAGACAGCAATTATTTAGTCATATAATCATGCCAAATTTTCCCTCGACGTTGCATATACATTCACTGACATGGAGATTTTACAGTCTTTTCTTCATAACTTAAACAACATTTTGATGCATTATTTTAACAGGTTCCATTAGTGGCAATTTTTTTTCAGTAAAATGAATAGATCACATTAATGTGTTCCAGCAGTAGTGCTGGTACGGGTATTTATAACTGACAGATCTTTTGAGGAGTTCCAGATTGGCCCAAAGGATTTTCAAATTGCTGGTTCACTCTACAACTCTTCAGGAATAAGATTAAGAACCCTGCAATGCAGTTTTCTAAAAATCCATAGGTCCTGAATTTTCAGAACTTCAAACAAGAATAGATGGCAAATGTTTGTTTGGTTCTTGAAGTTGGCCATGCTTTATCGATTCCCACACCAATTTATTAACCCAAAGGAGGAATAATCAAAATCATAGGGGTCATTTTGTGATTCAGTCAATAATGGGTGCTCGGTTGATTTAAACGGAAAATGAAAACACCCTGTGAAATTGTGCAATGTAAAACTTATCTGACTTAAGCCTACATTTCTTCGATACTTCAGGCGTAAATGACAGATCAAGTGACACCCTCTAGGAAGCAGTTGAATCTTCAACTTAAATATTATAAATGAAGACTATGCCATATCAGGGAACTACCAACTGATGGACTAATAGGGCTATGAAGATGGATTACCAGCAAAAGCACCGATAACTGCATTCTCTGGATCATTCAATTCCCTTTTTGCCTGCCAAGAACCACATAAGGCAGCTTTGATATCAATCTTAGTATTTTAAGAGACTAGTGCCATATCTTTTTCAATCAAACAGTAAATCATCTGATCATCTCCATCCATGACAGGAAGTGGAAAAGAAAATAAGCAAATTTAACGTTCCTCATGTTTATTAATTCAAACCATATTCCATGAACTTTCAATGCTACTGCAGAAAGAAGTCAAACATGCAAGGAGGAAAGACAAGAAGAAATGAGCTCAGAGAATTTCTGCTTAAGTATGAATACACCAGTTTATGCAAAATCTTTTCTTATTCTCTTTAGCTGTGAATCAAAATTTAGACTGCACGCGAATGAAGCTCTATCACACATAAATGGCCAACAGCGAAACGGGGTAAGTTTCACATAACATTAGTGAAAAATTGCACTCAACATCTTGGAAAGCAGGATACTTACTGCCAGCTTATAACCTATCCGCATCTGCTCATAGATACAGAACTGGATGGCGTCAAATGGCAAATCTCGAAGTATAAATGACCCATATCCCTACAAAATCCCCGTATTAAGATAAAATAAACCAATATTATACCTATCACGTGAAAATTGCACCCAGCTATCATTTGCAGAAGTTTGAACCATTAATACCCAAAAAATGTAATGAAATTGTGAGCACAATGGATAAATGTTGCTGGAACTGTGTCCAAGATATGTGACATTAAAAAACTAACATACCGCATAAAGACCTTTAAAACCTTCTTTTGAAACAATTAGCCGAACAGCATCAGGAGCCGAAGCAAATTGCATAGTTTGCATTCGCTGCTTAATCACCTGTAGTGTCAAGAAACCAAATGCAATCAATAGATTTACAAAGGTGGTATCCTAAACAGGCAAAATCAAGAATGATAACAAAAGGAGAATCATGACATCCAGGAAATGAAAATCTCAAAAAATTCATTAACCTCTGTTGGAACACGAACGAAAGAAGCAGCAATGCCTCCTAAAGCACCAGCAGTCTGCATGAAATTTGGCAGTTCTTGTTAAGAAACAGAAATCAAAACACTTTGAAAGTAATATGCATGCTTCAGATGTCAGATACCGAGATATAAAAGCTACTTTCATTTGAAAACTTATATTTGAAATACCACAAGAAGGTATAGGCGTAACTTGAAGAACAGTGACCTGAGAAAAACAACTTCGTGAAGATGCCAGATAGAGTTAAATGCATGTGTAATTTACAGGAACAAATCACAATTTATGAGGTGATAAGGAATCATGTTATCAGTAACCAGGATTTTTGTGTGCTTGATAAACTGCAAGATTTGCGTCATGTTTCTTTTCTTATTTCATTTCCATCTACATTTCCGCTAGCTATTTAGATGAGCTTCATAATGTATCATATCATCTAGTACCCCGATATTTTGTTCCTTTTAGTCCTCAAATTCTTCTCCATGTGGTACCTCTTTCTTTTTTCGTGGGGAATAAATGACTATAGAATAGTATATGCCATCAAACAGTCTCTACAAAAGTTTTTGAAGTGTGTGAGCATCTCATCTAAAAGCTTAAGCTGTTAGAGAGAGAACACTCTTATTACTTGATTATATTCTCGAGACGTCACCTCATGTGCGGGCCTGATTCTTTTTCATGGGCCACGCACGTGAAAATTCTTTTTGATAACGGGTGGCAGTGAGTCTCGAACTTACGACGACTGCCTGCTCTAATACCATGTTGAAGTATGTAACCATCTCATCTAGAAGCTTAAGCGGTTACAAAGTGAATACTTTTATTTTCTTGATTATATTCTCAACAGTAAAAATGATTTCTGTTCTATTAACAAAATGGTATATGTCATATCACAAACTAGAAAATAAGACCACCTTGATAAAAAGAAAATAGAAAACAAGACCAAATGCAATCATGAAAGTGGGAGGAGAAATTCTCACAAGATGGGCCACAGCACTAAGATTTTCAGGAAGCATCTTCAATAACTTCTGCTTTGCCGGTTCATATACACCAACAAAAATAGCAGAAGCCCTGCACGAGAGAACAGGATCAATAGAAATATCCTTAGGTAAGTAACTGTACAAGAAAATAGGATTGTTCACCTCAGGAAATGAAAGCTAGTTATGGTTGCAAAAAATAATTTCAATTGCATCTGGTTGACACTAGTTCAGGTGTCATGGAACCTGATATACATAGTTGTACTATTACATAGTACTTTGTTACTATAACTTACGGTAGAACTCCAGCAAGATTTCCAGCAAGCCCGGAATACAACCCTTTCAAGGCTATTTGTCCTCCACCACGAGCTGCCTGCACGGGGAAGCTATAAACTGATGACTCGAATACTCAGGGAGAAACAACAGACTGAAAAAAATGTAAATTAAAATGACAAGAGGCCTGACGCTCTGCATTCGACTATTTTAATGGCAGTAAACCTGAATATGAACAAGGACAAACCATAAAAAGAAGTGCTCAGCTATATGCAAATGCTATGTCAACTGGACTATGCAATAGCATGTGGCTATGAATAAAAGTTGTACTCTGTATATATTATCTATCTACCCTTTTCTTCTCTCTTTGTTCCAGCCTGTCAACATAAGGAGCTAATAGTCTCGAGAATCGTGAAAGCCTGTTGTGACTCGTGAAGCTACTAAAGATACCGAATCTAGCATTGTAGTATGGCACACATAATTGATATAGACTTCGGTTATAAGCAATTAACTTGCCTGCAGTCGTGTCTTTATTGTATCAATGGGATATAAAGCTGTTTCAACAACAACGCCGGCGGTCCCTCCTGCTATGACACCCTCTGCAAAAACATTAACCAAGATTAGAAGTGCCAAACCTCAAAACAAAAGATTCTTGTCCTATAATGGTTTTGATTACTAGAAATCTCTTTTTTCAGAAGTTGGGACTCTATGTTGTTAGTTTCTGTACCCTATCCCCCACGAAGAGTATAACTAGTCTGAAATAATTATGATGCAACATATACCTTTCTTTTGTATGACAGAGAAATCCATTTCGAGCTAACCCTTAGGACCAACTGCAGCCTTCGAAACTCTGGGATAACAGGCCCGCACCTCTACCCTTCTCCACTTAAATACAGGCTTAGTTGCATGACACAGGGCTTGAACCTGTAACTCAAGTCACAAGTCCCTCAACCTTTGCCACTTGAACTAAGCCCAGAGGGGCATGATGAATCATATACCAATCTAGCTTTGTATGACGTCCTCTGTCTCAGTACTAGCTTGGTACTGAGCCTTTACTAATAAAATACATTTACTTGTCAAAAAACAATTATGAGCCCGTTTGGCTTAGCTTATAAGTTGCTGAAAACAGCTTATAAGCTGTTTTCAGCTTTTTTGAGTGTTTGGCTGGCCAGCTTATAAGCCATTTTGTGCTTAAAATAAGCCCAAAAAAATAAGTTGGCCCGTTTGGCTTAGCTTAAAAAAAGCAGCTTTTTTTAAGCCCATCCAAACAGGCTCTATGAGCTGCTTTTTTTAAGCCCATCCAAACAGGCTCTATGATGCATCATAAGCTATTGAGCACCAAGTTGCTCCACCATTCTGCCATTTGACAGGTTTATCACATGAATTTTCAGATGACAGTCAAGAACAGTTCTTTCAAGCGACTAAACATTGTCTTTGCAGATGAGGTAAATAATCTTATTAATGATAGGAAAACCTCTGGTATACGAGCAGTATAGCAAAGAGTAGTCGAAATAACATTTTGACTAAACAATTTACTGTTCAATCTTTTGTTTGGTCCGACTGTTCCATTTCTGACCTACAAATGTTGAAGTACTTTTGGTAAAAGAATCAATTGCACAAATGAAAGGGGAACTTGGGAAACCAGATTGATGTACAGAGTTCCTATCTGTCAACTGTATAGTGAAAGAAATGGTCTTTCTATTTGCCTTTTTCATTCCCTTTTTCCCCTCTTTCTGGCAAGATGCGTGTAGTTGTTAATTAAAAGAAAAATAGAGAGGAAACTTCTGGATATATGACAAGTATGCACCATTATCATCATCTTAGTACTAGTATTTCAGCAGACATACCAAATAGCATTCTTAGGAAATCAAATGGTTTCTCTTCTCCATTGTTGATTGATGCGAAGAACTTTTTGGGTACCATCTGAAGGTTATCCATTTTTCTACCAGATGCATCTGCAAAATCAGACCACATCCTCAAGAAAGAACCGGAAACATACAAGATAAAGAATCAATATGAATCTACATCCTAATATGAGCTAATGCATGGTTATTCTTATAACCCTGTTTTTAGTAACAATCTTCATATCATTAAGATAAACCATACTTCATGAAAGTTGAATACATTGGGAATTGATGAAAAGAAACTTCTTTTTTTTTCTTTTTTTTTTCAAAGAGGAGCACTGTTCAGTCTATTGAGCATTAATGCTTGAGCCAAAAGCTAGGCCTGTCATTACACTAAACATTTTGCTTGATTAATTGTATTTCCTGAAGAAAGGTTTTTTACTTGATGTAACTAATAGAAATATTTCACTATTAAGATTTGTCTGTTCAAAACCAACATGTAGCAGTACACATTAGCAATCATATATGTAATTTGAAATTACGTGCACTTAATGTAACAACATCACAGCAACACTGTCAGCTTAAAATATCAACAGTTTTTCAACTTCGACCCAAATTAGTACGAATAATACTAACTCCAATAGGTTTTAAATCCAGTAACCGAGAGTGTTTAGTGACCTAATTTGAATCTTGAGATCTCAATGTTCAACAACTCGAATCCCTAATATAAAATTGCCTTATTCATCATTCAAATACTCTAGCATTACACTCATGGGCGGAGCTTGGCTACCGCAAGGGGGTTCATTCGAGCCCCCTTCATCGTAAAATTACACTATATATATATATACAAGTCAAAACTATATTTTACGCATATATAGTAAGTGTTGAATCCCCTTGGCTTCTTTGTATGTTATACTTCTTTTTATTTTGAATCCCTTAGTGAAAATCCTAGCTTCGCCACTGATTACATTAAACCTATAATCAATTGTAATTCATTATCCACGCCCCACAGCTCACAACCAGTGGCAGAGCTAAGTAGTCTCCAGGGGGTTCATCCCTCGGCTGAAAAATTACACAGTATTTGCAAGGTTAAAATTATTTTTTTATGTATATTTAGTAGATGTTGAACCCCCTTGGCTTCTTCGTGTTTTTACTTCTTTATATATTTGAACCCCCTAGACTACAATCCTGGCTCTGCCACAGCTCACAACCCGAAATTTAACATTTCTATATTGCAGAATGTCAGTTTAAAAAGGGTAAAACAAGGTATATTGACCAATTATGTCCAAAAAATTTGCCATTTCCATTAGTCCAAACAATTAGACTCTGCCATTACACTACACTCAATCATTACTTCCATATGTAAAAGCCCAAATAAAAATGGGGAAAAAAAAGAAAAGGTAAAAGATAGTAGACAGGTTAGAAATTAGCAAACTTGACAACAATCAGTAAAAGTGGAGCAGTTGTGGAATTACCTGAGACTGCAAAAGAATTCTTTGTATCCAAAGCTAATGCTAAAGGCCCCATTTTTAACCTTCTTTTCACCCAATACAAAAATACAAGAGAAATTTGAGACCATTTATCATATCATATGATTTTCAAGAAAGTTTGAATGGGGTTGAGGGAAATTACCAGTTCTTGGCAAGTGATAGCTTCTGCTTCTTGAAAAGCCGTTGCTATCTGTTAAGCTACTATTTATTACATGTCACAGTTCACCAACGTACAACTATTTCAGCTACTGAGTACAATATCTAAGTGTCAATATAGCTTTGATTTCACAAGCAAACTTTGACAAGTGGACTGCTGAGTAATTTTCACTAGCTTAAAAACGATGGAAATAGTTAGAGAAAAGCACATAAATGGTCCCTTAAGTATGAGAGTAGGCTCAAAATAGTCCCTTAACAACGCGGTTAACGGTTTTGATCCTTTAAGTTTATCACAAATTAATAAAAATGGTCCCTTAACTAGGAGGGTTGATTAAAAATAGTCCCTTAATTATGCACTTAATAGTTTTGGTCCTTTAAGTTCGCCAAAAGATAACACTTTTAGTCTCCAACAAAATATTTATCGAACTCTGTTTGTTAGATTTGATGAGAATTATGTAAAAAAGGATAAAAGATTAGCTAGAACTCACATTTAGAGGTATACATTATTAAAAAAATGTCAAATACCTCGGGACAAAACCGACGGACGTCAATCGGTTATAGGGAAAACTGAGGAAAAACCTACCGTCTTGATAATGTCAGAAAAAAATATCTTGAAACACAAAGATCGACGGATTCTGTGGATTAATTTCTGAAGTCTGGTGTATTTTCCTTAGCTGATGGACTCCCTTGATTTTTTTTTTTTTTTTTTTAAATGACATGGGAACCCGCAGCCGCTACCTTTCGGGTGCATACAGGGTAAATCCAGCTCCTGTGCAATAGCTCGCAAACCACACAGGAGAGATAACTCACACTAGGCAAGCCCCGTGCGACGAGCTCGACCCAGAAGGCAAATCCCTTGCTGTCGTAGGCAGGGAGTTTTGAACCTGAGACCTTCATTGGACTCCCTCGGTTTTAATCGATAGAGTCTGTCGGTCTTTGTGTTTCAAGACACTATTTTCTGACAATATCAAGTCTGTTGATTTTTTTCTTGGTTTTTCCCTATAACCGACTAACATCTGTCGATTTTGTCCCGAGGTATTGGGCCTTTTCTTCAGTAATGTGTATCTCTAAATGTGAGTTCTCGCTAATTTTTTTTTTCCTTTTTTTCATAGTTCTCGTCAAATCTAACAAACAGAGTTCCATGAATATTTTGTCGAAGACTAAAAGTGTTAACTTTTGGCGAACTTAAAGGACCAAAACTGTTAAGTGCATACTTAAAGGACTATTTTTAACCAACCCTCATAGTTAAGGGACCATTTTTGTTAACTTGTGGCAAACTTAAAGGACCAAAACTGTTAAGTGTGTAGTTAAGGGACTATTTTGAACCTACTCTTATAGTTAAGGGACCATTTATGTCCTTTTATGTAAAACTTTCTTTATTTAAATTATAAGGGTAAAATTGGAAGAATATTATTAATGCTTTCTTACTGAAACACCATTTATTTTGAAACAAAATGAAATGGTAAAAATACCAATTATTTTGAAATAGAGGGAGTAATAAGAAGCAGCATTTACCTCTAAACTAGAACTTCCCTATGCTAATTTGAATTAATCAAACCCTAAAACATTCAAAACACCGGTGAAAGAATAAAATAAGAAAAGAATTGTTTTTGTTGTTAAAATTTACTTTCCTTCCACTTTATGATTATTAGTGGTAGAAATATTTGTTAGGGTATATACTATTAACTATATGTTTTAGACATAGTATATTCTAACAACTGTCATGGTTAAGAGTCTAGGTGGGAAATTGTTAGGGTATATACTATTAACCACGGAATATATTATATTTTGACCATGTGTTTAGACATAGTATTTATTACAGAATAATTATTTATTTAATTTAATAAAGATTTAAATAGATTATATATTCGTTTATGTGTCCATTTACTTATATAATAGATGATTTAGTGTATAGAGTTTTAGCTTATACACAGAAGTTTAAATCATCGGTTCTTATAAGTATAAAGTTTTTGTTCACAATCTAAGATAGAAGTTGGACAAGCCATCGGTATGATTGTAGCACGAGACTAAAGGTAATTTATCTTAATTACGAGAATGGTATAATTCTAACTTCTCGTGCTATTGCATTTTGTATGTATTGAACAGAAATGAGTAGAGATAGATGTTTTAGACTGACTAGTAAAAACATATTCTCTAAACTGTTAAATGTACTTATATTCTCAATCTTGATATAACTATTATGAGATGTATATATTTAGTTGTCATTTTTTATTTATTAAAAGGTGAGATCCTGAGATGGATTAATATGCTTGGTAGATTGGATGATAATAATATATATTGGTGAAATAATGAGTTAGGTTATGGAATCCATGTCTAGGTATAGAGATTGATGATACGCCTTTGTGAGAAGCTTGTAAGTTTTCATTGTGTCAAATCTTGCAAGTGGATTTATCAATCCGACACATGAAATAAGTTAAGTAGTGCTCTAAAGGAACTAATCCTCAAATTAAATTGACAAATTTAATTTATTGATTAGTATATGTAATCTTAACATGGGGAATTACATAAGTGTTTAACAGGAATTTTCAAAATATAAATGGGAGAGTACAATTACGAATTTCTAGTGGAACGATTTGTAATTTATTATGGTAAGAATAATTCAATTCGAATTATTTCCATAAT